>NC_090449.1:238105475-238421063 GCF_031143425.1 Pleurodeles waltl | reverse complement strand
GTTCTTTGCATATAAATAAACTGTAAGAGGTGAAATATTGTATTGCTATATGCTACACATACAAGCTTGAGGGTGCCCTGACACTTCATCAGTAAACATGGTGACGCAATCAGTTTCCAAGTGCCCCCTAGCTCTCTGTGCCTTTAGGCATGTCAGCTCTGATAGGAATATAAAGCCTAGTGATACACCCTGTACCCAGATCTGCTCTCAGTAGCAGGTGCAGTGTTTGTAACTCTCTTGGAGTCTTGTGTATATATCCTCAAACCTGTCCCATCATGTAGCATGGAACATAGTAGTGGAGAAACTGCCCAGCATCTAACTGAAAGTACTCTACTGTGCTCGCTAAGATCTTCGGGCCACTCTTTCGAACGACATCCCTGTATATTGTTATCCTCTTGCACTCAATTTTATCATGCAATCGAGCAAACTCAAGCTGCTACTAATGCAGCAAATCTTTAATGTATGAGATCCATTTGCCCCAACAAACATAGAACCTCTTCCAAACCTGTACCATATCTTTCACCAGTTGGGGCACCATCAATGGTTAATTAGTTTTCTTAAAGAGGCAAGTCAACAGGCCATGTCTGAACATCGACCTCCCCATTAGTGCCATGTCTATACTTTGGTCTGGGTCAAACCAGCCTTATAAGAACTGTAATTGAGCTGCCTGTGCCCTCAACACTCTCTCTTCATAATTGCATTGTAAAGTGTCATTCTTAACTCTACTTCCTTTGTGGCTCTAAATCAATACAAGTAAAATAGATCTATTTTGGCTTAGGTACTCTTGGGGGATTCCATATATGCACCAATGAAATAAATGATCACTAAATACCAAACAAATAGACAATAATGTAGAAGGCAGGATGCCCAACAATAGTGAGTATATAGTTTGTGCATTCAGACACACACACAAACACACACACACACAAATTATTCTTTCCCTCACTCACAAAGCGCCAAAAGTCTGATTCATTGCTACAGTGTTCTTGTGTCCCCAGAAAGGTTTGCCCTACACAAATACACAAACACAAAATATAATAATTGTAACAGCCAAAATGTGGCCACCTTTACTTTGAAAAACAAATCTTTTAAAAGGGGCAAACTAAGGGCCCAGCATAGAGGCTTTGTCTACCTTTACAGATGACAATCCATATTTGTTAGCAAGCAGAGTGAGTGCGCATGCACAAGTGATAATAGAAAGTAAATTTAAGTTCATTAACAATTTGAATAAAAAGATTAGAAGAAATCAGGTGAAAAACTTTGCTAAGTCAAAAACCCAAAGTGGGCTGACGTTTCGATCGTGCATTACAATAAATATAATGGAGCATCATCAGGAAACAACCTTTTCATGAAATATTAATCGTTACCTCCATACTACTTCAGTAGCTGATGTGTCAACCTCTAATCAAATCAAATTGTGACTTCTCAAACCCAGTCCAGATGCACTGTGGCTTACAGAAAAAAATCTTACACGGGAGCACCTATACTTCTTGTCTATATGCAGTCCAAAAACCCATTTAAGCCTTCTTGAATAGGGGGTTTCCTCAAGCATAGAAATTTGTGCCAGGTAATGTAAGAAGTCATGCTTTATGATAGATGTAGAAGAACTTTCGTCATCAGCAGATTTTGTGTTGGTGAGATGCATCTGGACATGACTTAGGGGCATGTATATGATTTTTTGTCAGCTATACACACAATACACCAGAGGTAACCTCTCCAACTGGACACAATAATGCAGGTGAGGACTATGGAACTGGACATACCACATCAGAGAAGGCCTGGATTATCAGACACAATGACCCATATCAGGCCTCTACTGCTAGAGAAATCATTCCAGTTATTGCCTCCAAAACGTACCCTCTAATTCTAGATTAAACATACTATGTCATGGAAACACATAGACTTTGTATCAGAACTGCATACCTTCACTTACTTCAAATATTCAGCACCTACCAACCACATTTAACATCTGCCATCAAGAATGCTATGACATCTGGACGGGTGAGGAAACCAAGTCGAGGGCAGAGATATTTTAGAAATTACACTAATAAACAATCTGGGCACTTCTTCCACTCTAATCTGAGTTTATTGAAACATTCCTTCAAGCATGACAGACTGAGTATTGGCTCTTTGATCCGGTTCGAGGTATTATATAAGGCATTCAAGAAAAAACCCTAAATAATTTAGCACAAAATTGTCCCATAAACAACAGAGAAATTACCTAAAATATTTATGTTTTAAGATACTGATATTATTTAGAGACCAGTGGGTCACCTGCTAAGCTGCTGGGGCTGTAGAGGGCCTGCCATTGCAGTAGTCTAGTCAACAACCCACCCATTGCACCTTATGATCCCTACTGACTTGCCAATGATCTATCTGCTGACAATACTCTGGCTGACAAGCAGGAAGCTTGAGTTTTTTTAAATATTCAAACAAACCCCTTCCCCGTCAAATAAGGGGTTTTGTTTCTGAACATTAAGAAGCAAATGTGTCTGATACTCAGAAAGGTTCGTTCTTACTTATAGGGGATATGTTATCTCTTCCGTGGTTTACCTGTTTTTTGTGAACAGGGAAAAGTGTTGTAAAGAGAAGGGCGAAGAATCTCTAAATTAATTTGACGCCACCCATCGTCCACACACATTCTTTTTGATGTTCTTGCACTGCTCACAGGAATCAATCTGAGAATACCAACTTCATTTTTAGCCTCCAGCGTCAAATAACAAAACATTTTTAAAAACCTATTTTTACATTTGGCTTCTTTATCTATATTAATTCATTCTGATAATATTATTGAAATATCTAAGCAGTCTCGGAGCCCCTGCAGCCCCCAAGGTCCGAGGACCACGGGTTAAGAACCTCTGATCTACACTATATGAGCCTTTTAAAAAGTCTCTTAAACTCAGCAGGAAGTCATTTTAAATTGATAAAAATGGGCCAAACCTTGATTTTAAACTGGATGCATGCCAGCAAATAAAGCTACATCTTGTTTTACGTTATTGATGTAATTTTTCCAAATGAAATCACACAACCCAAAAGAGAAACTTTGCATGTCTGATTGTGTTACAGATGCTCCCTGGTCCCAGAAATGCAAAGAGTTATTCCCTATCTGGGATGAGCTTGGTAGCAAGTACCAACACCATGAAAACATAACCATTGCCCGCATCGACTGCACAGCAAATGAGATTCAGCTCATGGTGCTAGACCGCTATCCATATTTCAGATACTTCCCAGCTGGGTCAGACACCCAGGTGAGTAGCTTTCAATGTGTTTTTTACATTTCTAAATGTTGTACTATTTTATTTTTCTAGCTCTCTTATTAATATTCAATATTTTATCAATGAAAGATGCAATACCAAGTAAAGACTGTTTCAAGGGGCATTAGCATACATAATGATATGAAATTGTTCTCATTTAACCTTATGATGAAGTGCAAAAAGGAAAACTCTGAGAGAAAACTCTTGCCTCCAGGATCATGAAAACATTTCTCCCCATTCCTGTTTCGCAAGTGCCACTGCTCAATTCCGAAAGGATAAACAGACCTGCCTCTTCAAGCAACACCTTAATCCACAACTGATTAGAACGCTACTCTGGCCCCGGCCCAGTAATAGTAGCTAACCCCCTTATAATGTAGATGATCTTGAATTAGTCCTCCCCTCACTCACAAAGTGCCAACATCTGATTCATTGCTAAAGTGTTCTTGTGTGCTCACAGAGATTGCACAAATTATAATAATCTTAACAGCCAAAATGTGGCCCCATTTATTTTTAAAGATAAGAGGCCAGATGTATCAAAGTGTGGTGCCGTTCGCAAAAACTGCATTTTGGTATGTAACAAATCCAATTTGGGATTCGGTAACTTGGGACTACCTACCTCAATCACAGGAAGACGTCAATCACAGGAACCAATCAACTGCATGAGAACTGTTGTAGGTGAAAATTCTAGTAAGGTGTGTGACACATTATTGGACAGAAATAACGATGCACCAAATATTGCCTAATGGGAAATTAGAGACTTGTTCGATAACTTTGATATAACGGCATGACCTGAAGAGAAATCAGCCATTCTTAGCCATTCTTCCTGAAGTCATTACTGAGCTATCACTCTGCAATTCTTCGTCATTCTTCATCATCATGAATATTAATGAGGTAGGTCCATTTGCAAGCACTTGTGAATCGCAGTATGAAACTCCTGGAGTTTCATTCATTCCAATAGTGATTACTTAATTGCAATTACATAAAGGTAATCGCTATTGGTTATAATGATACATCTGGTCCTACATCTTTTAAAAGGGGCAAATCAAGAGTCCAGCCTAGAGGCTTTGTCTACCTTTACAGATGACAATCCTTATTTGTTTACAAGCAGGGTGTGTGCACATGCATGTGTGATAACAGGAAGTACATTTAAATTTATTAACCTTCTAAATACAAAGGTAAGAAGAAATCAGGTGAAAAGGTTTGCTAAGTCAAAGACCTGAAGTAGGCTGACGTTTTGATCCTGCAGTACATTTAATATAATGGCTCATCATCAGGACACAGCTTATTCATTTTTTTAACATACTTTATTAAGGTTTTTATGATAACAATCCGACAATGGAGTCCATCTTCCTATTAGCATATAGTGACACAGTTCAATAACAACTGTAGAATCATATACATTGACGCATATTGGTGTTCATAACAGAATTATCCACACGTACTTCAAAGACAAGTCTTTATCCCAATAGGGATGTAATTTATATTCAGTCCATTCACTCTCGGTCTCGCCCCAAAAAGCTATACAAACTCTACCTCCCTCCCTGTAACTGTGTAGTGTAGATGGCCTATTCATTGTGAGTACGGAGTATGCGTTTACACAGGGAATTCCCAAAAGCTTTTGGGAGACCTTCAGGGACCACATCACATCGAGGCTGTCTCTTCCTCAGGGTGGGTATTGCCTTTTACAACTCTTATCCCATTTCCGCTCCCATTTACTGCCTCCTGTATGTCAGTCATCATGGCTACCCACCCCCTTAGATCATCTTCTGATTTCTCATCTGTGCGAATGTGCCACATGCACACTTCTTCTGTCCCAGCCCATTCTATGACATCCCTCAGCCAGGCCCTGACACCCGGAGGTGTTGACCGAAGCCACCCCATAGCAAAACGTCTCTTGGCTACTACTAGTCCCAGAAGGAGAAAACTGCAACTTAAATGTTTCTTAGCAGGAGAGGGAAGCAGACCAAGCAATAGCTGATGTATTACTGGCTGCTCAAACGAACCTGTTGCTTTATTCAGACTATCAATTACTCTCTGCCAGAAAGAGGTTAAAGATGGACATGTCCAAATCATATGATTTAAGTCTGCTGAGTTAGCATTACATCATGGACAATTCCCAGACATGGTTGTATCTAGTATATGTTGTGTTTTGGGTGTGAGATATGTCTGATGGACAAAATTATATTGAATGAGCTTGAAGTGCACATTGGAGCTAAGCCTCTGCACTCCTTCATGTACCTTTTGTTAGTGAGGACACAGCTTATCCATGGTGTAGTCACAACTACTTCCATACTACTTCCTTTGCTTATGTGTCAAGGTCTAATCAAATCAAATCACTTCAAATCTTCAGTCTGGATTTGCTGTGGCCAAGAGAAAAGGCATCACACGGGCATCTTTACTTCTTTTCTATAGGTAGTCCAAAAAAGGTGACCCTTCTTGAACAAGGGTCATAGAAATTTGTGCCAGGTAATGTAAGAATAAACAGGTAAAGGTACTTACAAGGGATTTAATTCTGTTAAGAAAGAATTAATTGAGTTATAACTATTTGGTGATGCAATTCACAGGCATCTGAATTGAATTACAAAGGAAAATCACACACTTATCCGTTATTGACCAGAAGAGGCCAGGCTGGGCCACTCCGCTTGACCCACTAAAAGCTGAACTTCACAATTTTTCCAGACTTCCCCGTTTAGAGCGGGTAAGAACTTTGATTTCTCATGCCATCCATCCCTAAATGCTGCTGTAGCTGCGTTTGTGCTGCTGTGTTTTGCTGAGGATCTGCTGCAATATATAAAAGCCACTGAGCCCCATAATGATTGGGAAGTTCTTTTGGAAATAGGCAAGACAAAAGCGACACTCAACCCAAAAGAGGGGGAAAGGCTACAATAGGCCAGCAAAACACCTGAGGTAGAGCTGTGTGATCTCTGATTTAGACAAACTAATCAAGGAAGTAGAATCACTTCTGTGAAACAAACTACCACCTTCTCCAAAAGAGCCGCATGCCCAACAGAAGCTAGCAAACTTCTTCGAACACTCAGGCTGTGCCTTTGGAAAACACTCTTCCTGACTGGGGCAGCCCTAAACTCTATCCCAATCCAATGAATGCTGCTGATCCATCATTACTAAGAGTTTCAGAGATCCCATGCAGCAACAGATTTGTGTCACTTGGAGTAACAGTTTGTCTGTCTTGTTCCTCCATTAAGCTACCACCTAGAGATATGCAAACCCCAACTGATCATGTGGCAGTGTCTGATTTTGCTGCCACTCCTGGCTCCAACAATCCCTTAGTCCAGCAGCTGCAACTGGAAGTATATGATCTAAAGCCTATGGTTGCTAAGCTTTGCAATGCAGTGAAACACGTAAGCAATGGCTGCTTGCTCTCTATCTCCCGGAGATGATACAAGACCATGGTAGAGCTCTTTCCTCTAGTGTCTACTACCACTCGAGAAATATCCACCTCAAGTAGAGTGCTTTCCTTAAAGCCACTGCTCGAGCTCCCATTCATTTTGATACACTTCCCTTGCCGCTTCCCCAATCCACTGAAGTTCCTGACTTTCAACTTAACAGGCCTAGAAGACTCCCCTCAGGAGTCCTAAGCAAGCCAAGCACTAGAGATTGTAACACACTCTTGAACCCCATCCACTACTAGTGTCATTGAACCATCCCACACCCTTACGAACTTTCACTGTGAGTCACGAAGGCTGGTCTCTCTCAAAGCACTGCACCCCATTATGCATGCATCTTGCCTGTTGCTGTTATCAAAAGCAAAATATTTGTGGTGAATGTCCCCAAGCTAATGAAGGTGCATCAAACTTTTGAAAATATGGAATCACTCATCAACAAAGTAATGCACTGGATTAGAAATGTGAGACACTGCTACTCGATAATACAGGATGATGTAGTGTGTGCAGAATGTCACCATTTTACATGTACCAATTGGGATTACATCAAAATTACCATGACTAGTGCCTCTATAACAAATGTGCCCCTAGCCTTTGGCTTCAGATTTGATCCACCCCAGGGTCTGAAATGCAATTGAAATCTGCTTTTAAAACGAGCCCTTCTTTAGTGGACCCACAGGGCTTGGGAAGAGTGGATTTTTATCTGCAACCTCCATCTCTTAATGCAGTGGTCATGTCGAGCGCAAACTAATGACTTTTATCATCAGCTCCCGAAGTGGCCCAGAAGTGCTTGAACTATTGTTCATATTCTCCTGGGCCAAAAGAGCATAACCTGGAGCCTCGTCCCCCTTCGAGCGAGCCTACCATTGTTAAAACCGCTTCTCAACCTGTCAAGGTAACTTTGTAATTATTACCAACACTCCTTCTAGCACTCAGGCTGTACACCTGGAGAATTCACCTCTACTCTCAAACTCTCGCGGACTGTGTAGGTCATCCCCACAGACAACATAATGACTTTGAATTTTTAAATCCAGATACATTGAGAATTGTTTGGTGGAACGTGCCCAGTCTCAAAAGATTATCTGAGTGACTGGAGTTCTTTTTTTTTTATTTCACCATTTTTTATTAAGAGTTTTAGTACATAACAGGCACTTGGCAGTGGACATGCGTTGAAAACAATTGTCACACAATACAATGAGACAGAAATATGTGGTAGGTAGAAAAGGGGTAGTAAAATTGCCAATACAACGATCCATGATGTGTTATTTTAAATGCACAACCGTAAGGAGAGAGATTCGGATAGAGAGAAAGCAGAAAAGGAGGTGAGAAAGGAGACAACAGAAAAGAGATTAGCTAAAGAGGTGATTACCCAGAGTAGGTTGAAGGTGGGGACCCATATTTTCAAGACTAGTTTGGGGGTATCAGTAAAGAAGCATTGTAGAGTGCAGGGTATTCAAATGTAAACATTTATGTTGTTTATAAGTGGATTGAGCAGGGCGTGAATAGACAACCCTTCTCTTGGAGGTTTGATTACTTCTAGCTATCGGTAAAGAATGTGCCAAAGGGTCTTATTGGCCGAAATCCAAGGGTATTCTGTGGAAAGAATATAATGTGTGTCTCTTATATATCTCAACCATTCCCACCAAGTGTTGTTAGAGGCATTCCCAACAAGATTTCCACGTGGAGAGAATGGTTTTGTGGGCAAGGGTAAATAGTAAGTCGACAAGTAATAATTTGAGAATGCCACTTTCTGGGATCCACAACCGTATACTATGATGTTGGGATGGCCAAAGACAAATATATCATCCATAGTGGCTTAATAGCCAATAACAGATTGAGAGATTGGGATTGGTTACGAATACGAAGATTACATGTACATTAAGGACCGATAATGAACTGATTATTGTTGGAATCAAATAACAAGATGCTCCATTGGCGAGTAAAGAATTTCTAATGCCCTGAGGAAGTTCACATGGAGTGAACGAAATGCGTTGGCTGTCTCGTTTTATATTACAGTAGAAAATAAAGATGGTTTGGAATATACACAATTTGGAAATGGACTAGAATTTAAATGAATTATAACCCATCTGTACACTAACATTTGTATAAAACTTGGATTCTCTTGGCCCTCTTGGTCGCACCTTGGGATCAGCGAGCGCTTTGGTACAGTGAACGTAATAGGACTTCATTTGGATGAATATTTGCTATAGGGGTGGACGTGAAGTGTTGTCAGTGACTCACTGCTCCGGTTTGTTGATTGATCCCCTAAAGATTTCCACAAGGAGAGAATGGTTTTGTAGGCAAGGGTAAATAGTAAGTCGACAAGTAATAATTTGTCACCTTGTAGGTCCATCGCGTGTAAAGAATTAAAAGCACCACAGATTGAGAATGAAAAATTCCAGCAAGGGTGGTTTGAAAATATCGTCTATGGTGTCATGGACTTTAGTTGAAAATGTATGTTGTAAAGGGCATTAATACAACATGGGAAGGAGATCTACATGGGCAGAGTTGCAGCTTCAGCAGGAGTTGTTGTCTGCAAAACCTAACTTGATACGTTGGTGTGGGGTGTAAAAGGTTCTATGTAGGATGTGTAGTTTGGTCTGTGCAAGATTTAGAGTTATTTTCTTGGTGAAAGTGGAAGCCCATAATTTAGGCCAGTTAATATCCAATGGGTTAGATAGACCATCCTGAAACCAGTCTTTGAGCCATTTTTGAAGCTTGGTGGCACATAATGAGGTGGTTATGGGTCGGAGTTTTGCTCAGATTTTAGAAGTTAAGTGACCTCCCCTCTTAAGTACTAATAGAGTAGTTGGGAGTGAATCAGTTTTAAAAGGGAAGGATTTTTATTTTGAGATGGCAACTTTAAGTTTAAGGAAATCGTAAAAGTCAGAATGTGGCATGTTGAATATCTGTGATACATCATAAAACAATAATGGATATGGTTTGGAGCCAAGATCACCTACTTCAGAGATACTCTTTGATTTCCATTAATATCCTATACTGAGATTAGGTTCGAATTTGACATCTTTGTTAAACCAGATAGAAGCATGTAGGGACTGGTTTATTTTCACGTCTGACAGACAACGATCGAGATATAGCACTGTATGCCTAGTGTGCTTTAGAATCTGATTGTCGAGAGATGGATGATCCTAATAGACGGATGGATGCCAAAGACAAGTTTTTTTGTCACCAATCACTCTAAAGAGAGTCAAGGAGGAGTGAAGACTGGAGTATTGTCCAGGCACTTCGTTCCTTGTGTAGCTGAGAAAGCAAGCTGGTATTTCTTAAAGTCAGCAAGGTTGTCGCCGCCTTTGTGTTTAGGCAGTTGAAGTTTCTTTAGGGATATGCAATGTTTTTTTAGAGTTCCAGATGAATTCATATTGGAAGGCAGTCAATATTGTAAAAGATATCATCAGATCAAAGGATGGGAGACATGTTGAGTAGTAGTTGACAATCGGAGTGATAACCATTTTAATGGATTTCAGTTTGCCCCATTAGGTTAGAAATTTTAGTGACCATCCTTCTAAGCACTTTTGCACTTTTTGTAGTACTAGGGATTCATTGAGCCGGATCAATTCAGTGAGGTTGTCATTGAATTCAAGGCCTAAGTATTTAAGAAATTTAGATTGCCAAGTTAAACCCGAATTCCCTAGTACCTCTTTGCTGCAAATTATGTTCAATGGGCGGACCTCAGATTTATTCCTGTTAAGAGTATCGCCTGGAACTGCTGCATCATCCTCGATTTTAATCATCATTTCAGGGATGGCAATGTCCGCTTGTTCTGTTACAATAAGGTTATCGTCTGCATATGCCATGATTTTAAAAGATTTACCATTGACATTTCTACCTATAGGGTTTTGGTATTCATTAAGTGACACCAGAAGCGGCTCTATGGCTAGCAGGAAAAGGAAGGGGTCAAGGGGGTAGCCCTATCTTGTGCATTAATTTAGAGGGATAGAGTCAGACAATAAACCATTAGTCCTGATTCTGGCACTGGGATTAGAGTACAATGCCATAACCATTTTTAAGAATAGGTCGCCCAAGTTCAAGCAGGGCCTTGTAGAATTCAGGAAGGGCCATGCGACTTTGTTGAATGCTTTTACAACATTAAGTGCTATGGCAGCAGCTGGAGTTGTTTTGGATTTGGAAATCTGTATTATGTGTCCTAGGAGCCTAATGATAACATTGGAGAGTCTGCCTCTAAGAAAGCCAGCTTGGTATGGGCCAATCAGGAGTGGGAGTATTGTTTCAATAAGTTTAGTCAGAATCTTAGCATAAAGCTTAGAGTCCACATCAATAAGCGGTTAGTCTGTACGTTTTTGGATATGTGTGATTTTTGCCTTCCTTAGGGAGTAGGGCAATGGTGGCTTCAGCTGTGGCCCCACCAGTGTATGCATATTCATGAAAGAGAGATAGGAGAGGTGCTTGTAATTCTTCAGTGAATGACTTATAAAATTGAGTGATGAAGCTCTCTGGCCCAGGGTCCTTCCTTACCTTGAGGGATTTAATTGATAGTTATAATTTCGGAGTCCCTAATGGTCTGATCAAGCAAGGACTGATGGTGAGCATCAAGCATAGGTACATTTAGTTTCTCAAGGAAGGTCGAGGCTGCATAATGATTGGTATTGGAATTTTCATCATAGAGGGTTTTGTAGAAATCTAGGAAGATATTACAGATATTTTTGGGGTCTAAATGTAATTTACCTTATTTATCTCTGACCCAGGTCAGTTTTAAAGAATTGTGTTTATTTTTTAGGTAACGTTCTAAGATTTTCCCAGCAGTGTTACCCACATACATTTTTATGGAGTTGAATTTTGTCACCCATTGGCCTGCCCTGGAGCTGATAAGTCTGATATATTATATTTTTTCAGGTTCAGGGCGTCGAGATGGGATGATATTTTCTCAGAATGGAGTCTGACCTCTAGTTGTTTTATCTCCATTTCTAATTTTAACAACTGAGCATTAGCAGATTTGTTAATATGGGAGCTTTTGTATTAAGTAAAAGAATTTGTATGGAATTACATTTTGACATCTGTCATATATGAGAGGGCCAGAGAGTCACAGATATATAGTGACAACCTCATGCATCGTGGAAAATGTGTCCATCCAATGGGAGGAAAAAACAATGTGTGACTTCTGAATGAGTTGATCCTGGAAACTGATACTGTGTCCAGTGTGAGGTTGTCTTGTGTTTGGTACCAAGGTTAGGGTAATCACCAGGAAAGAGAAGAAAGAAGAGGAAAGGACAAAGAAAGGAATATTTAATAAATGTAATAAAAACCAGCCCAATCTATACCCTCTATCATATCCCTTCCTCCACCTGAAAAGGAAGTACATGGGACCCAAGAGAAGAGTCTAAACATCTTACAGGGTGCCACAGTACACATTTGTGTGTTCAAAAATTAGCCCAAACAGACGTGAAGTAGTTAGAGTAATGCGCTTCATTGTGAAGCTTCAAACAAGAAGACAAGAAAAAATACTGACGAAAAGTGAGTTAAGTGATCATTAAATATGACCTGCTGGAATAACCTTTGGCAAGTCATAACAATTGACTTTACTTATGAAGCAAACAGTATGTGTTTTAAACAGTGCAATTGTGGTTCATACCATTGAATCAACCTAAAATCATTATGTATTTGGGCAAAACGATAGGAGGAATAATATTTGGATTTCTTAATATAACATTTTGTAGTCATGGTGTGACCTCTAATGGTAATGAATTCCCTAATTGTTGAGGTCTAAGTGCATGTATGGGTAAAAGTATGTGGGTCGTTTTGATGTTGGGAGATACATCGTGGAGTAGGAACCTAGTGAAACTAGATATGTGTGAAGAGGATCAATGGAGATTATCTGTGATAAGCAAAATAATTTAGAAAATACAGGCAATTGGCTGTGTATTGCGGCAAACAATAAACACATTAAAGGGGGTATCAATACATTACAGTGTCCCTGTGTTAGTAGAGGAGGTCTCCATTACAACTTCTTGAAAGTTGTTGAGGAAAGAAATCAGGTTACAATGGTAATAAAATAGATATGGAATGCCTTTGTAGGTAATGCGAAATAAAGCAGGGCCCGAGAAAGAGAAAGGAATATTCATGTTTCGAAGCTTAGGCCTAAGTGAGAGAAAGCCTTTCCTTCTTTGTACCGTGGGTTTAGAGTAGACTTGCGAAATTGTGATCCGATGTCCTTCCCAGCCAATGTATCTGTTCTTATGTATAAATTCCAGGATTAGCTCCACATGTTGGTATTGTGGGGGTTTGCACATAATTGGTCTGGGGGAGTCCAGATTATGCCAGATGATTTTTACCCGGGTTATGATGCGGTGTGCTCGCTCAAGTTTGAATTGGTTTTTGAAGGAGATCTTAGTGTGTCTGGAGATCCACTCCTCCAGAAAGACAATACAGGAGTTATGTTGTCTATCACAATTCCCTAATGTACCCTCTTCTATTTCTGTCTTCCAGTTCTGCGATGGAGCATTGCATTGATATTGAGGTTTTGTGGAGAAAGCTAAGATCTTTTTTTACAGATTGAGGTTTGTCTTTGAGATCGCTAATGCGTTGTTTAGCTTCGGACAATTTGTAAGTTATTTGTTTGATGTTGGATCTCCTACCCGCCACATCTTGCTGCATTATGTCCATACTGACTTTTGTGGTCTGGGCAAGTTGCAAGTCATCAGAAAGTTTTTTAGAAAGGAATCCATTGTGTCTTTAAGCTCAGTTTTGGATTCCATCGGCGATTCTTTAGTCGGTGGTCCAGTTTTGTCCTTTTTGTTGCTGATTTGATGTACGTTTCAGCCATCTTGGTGGTCTGATTTTCAGCCTTTATTAGTGGTTGAGAAGAGGCTTGAGATATGGTTATGATCTGGTTGTATATGTTGGCAAGATTAGGTGTCTTCTGGATATCTTCCCTCAGTCTTTTCCATGTCTTAGTCAGTGTTGGACTTGGCCCTTTTTGCAGGGTCATCCCCGATCTTTATGCCTCCTTCCTCCTATTTTTCTGGTCTGTTTTTGTTGGCTTTAGGACTCTTGGCACTTTACCACTACTAACCAGTGCTAAAGTGCATATGCTCTCTGTGTAAATTTTATTGGTGATTGGTTTATTCCTGATTGTCATATTTGATTTACTAGTAAGTCCCTAGTAAAGTGCACTAGAGGTGCCTAGGGCCTTTAAATCAAATGCTACTAGTTGGCCTGTAGCACTGATTGTGCCACCCACATAGGTAGCCCTGTAAACCTGCCTCAGATCTCCCAGTGCAGTGTCTGTGTGTGCAGTCTTACACTGCCAATACATGTAAGGCACCCCAAAGGTATGCCCTAGGTAGCCCCATGGGCAGGGTACAGTGTATGTAAAAGGTGGGACATGTATTTATGTGTTTTACATGTCCTGACAGTGAAATACTGCCAAATTCGGTTTTCACTGTTCCACGGCCTATCTCTCTCATAGGTTAACATGAGGGCAGTCTTGAACTATTATTAAAGTGCAGCTTACATTTGGGAGCAGATAGAAATTTGGAGTTTAGGGTCTCTGAACTCACAATTTAAAAATACATCTTTTAGTAAAGTTTGTTTGAAAATGCCACTTTTAGAAAGTAGGCATTGTCTTGCTTAAACCATTCTGTGACTCTGCTTGTTTGTGCATTCCCTGTCTCGGTCAGTATGACAGTTCTGCTGTTTGCACCTCTCCTCTAGACAGTGACACAAATGGAGCTAGGGTGTAGCCTGCATATCTTGATGAGCCATCAGGGCTGAGGGAAGGAGTGGTCACTTACACCTGAAAGGGCTGTGCCTGCCCTCACACAATGCAGTCTCCATCCCCCTGGTGAGTGTCTGTGGCCTGGCCTGGGCAAGGCAGGATCTTGAAAACAACAGAGTCTTCTCTTTGAAGTACGCCTACTTCCAAGGCAGAAAGGGGTATAAGAAGGGCATCCAAAACCCCTGAAAATTAGATCACTTCTGTGGCCAAGAGGAACCTCTGCCAAGGAGAAGAGCTGAGCAGAAGTGCTGCCTCTGCCTGTGACTGTGCTTTGTTGGGCTATCCTGCAGTTGCTGCTTCTGCTAGTGAAAGGGGAAAAAGACTGGACTTTGTTGTGCATTCAGGTTTGAGAAGAATCTCCAAGGGCTTGAACTGAGCTTGCCTCCTGTTGTTGAAGTCTCAGGGCCATCAAAGACTTCCCCTGCCAGCACCTGGACTGTCTGCTGAGAATTCTGCCCTGCCAAGCTGTGCCCTATCCAGTTCCTGGGCCCTTGAAAAGTGAATTGGCAGGCAAGAACTGAAATTCCACGCACAGACCCCTATGCGGCGAAATTTTCTATGCACCTTCCGTGACGCGGCTGATAAACAACGCACCGCTGGCTTCGCAGCTGAAATCAACTCTCCACCTGCATTGCGGCTGGAAGATCGACGCAACTCGGCTGGAGAAATGACGTGCAACACCCGCTAACAGAGGCTGATAATGACGCAAACCCCACGGAGTGTGGTTTTCTGATACCATGCGACCGGATTTTCCACGCATTGTCCCTGGACATCAAAGTCCACCCGACTCTGCACGGATCCAAGATGCCCCGTCCGGAAATCAACGCATTGCTCTCTTGCAGGAAAAAACAACACATCCCCGACCAGACCGGGGACGGAAACCATGCACGGCCTCACTTGCGAGTAAGGAATCGACCCATCGCTGACTTTTCCGATGCATGCACGCCCGTGCGGCTTTATTTTTTATACTAACCAGGTACTTTGTATAACAACAGCATTCTCACTGTTTTCTAAGGATTAAGACTCTTAGGGCCTGATTTATACATTTTTAGCGCTGTATTTGTGTCATTTTTTGACACAAAAGTGGCGTAAATTTACAAAATTCAATTACATTTTGTAAGTTTGTTGTGCTTTTGCGTCAAAAAATGATGCAAATACAGCACTAAAAATGTATAAATCAGGCCCTTATTCTTTTCAAAATGCATATCTTGACTTGTGTATGTTGGATTTTTGTCATTTTGGTCTTGTTTTGTTTAGATAAATATTCCCTATTTTTCTACACCTGTGTTGTGTCATTTTGTAGTGTTTTTACTGAGTTACTGTGTGTGTTGGTACAAATACTTTACACATTGCTTCTGAAGTTGAGCATGCCTGCTTGTGCCAAGCTACCAAGGGGGTGAGTGGTGGTTAACTGAGTGTGCTTCTCCTTTACTCTGACTAGAGTGAGGGTCTTTGCTTTGACAGAGGGTAACCTGACTGCCAACCAAAGACCCCATTTCTAACAGTCAGTTTCTGTGTTTGTCTTGTTAGTTTGTTCGACTTGTTTTAGTATGATCGACTGCTTAAGTCAGCTGTCACAGTACTAGTATTGTGCAGACGACTTGAACACGTATAGGATAATTGCTGGTCATTTTTATAAGGCAGATTAAGTTGCCAATGGTTTTCAGTGTCTCTATGGTGCTATGTAGTAGCTTCAGGCCAGTCCCAGGATCTAGGTCAGAAAGAGGTACCAATAGCAGTTCAGTATCAACTTAGGCTCAGGTGGGGTTTAGGCTGTTTAGGGTGGATGGGTTGTCAGTGGCTTCCCTGACTTTGTGTAAACAAGTAGCGCTTGCTTATTGTGGTGCACTTTGGACTGACTGTGAGTAGTATAATATGTTGATATCAGAACACCACCATGTTAATCTTCATAGGTGCTGGAACATTTCACAAGTCATTTGGCATGCATCTCTTGGTAAACATGAAATGCTTCACAAACCTTTTGCTGAAAGTAATGAAAGCGCTTGGCATTCAGTATGCGACCGGCATTTTGAGCCAATGGTTTCCCAGTCTAAGAATAGTCTGGTAGTGAAAGCTGAGAGTGGCCTGTTAGTGAAAGCACCTTGTGCCAGTGGATTGCGCTATCTCTAAAGGGGATTGTAGTGTTCACTGATTAAAGTGCACCTTGGACTGATTGCGAGCACTTTAGACTAGCTGCGAGTGATATAAGATGCTGGAACCAGGACGCCGCAATTTTAATCCTCATGAGTGCAAGCATATGTGAACAGTCACTGGGCAGTCATCCCTTGGTTAGCATTGGATGCTTCACAAGTTTGTTGTTAAAAGTAATCCAGTAATGAAAGCAGTATATTTTTCAGTATGCGACCCCTGCATTTAGCAGGGCATCACAAATGTTGATTAGGAGAACATACATTATTGGGCGTAAGGGATTAGCAAGCTGCCTTGAGTTTTTAGCTGCATGAGTTAACCTGAGATCTACTAGGAGGACTTCTCCAGGAGTGCTTGAAAGAGTAGCCGCTTACTGATAAGATATGAGCCGCTTGGGGGACGGAGATGTGCCAGTTAGGTCACTGCGGGGCATGTGGCTGCCAAGGGGAGATATGAGTTATCAGAACAGCAGGTAATGGCACTGCGAAATTTGCAGTCATTCACTTTTTGAAAGTGCTATGTGTAGATAGGTAGCAGTGAAGATGTTTGCCTGTTAGGCGATTAAACTGGTTCTTTGGTTCCAGTTTAGCGGCATTGTAGGGATGGAGGCGGCCATGCTGGAAGCCATCCAGTGCACATGCGGCATTCTGGTGGAATGGTGGTATTGATGATGATATTGAGATGATACTGCATGTTCTGGTGTCTTTGCCGGTAAATTGGGGAGTTGATATCAGTTTTAGCTCATTGTTAAGGGACCAGTGTGGTGTCGGCCATGGGTGGGTTGTGTATTTGGGTTAAAACTTCTATCCAGGGCTCAGTCAAGGTAATCCCTTGTTCATGTCAGGACATCTTGATTCTGAATATAGCTTTACGTAATGGCAAAGATCTATTGCTGATAAATATATACAACAGACCTTTTAATGGTATCAGAGATGGACCCTACCTTGTGCTTTTTAGACCAATTTTTGAAGTTAAGTCAAGAAAAATAAATCTATTAAAATGGGAGGTGATTTCAGCATTCGCTTTGAACCTTCCCCACTTACTGATGACGGTAGCAGGTAGGAGGATGCTGACTGGGGTATTCTGGCAATCGACTCTTCCCCAGTTAGATACTTGACAAAGTAGCAGGTGATTGATGTAACCCTTTATTATGGCATATGAGCATGTCATGGGTGCTCGGTTTCAGATGATAGACCTACTTTAGCATTCAGGAGAGGACATTACAGCAGCCATCTAGATTATCTTTTTATTAATCTTGAATTATTGACTGTGTTGACTGACATATTTGTAATCCCAAGAATAGAAAGTGATCATGACCTACTAGCCCTCTTCATGAAGGGGCCAACATTGAACTGTTTACATACAGCCCTGGACAAGGGGAATAATAATTTAATTGTAATTAACAATTAGATACAGCTAGGTGGTCCTCACTTGAATCCAGTAACAAAGCACTGAACTTTATCAGGACCAACACTTCCATAGCTCTAGACTTCTTTCAAACCCAGTCGCCCAGGCTTAGTAGTATTCTGGAGATTCGCAGCTCTTTTTGAGAAAATCAGAGGGTCTTTCACCAGAAATAGGTGCAGCAAGACCTGTGGACCAAAATCAAACAAGCTGTTCAATGCAAACTGCCAACTCAAGAAATTAGAGTTCATAAGCACTGTCAGGCTGGGAGACAGGAGCAATAAGAGAACCTAGAAATTGTTCTAGATTAACAACAAAAGCTGCCAAGAAGGTATGGGATAAAATAACTATGGACAAAATACATGAGGCAGCCAAGGGCAAAAACTCTAAACTCCTTTGGCACCTGCTTACTCACAAGGGAAAAATGGGGCATCAAAAAACCTGAATCCCATGTGTCGCCTTGTGATTGGGACCCCCATTATGAGGCATTGTACTCTTGCAAGGCACAGTGCCCTCCTTCGCTCTTACCATCCTCCATTTGGACTGTACTGAAAAACTGTTATCTTTCTCCTCAGCTGAAACTAAAGAAGCTTTAAACTCCCAAAAAGCTGGAAAAGCCACTGACCCTGATAAAATACCAGCTGACCTTTACCACTCTAATTCTGACTTGTAGTTGCCATATATCATCATCCTAAGGAACGCAATCCTTCAGGGAGGCCTGATTCCAGAAACTTTGAGGAGTGCCGAAATGGTCCCTATCTTTAAGAAGGGATCTCACTATGATCCAGCTAATTATCACCTGTTTAGTCTAAACGACAATTTGCAAAACATTTTTTGCAAACAAGTCTTGGATAAACTTATGGTCTGGGTCTCATAAAACTCCATCTTAACTGAACTCCAGGCCGGTTTCCAACAAAAAGTAAGTACTGCCAACCAAGGCTTTCTGTTACAGCTTATTAGATGGAATGCTGCTTTGCAAGGGCAGCCTTTATTTGGTGTTTATGGATCTTTGGCCTGCGTTTGATTTGGTCACTACAACCAAGCTGTGACAAATCTTACCTGTCATAGAAATACCTCCTGACTTGCTGTCTATTTTTATTTGCTTGCACACAGACAACTAAGCTAGGGTTTATTGTGGCCTGGAAGGGGAACTCTTGGGCAAGATAGACAACAAAAGAGGGGTGCACCAGGGGTGCGTGCTGGCCCCTACATTGTTCCTACTTTTTATAATCAGGTGTATAGATTCCCTGTTGAAATCAGACAAGGACTCCCTCACTCTGGCAGGGAAGATAATTCCAGAATTACTTTTGCTGACAACACCCTCTTGATTTCTAATACGCCCAGGGGTCTGAAGACCCTAGCCGATAAGTTTGACTAGTTCTGCATGCAAAGCAGCCTTGAAATCAGTGCCTCCGAGACTAAGGCCCTCATTTTCAGGATTAATGTGGCAGTATCAACGCTGGTAGGCTGGTGGTGTATACTGCTACATTATGAGTATGGCCGGTTGGCCGCTGCCAACCCGCATCATCTCCACCCATACCTCCATGGCAGTATGAACCGCCGGGCCGGAGATGTGCATCTCTGACCCGGTGGTCCACACAAGACAGCCGGCAGCATAATGTGCCGGCCCACCGCCATAGTTTCCGCGGCGGTAGCATTGCCACGAAAACCATGGCAGTAGGGCTACCAGTGACAGGGAATTCCTTCCCTGTCACCGGTAGGTGGCTCCGAAAATCCCCCCAGCAATCACCTGACCCCCACCCCTGCACCCTTAAAGTCACAGCACCCTTACCCCCTATACTCACAGCACCCCGCACCCCCTATACACACAGCACCCCGACCCCTGTCCCCCTCCTCACATACATGCACACACACCCACCCGCACCATGCATACACCCATTCACCTTCACTTCCATACACGCATTCACTCAGACTCATCCATACACGCATTCAATCACACATACTCACATGCATTCAGGGACGCATCCACACTAACATGCTCCCATGCATATACACTGACATGCAGACCCGCATTCATGGTAACACACATTTACTCATGCACACACACATTCATACACACATGCAGACACCACACACTTAGACACGCACACACAACACCCTCCTCCCCTGTCGGATACTCAACTTACCTTGTCCCGCGTGAAGGTTGTACGGTAGGGAACGGGAAGGGGCGTTGCCAGAGCCGGCAGCGCCCCACCAGCAGGACACCGCTAGGCTGTATTAATGGTCCTAATACGGCTGGTGGCGTCCTTCTGGCAGGGTGGTGGAGGTGGTAGAACTGCCCAGGCGCCTCCGACTCCCAGCATGGATACTGTCGGATATCCGCCCAAAGTGTGGCAGAAATAAAGCACTATCCATAATATGGCGGTCGGGAGACCGCCAGAACTGGCGGTCTCCTGGCGCCCGTGGCTTTGGCAGTCTCTCTTTGAGACCCCCAAAGTCATAATGAGGGCCTAAATGTGTGACCTTTAATGTAACGAGACTAAACGAGTGTAGAATCATTGTGGACTCCAAACCCTTGAAAGAATCAAGGAGTTTGATTACAAGGGCTTCAGACTGGAAGGGAATGACAGATGGGGGAACAAGTAACCAAGAGCACGGTCTGTTTAAATTCAGATATTGGGCCAGATGTATCATCAAGGCCATTTCCGACTCGCAAAGTGCCATGTATCACATTTGCGAATCGGTAATAGCGATTTCTTAAAAATCGCAAATGCTATTACCGATTCGCAAATTGCGATACCGGCCCCATTCGCACTTATGGGCCTGTTGGCCCATATCTGCAAATTTTTAGCATTTCCAAAATAGCGATTTCTGAACCAGAAATCGCAATTTTGGAAATGCAAAAGCCCAGGGTGCTGGGGGCTTAAGGCCCCCTCTGCTGCACCCCATATCTTTTTTTGGGGACATGTAAGATGCACATATGCCAAAAGGGCATGTGTGCTTTACATGTACAATTTAAAAATGCATTTTAAATGCATTTTTAAATTTTGCCAAAAGGGCATGTGTGCTTTACAAGTACAATTTAAAAATGCATTTTTAAATTTTGCACATGGTTACCACCAAGTTCAACTTGGTGGTAATTAGCAATTCCTGAATGCCAAATTCGCATTTAGGAATTGCTTCATACATGTGCTAAGGAATCGTAAATAAGGAATCCTTATTTGCGATTTCTAATTTAGAGAGTCGCAATTTGCGACTCTCTAAACAGGGTCGCAATTTTAAGGAATCGCTATTTTAGCGATTCCTTAAAATTGCGTTCAGAATGTATTTCATACATTCTGAAATGGCATTTTGCATTCGCAAACGGGCATTCGCACCGTTTGCGAATGCAAAATGCTTTCATACATCTGGCCCCTAGTGCTATCATCACGTTTTTGGGGTCCTCAAAAACTTTCCGCTCTCCCCTGCTTTGAGGGTTTTCAGAGCACAGGCTGTTAGAGCAGCACTATATGGCGCAGAGCTGTGATGCCATAGCCAAGTTGAAGGTTTACTTCTATCCAAGAATTCCTTTATAAGATCATTGTTAAAGCTCATGCAAAGCTCCCCTTTGCTTCATTTGTACTTGGGTTTAAACCTGCATAAGTTATGTGACTGTGCCAGGCTGACGCCCATCTTGTATTGGCTAAGGCTTTGGTCAACTGAAGAACTGGCTCATTTTAGAGTTGAAATGAGAGATATAACTAGCAGGCCTCAGGCATTAAACATCCCCTGGTTAAAATACATACAGAGCTCATTAACTAAACTAGGTGTGGACAAGGTTTGGTCGGATCCCAGCATAATCACTTCCAGAGCAATGTTGCCAGTAAAAAATTATTTTAGGCAAACTGTGCAGAGGACACATTGTGGTGCACAGCTTCTTGGGACTCTAACCAATTCATTTCTGACTATTGAAATGGATTATAACTTTGAAGAATGTCCTGACTGTCTGCAAACTCTATTGACAAGAAAGCTTTACATCCAGCTAAGGCTGGACACCTTTCCTTTAGCTTGTTTAACAAGCATTTGGTCAAACCCCTCGATCAGTGAAGATACATGCCAAGCGTGTAACGTCAGTCGTGAAAAAGGCCAGCGTGTTTTTTTTTTCTGCCCCCTGTAAAACATCCCGCTAGCTAAATGGATTAAACCACTTGGCTTAAACATTTCAACCAGATATTATCAGGAGGCTTTTCAATCCCCCAGTCTGACACTAACCCCACAACAGTTCTTCCTGAAAACAGTCTGGCTCATAAGAAGCAAGTGTTTGAACAACTAAAACTAGAACCTAGAACCAGTCAAAATATAATGTTCTTGACTTAGGGAATGCTCGGGCAGATTCATTCACTTTACCTATTGTCCAAAATAACTATTTATGTTTTTTAATCACTACATTCTTTTTTTATATGTAGCATCGGCTAGTGCGTATAGTATATCTTCTACAAATAACGATTGCATGCACAGTTTTTAACGTTTTTATACTTTGTCTTAATTTTTTTAACTCTTATGTTTTTATGTTATTATGCACATTTGTACTGTTCTTGTCGAGGAATTCATGTAAATTCAAAAGGACAAATAAATTACATTTTGGTAAATTTCAATCATAATACTCAAGTGGACCAATGCATTGCTCTACAGAGTATACTGTTGAAAATGTGGAAATCAGCATAATTGCCACACCTAGATGAAGATCATATTGATAAAATATGCAAGGAGGAGACAATGACACAGAAATTGTAAAAACAAATGGAAGACTAGTTCTGGTGGCTAATGACACTTTTGAGTGACCACCCTCACACCTGTAGATGATCACACAGACCAAACAAATATAAAGTCACACTCACCTGCACTAATACCTTACTTTGTAATCCTAGGAAGTTCGTATGTACTGGGATAGTATTTAACAATGGTACCTTACAGAACATTTTCCTATGCACTCTCATACTGTTGTATAACTATTTTAGCCATATTTTTGACATGTTATTTTAGCAAACTAGGCCTGCCATTGTGCACTTTAGCCCAGGTACATTTCATTCAGCATCACTTTATTTTTCTAGCACTAGCCATATTTGCAGTGTTGTTTTATTTTCTCCATCTGTTTGTTTCTTCGCCTAGGAAAGCATCACATTCTTGGCACTGCATTCATTTCATTTTATGCTTTTTTCAAGGCTGCAGTCAGATAGGTTTGCTGGCAAAAGTGGTACGTTGTGTCTCCGACATTCACAGAAACATGCATATCCTTATGTGGGGACCCTTTCTCAGAACATCAGTTGTTTTATAATGGAACACTTCTCTGTCCCATGCACGTTAGAGGAAGATTCCAGCCAGATGACCACAACTGCATGCTGATTGCTGAACATCTTCGCTATAGCTGCTTGCTTAGACTGCTGAATACCTGGCCTATATGGGGATGGTGTCTTTCTAGACAACAGGCTTCCTTGCTCAGGTAGAGGGGGTGATCTCTTCCCAGAAGAGGAACCTGAAAGGCGGATTAGGGCTTATCACGCTGTGCTCTGACATAGCTTAGGTAGGAAATATATACATAACTCCTAGTGACAGTATGGTCAGACTGTTTTTGTGTTAACCTCTCCTTGTCACAATTTTGCTTCTAGTGTGTTTTATCGTCCTAGTTATTGCAATACATGCCATTTTATCTAAGATTCAGTTACTTCAATAAACCTTATTGAACTATACTTTGCTTCTGTGAGACTAATGTAACTGAGAGAAAGGGATGAAATCTGATCAACCACGATTCCCCTGAGGAGTCCTCTCTGTTATGCGCCGGGTTGCCACAGTCATCCCCGCTCTCGGGTGAAGATGAGGCCCTGCTAGTTGGCCGGAAAACCCAGATTAGGTCGACAGGTGTCACATGAAGTGGGATTGTACTCCGTGCCCCACATTTCAGGTGACTCTGCCACCCAAATCCAGTTGTCTCATTAGAATATTGAGAACCTATGCGACAATACAGGCTCTACATACATCTGGGTGGGATAACAGGGATCAACTATGACCTACTGCACAGATTTCCCAGGGTGAGCCAGAAGCCACTCTATCCGCTGGGGCTCAATTAATAAGACTTGCACCCTAATGCTCTAGTTCTCTGCACCCCTCAACACCCAGTAGTAGTGTCAAAGCCTGGACATGAAGGCAGCAGGAGGCTGCATTCAAAGAAGAGTCATTTTGGATACTATAAATGATAGATACAATTCATTTGACAAATGGTATATGTATGTCCACCTACCCTCTAAACGTGAGTCACTAAATTAATACAAGTGCAGAAACTTTGACCTGCAGTGTGTCACATAATCTGCTCACACACAACAAACTATCCTTTGAAGAACTGGTTGCTGACACCTCACAAAAAAGTTTTATTCTCTCTTGCTCTCGACCAAAGTCTGATGAGGAAAAATGAGGGCCAGTCCCCACAAATGAGTGCCGGTGGGCCCCACCTGCAACCACCAACTCAAATCAAACACTGCCACCATCTAAAAAAGGATATTCAAGAGTAAAATCATAAATCATTACGCAGCGTGAATCCCTGAGAGGGCCCTTGATGCACTCAAACAATTCATGGGTCTGCATCTAGGCCACATACACCCAGCAAAGACAAAAAGACAAGGGTCTTGCTGCACTTTAGCTCCTTGTTCCACAATATTACCATCAACAGGCAACTTTGTGCTTGGAAGACCACCAACACCATCCAGAAGAATAGCTGCTGCACTCACTGAGGCAAGGACCTGTCAAAACCCTGTCAGCAATGCTGACCTCGAAGTTGTGGTAACCTCAGGATGCATCACTGGCCCAGATGATGTGTCCCTGACACATATATAAATAAGAAGCCAACATCCTGCTTAGATTGCTTCATGTCAAGAATGTAGAAGTTCCCTGAGTTGTTTCCAGGCTACTGGTAGCCAATGCACAGCTATGCCCAAGTCCACATTGGTGTCCTCTCACACAGAGAATATTTTACTTCCCTGGATTGTGACTAAAGCCACGGGGTACACTACAACAGGCCTCAGGTTTGGGAGGATGGCATAATTAAAAACCATACCCAACGGAGTATACCCAACCAGCAGAAGAATTTCAATCACCATGCCAAGAAAGATGGTGGGAGGTGCTGACACTTTCTGCCTCCACCATATGTTGGTAGATGTGTCCAACTGCAAGCAAAGGCTTGCCATACACTGTGCTACTGAGAGATATCCAGTGGCAATTGCTTTATGTTATTCTCTTCCGGGGACAGCTTTTACTTTTTTATTTGGAATTTAAGAGTCTGTCCCTATATCAAGGATCTCCTGCTTTTATAGATAAATATTGTTTTACTTCCATTCAAATTGTTACCAATATTTAGCCTAAACCTTCTTATCACAAATCTTGAGAGCTTTTAAGTTACTAATCTAAAAAAACGTTTTTTATTTATGATACCCAAATAAACGGATCATAAATGTTAAAATGTTGTCAATGTTTGCACAAACCACAAACAAAAGTCTTTGAAACTATTTTTAGAGCAACACAAATACATGTTGGTATATCTTGGTTGCCCACTTGGGGTTTAATTGTTCTCTGGGAGTTTGGACCATTCTCCTTTCTTCTTTCATCACAGAACAAATTCATCAATTTTGAAGGGGACGTGTTCACCACAGAGATCTTGCCACACTTATTTACAGTGATGGCAGCCTGACCCTTGCAAGGGGGTGATGAAAGGCATTCTGCAGTTCCCACAACACCACTAGGCTTCCCTTAAACATCTTCATCCTGGACACCTTGGTCACTCTGTTGTGGACTGTCTGATCAACTGTTATTATATTTATTCTACTCAAGTGGAGGGGTGGTGGACTGGAGTTGGGGGGGGGGGGTGTTGTCAGAAATTTCCACAACTCTTGCTTGACTTTATTCACTCAATTCCAATAAACACATTTGGGGCCTCATTTACAAAGCCCTAGGGCACACTGCGCCACCAGAGTGTCTTTTTCTTTTTTACACTCCAGTGGCGCAGTGTGCCAGCCTATATTTACAAGGCCACACAAAGCCACTTTGCGTGACTTTTTATGGCCTTGTAAATACCGACCCCTTTCACTCATAACACTGTGTGAGATGTGCATTTCATGAGTGTTGCTTGGGGTGTTCCCACCCAACACCCATGTAACCGGAAGGAATCTGATGAATTCCCATGTTTACAAGTCTGGGAATGCGTCATATTCCTAAATGGCATAGGAATGACTCAACGGGGAGAAATATCTTTATTTCTTCCCGTTTGTCCTCTCTCTATGAGTGATGCATTCTGCAGCACACATAAAAAGAGGAAATCACCTCTTGTGATTATTTTTGTGCAGGATGGTATCTCTTCCTGCACAAAAAGAGTTATTACCGCAACGCAAGCATCTTCGCAGCATGGTCCAAGGGTGCCAGCATTGAAGCTAGGCAGCAATTTGTGCGACATCGCAGGGGGAGAGTACAGAAATGCACGTATCTTGTAGAAATGGTGCATTTCTGCCCTTTCCTGGTGGTGCAGGGTGACGTAGGAAGGCACATGCTGCGACGCCCTGCGCCATGGGCCTCATAAATAAGGCCCTTGGGGGCATATGTAAGAACCCTTAGCACCTCCTTGCGCCACATTAGCGTCATTTTTTATTATGTTAATGTTGCCCAATGTGGCCAAAATCCCCACTCCATATTTACAAAGTGGCGCAATGCGTGCATTGCACCACTTTGTAACCCTTTGCCCTACATTATATCTGCGCCAGGCATAATGTATGCAAAGGAGGTGTTCCCCCATTAGGTGGGGGCAGAAAAATGGCGCTAGGAAATCTAACAGATTTCCTTGCATAATTTTATTCGGCACTTTTAACGCCTGCTCAGAGCAGGCTTTAAAAGGGATCACACCATTGTTTACAATGGGCCCCTATGTACTCTGCAGGTACTCCTGCAGAGTACATCAATAGCGCCATAAAAAATGATACTACTGCCACCTACCCTGCACCATGGTGCGCCGTATTTTAAATACAGCGCACACATCTTGGCGGTAGGGGGGGCTGTAAAGTTCGCAAGAAAAGTTACTTTTCTTAACTATGCCCCTTGATTTCTAAAAAGATTTTGGCAATGTTCATTTTTGTGTGTTACACTTACACCCCTAGCATGATTACGCACTTTTCCCTTTCCAGCATTTGATTTGTCTGAAATCCATTGAGCTAGATATGTACAGACAAAGGCATAAAGACGGTGCAGTCAACATACTGAAGAAACGCGGTTCGTCAGCGAAGTCAGTGTGATCAGTAGGTAAATGTTTGCCTGGGTAAGTAGAGGCCACTCAGAGCTCTGCTATCCTCAGGTCGCCTGAGGATTACTTGTATGTCAATCTGTTTGTGAGAAGTGAGGCTGGGATTTGTGGTAGCAATTGGACTAGAAGTTTTCCATGCCATTGTTATTATTGGTGAATATTTCATGCGGGTGTGTCGAAGTATCAGCTGACATTTTTAACTTCCCTGGCATGAAGTAAGAGAGGGAGGTTACTGCTTGCATCTGGGTTCTGTCACCTCTGCTTTGCTATTTGGGAGTGCTGCAAGCACGTTATGTTGGACATTGCTATTGAGTAGTTCCCTGAATTTGAATGTCTCTGATTGTTTTGCAGGCCGTGAGATACTCTGGTGAAAAGACTTTGGAGGCGTTTACAGAATTCTTAGAACAACAAACAAAACCGAAAGTGGATCAAGAGGTAAGCTTGTATTCAGATGTTTTTGCAGGGTGACCTGGAACACTGATTTCGACAAGCAACACGAAGCTGTAATTATGTTGGCTGCCAAGTCCTGGGCCTGCTCTTGTGTTTCATCTGCTACATCTCTGTTCCAAAGACGTGGGAAGGGTTGGGCTTTTAGGGACACCACTGGCCTTGAGGGATTTCTTTTATACTGCCGAGTTTAGTATAGAGTCAAAATGGATACATGTTATAATTGACCACCATTAAGAAGCAAAACAGCACAACATTTGTGGAAAGAACATATGATTCGGGGTAAATCGGGGGTGGAGGGAGTCGAAAGGTTTATGGAATAGTTTTGGATTATTTTCCCCTTGAAATATTTAACATTTTTTAGGAAATTATTTGCATTATGTAAGTCACATTACATTGGTACGTTAACTTTTCTTCATAAGGGATACCTTGCATAAAAATGTCACATAAGATGCCAGCAGGATTTGGGTTTGAGGAGAAATCAAGAGTAAAATGTTTCTCGGCAAGATATTTTCTACTCAATGAAGTCTACCTCTGGCAAAGTTGAAATATGTTAAGTAACAAAAACTGCACATGTTGTGAAACGTAAAATTTCATAATAAAAAGAAAAGCATGTCAGGGTAACAAAAATTTAGCACAGGCCTAGTTTTTGTCTGACTCATGTTTGATTTGCAAGCAAAAATCTGCTGCCTATTTAAATGGCCAAAAGCACATATGCACTGTTTCTAATCTCCGGAAAGAAGGCAAACACGCACTATTAACAAGTTATCTTTCTTTCCAATATACATACATTTAAAATACAGATCGCCCATGAGCGTCATGCAATCTGTATTTAGTCAATGCACAATTTGCACCAGGGAGAATGACTGTAAGGACGAAAATATGTGGTGCATGATTTCCAAGCATGAACCTCTACCTTGAGCGGGCCCGCATTTAAGTTCTGTCTAGTTTTGCATATTTGTTCTATTCTCAGCTCACCTGACAATCTTCTCAGAGACTGTAGATATGTCCTATGAAGTGGTATGATGCAGAGGGTGTCTTTGGTCTAGAGAGATGCAGAAAGCATACCTTCCTTACAGAGTGGGACTACTGTTTTCTCTCTGAATTGTAAAGCACTGACAATAGTGGTAGTGTTAGTTATTACTAGTAAGGCATGACTTCTTCTTGATACCTACCAATCTAGGGGCCTACCAAGTCTTGCTGTATTAATTGTCTGCTTAGTTTATTAAAACGAGGTCCTACACAATAACTCTGTAAGAATAGTGTTTTTTTTGTGCATGTGTGCATACTTTTAATGTATGTCAAAGGTTTGCAAGGCGTTTGTCTACCATGTTAACCTAGGGACACTCTGGAATCCATTTTGTGGAATGGTAGTGGTCACCTCCCAAAAGAGCTAAGTGAAACGCAGAACCCTGCCTCAGACCTAGCCGTTTGAGAATTAAGCAAATAACATTGGTGTGCAAAGACAGGAAACACTGGTGTCTGTGAAGAAAAAGCATGTTCCGAACAAGAGTGTTCCCTCGGTATCTCCAGGCTTTTGTTCCATCAGAGGTGCTACAAAGAGCGCCTAGATGACTAGCAGGTGTGAAGATGCTTCCTTCTTTGTGTGCAAGCATTTTGGTTAGCCGTGAGTAATAGCTTCACTTACCCACCTTCCTACAATCCCCTGAAGAATAAAGACTTTGGAGCTGATTTAGACTTTGACAGATGGAGTTACTCCATCACAAACGTGGCGGATATCCCGTCCGCCATATTACGATACCATTATACCCATTATATGTTTGTGATGGAGTAGACCATCGGCCAAACTCTAAATCAGGCCCTTTGTCTGCCTTGCAAAAATCCCAGTAAATAGTGGAACTCAGTAGAAATATGTTGTAGGTAGAGACCAGGAATAAACAAAGGAATCATGAGAGCACTGTATAAATCCTGGCTGGAGCTTCTACCCGAGGTTCCAGGATTTTCCATGATTAAGAGAAACTGCAAACACTAGGGTTAGGAGGACCTCTGTGATATAGCACCGAAGACTTTCAACTTTCCAAGAGGCTGAGAGCCCATTGCTCAGAAGACTGTAATCTGCTGCTGAGTATCTGTCTACAAGTTCCAGATAATACCAAAAGTTACTTATCTTCATTTTCATAAAACCCACAGTCCAGAATTGTTCGCCGCCCATGTAATGACGTATATGACGCTTTCTGTAGGCTGCTACTACAGCCTGTCCTCCACCTGGCAGTGACAGTCAAAATGTAGTACATTCCGTCCTATTCAGGTTCACATGGGCACACAAAAACATTTAAAAAAAAAATGTTTCTTAAGCTAACACCGTGTTTCTTTGTTTCCTATAAGTGTGATAACTGACAAGCCCGACCTTTGCTGAAGTATTTGGGTGTGATTACTAGTTAACAAAATCCCCTGGGGCCATTCAGATATCGGCTCCGCCGATGTACACCAGTCCAGTCATTAGAGTCTGCTTGTGTACAGCTATGGACATTATTAGTTGCCTATTTTATTTAATCATGATTGTGTAGCTCTCGCGTCATATAATATTACATGTCAATAGTCACTAGCATTTCTTTCGATTTAGCGTGCCTCATAAAAATCACGAAAAATGTATGATTTCTAATGCACATCAGAGTGGACATAGTTTGCGATTACTGAGCTTATAATGCAGTTTGTTTGCTTACGAATTGAAAAGAGATTTATGAACTTCCTACGGAAGACTTAAAGTTACTTAAGGTTTATAAAGAAACCGGTCACCTGATGCTAGTGCGCTGTACAAGTGCACATAACATAACTTAGCATAAAACCAGACAGCTGGACCATGGAAGTTTTTCCAAACTTTGCCACTGATTTGTATCTATTGAGGGCCTTGAACTTTTAATACTGTTTGTAGAAAGGCAAAGTTTTCTATTATTCTATCTGTCTACTTTTGTGTATTAAAATTTGCCACACAGCACTTACTGCATTGTGTCTCACATCACTGCTCTAGCATGTAACAACTGCAACTGTCAGCTAAATACGTGACTCTAGGGGCCAAATGCACTAAGCCATTATGCAGCTGCAAACCCAGCCATTCATAAAATTAGAGTGTTTGCGACCTAAAAAATTTTTTTCGAATTACTAAGGGCACTTTGTGATTTTGTAAAGGTTTATGGAATATTAAAATGGGTTTAGGAACGGACAAGGAAATGCAATTTAAACGGGCTTGTTCAGGGCATCCTTTCAAAAAGCGTTTCGCCCTGGAGACCGCTAGACCTTTGTGAATGTTAAATAAAAAGATCTTTGGAGGGTAGGCAGCAGTTCTTCGGAATGATGGCAACTCTCAAACATGCTTTTTTTTTTTTTTAAACTTTTTTTTATATGAAGCACGTTTTCTTTTAAGGAAAATGGAATGCATTACAATAAAAAGTTCACTTAATTTAAAGGCGACTAGACTTGGTGGTCTTCTTACCATGGCCAGCCAGCCTCCCTCGGATCACTTTTAATCGGAGTGAGTTGTAGTTTGCGATCTACCTCATTAACTTTCAAGAGGTAGGTCGGACTGTGACCTACTCCAAATGGTTATTTTGCTAACTGACTTACATAGAACATAAATCGATTTGCAAAATCATAATTCCTTCGTAAAACCAAGTGCAGAATTTACAACTGCTTCTTGAGAATCAATTCATAGTACAACTGACCTCAAGTTCTTTAAGTTTTATAGTTGTAAGTTGAGCAACTGTTATTAACCTGTAAATGAATTCTCCAACTTTCTCTTCAAAGAATTCTAAGGACTCAGAAGACAGCGGCGATCAAGTGAAAGAAGACCTACGTAAAGAAGAACTTTAACAGAGCGTTGTTTTGGAGGGCTCCCTATGTGCAGCATATGACATCAAATGCAACACGATGCATAAAACAAACTACAGTAAAATTAAATAAAACTCAATCTCTTCATATTTTGGTACTAATATTGCTGTGACAATATGATTTTCTGTTCTTGATTTGTTTGCGAATATGCAAGTTAGGACTCTTGTTGTTTAAACATTAAATTCCTCAGTATGACTTTGTGATGAGGCCCATCATGTGTATCAATGTGGATGGTACACATTTTCTAGACACTTCTCTGTTAAACGCTAAGGATGCAGTAGTTAGATGCTCAGAATTCAATTAGTATGAAGAACCATTTGCAAGCACTGGGGCTCCACACACATTCAGGACATCATCACAATCTACTTTGTTGAAGTTAGGCACTTCCGCAGTTCAATGATGTTATTCTGAACTGCGATTGCTAATGTCATTGAAAAGTGCTGTTTTTAATAAAATATTTTATTAGCTTTCTTGTTAAACATTTCGGTAAAAAATTGAGCCACAGTTACGTGAGTGGTCAAAGTAAACAAACAATACATTTACCATTGAATAGTGTCTTGATGCCACCAGAGCATTTAACTTTAGCTGGTGGAAGAGTTGAGCACTCCGGTGCATAAAATTCCTATTCCCAGTGGCCCCTAAGCCTGTAAAATGTATTGGTTTCCAGTGAGTTAAGTGCATGTGTTTCCATACATAAATTCATGTGCAATCACCCCTCTACCATCGATTAGACAGCAGAGGAAACATGAAGCGCTTTCTCTTCATTGGTGTCCTTTCTGTGAATAGTCTTGGCTGATGAGTTCTGCTTGACTGGCATATCCAACTAAAATGTCCCATCAGTCATTAGGGAAATTCCTACAGAGCAGAATGTCTTCATAGAGTGGGTCCTGTGCCTCAGTCCTTCAATTCTCCCTCCAAATTCAGCTCCCCTGAAAGTTTAATTCAATTGTGTGCTCGCCATGCTCTCCAAACTGTGGTTTGGACATGTGCCATATTCACTGGACCACCAGGGATCCTTGTTTTTTAAAGAAAATAAAACTGGATGATAGCATTCCTTAGCACACTGCCTTTCTCTCAACTCTGCTCTTTTGAGTTGTGCAGATATGCATGACAATATTCAATGGTACTCTTCAAGTACACAAACCGGTATTATACATTTCAGAACCTATAACAATTCTTATGAGAGGAAGACCAGTGATTCTTCTCAGAGTTTCTAGAATGCCTCAGTGGCATCTCTGTATAACAATACCCACTAATTTGTTGTCTCCTAATTCGCAAGAGTGGTGCTCATAACCAGAAGTTGGCAGATTGCCACCTCAAACAATAATATGTTTTCATTTTATGACCATCCACTCCCAGTAAATGTACTTAAGCCTAGCACTAGCATTCTTTTACAACTTTTAGGCATCTCAGGTGGAGATGAGGCTGCAAATGCTTATGAGCGGTGAACTCCTAATAGGGCCAGTGGTGTTCTGGCCGCACAGGTGGTCTGATGGCGGTATGAGTTTGGTGGGCGGCCTCCACCACCCGCCAAACTCATAATGAGATGCTAAGTCTCGGAGAACAACTTAAAGTATCAAATGGCTTTATTACAGATTCAAAGTCAAACTTACATAAATGAATCTCTAAACCATAGTTTAGATGCACAAAATCACCAAAGGTGAGGTAAAGCGTACACAATATTAAACTTCACAAGTATCTCAATAGCGATAATGCTGAAAATCAGAAACAAAGATTGATTTTTAAATTAAAAAATCACATTCTCCTGCCTAACCATTGAATCTAAGTTCTTAACTATTCTAATATTAAAGGTTAGAAGGAAAGGGTCAGCAAACCGAACTTTTGTAGAGGTTTCCATTAAGGGAGGTGCAGCGACATGAAGCCACATGAGAGTCTAAGTCTAAAGGATATATCTCAGCAAGGTCCGCTATCAGGAAAGGACAAGGGGACTCTGATTCTTCCACTAGCTAAACCACACTTTAAATATTAATCCTTCAAAAGGCTTACATCATTACAAAAACATTCTCACTGAAAAACAGGTCTCTAAATTAAAATTAATTGACATTTCAAGTTTTGAAGCCGTCTGAAGCCTTCTGCTTTGACCTTGTACGCCCTTGCACTCTCAGGAATTTCAGAAAAGTTATAACCATTATCCCAGATTACTCCTTTCGTCCTTGTGGCACCTCACGCAAATCTTCTTATCTCTTGAACACAATGGGTTCCTCATTAATTCTGCCTCAGATCCTGACACGTTGAGGGTTATGCACAGAAAACTATTTGTGGCCTGCACTCCAGCCAAACTAATGAAACACAAATATACTTGTAGTTTAAATTAATTCTATTGCTTATGATGAAATAGAAAATGATTATATAAAATAATACTTCTAAAACATTATAGCATAACATGCTTCAAAACAATAACAGCAGTATGACCACGGCACACAAAATATTATAATCAAAGTTCGTGTTGAGGAAAAGTATCCCTGGTATTAAGGTTCAGGATGTGGAGAACAAATTAGGAAGGTCCACAGTCGATGATGCACAGTGTCTTTATTTGTGGGCACAGTTTGCCACAGATTTGCGTTGTCTTCGAGAAACAACCAACACGTGTTTCGTCACACAGGTGACTTCATCATGGCTGGGCCGTCCGGCCAGGGAAATGAGTACTGGGTAAAGTCGATGATGATGTAAGTGAGTACTATGTAGTAGATAAAACTTTGTAATGTGGATTGCGTGTAAAGCGTAATGACTCACAGCGGTTGGTGAGTGGAAATCCAGTGGAAGGCAGGTGAGCGAGAAAGGGCTTGATAAGCCTTGGGTCGGGACCCTGTGTACGGCGTGGAACGGTCGTCAAGTGTAGCACGAGCGCGTCAAACCAATGATTATATGTAGCTTGCTTAAAATGTTACATCCATTATTCACTTTATCTGTACTGTATGTATTGCAGTGCATCATTGAAATAAAAACGTCACTTCACATTATGTAGAAAAATTACCCCCCTTTCACATTCATATTTAAGAGGCATAGTGCCCAAAACTATGCTCTCTCCCCCTATATATGTTTAAGTCTGTTAAGTCTGTTTAAGTACTGTCAAGCACATAACGTGTACAGGAGAATCTAAATCCCTTTAGCCAATTATTTAAAAAGTTGCAAAACTAAAGTCGCAAAATATAAGCGTCCAAATAGATTTGTGAGTGAGACACTTTGGGCCATATTTATACTTTTTGACGCAAAACTGCGCCGACGCAGTTTTGCGTCAAAAAGTTTAACGCCGGCTAAAGCAATTTCCTTGCGCCATCCGGGCATCAAATTTATACTTTGACGCTCGGCGGCGTAAACCACTGGTTAGAGTAATTTTTTTTTACTCAAACCAATACGGCACGTCATAAAGAAAAATGACGTTAACGTGGCGAAAATGACGTTAATCCGGTTTACGACATCGCAAACCAGATACCTGCCATTTTTCGCCGCAGTAGCGTAAAAAATCGGCACAAACACAGCAAAATGTGCAAAGGAGTCCCAAAATGGATCCCAGAAGCCATGACAGACCCCAGGAAGATGACAACCGACCAGGAACCAGCCAGGAGGACCCACACAAGACCCAGGAGAGGGAGAAGAAGAAAAGGAAGTGTCAGTTCAGTGCAGAGTAGCATGAAATACTGGTGAAAGAGGTGACGGAACACCAGCATCAACTATTTGTCACCCCTAAATTGCCAATTGGTAGGAGAGAGGCAGTTTGGCAACAAATTGTCGATAAGTTCAACAGTGTGGGAGAAGTACGGAGAACAGTCACCGAGTGCAAGAATCGCTAGCATGACTGCAAGCGCAGGACCAAGGAAAAAATGGCAAGGAACAGGAAGGCAGCACTGCAGACTGGAGGTGGGAGTCCAGCACCGTAGGCGGCCCTGGACCACATGGAGGAGATGGTGGCAGCTGTCATCCCAGAGGACATTGCCACAGGGATTCAAGGACAGGACAGCTCAGACTACCAGGATACAACACAGATGCAGGGTAAGTGGCATGGGGAACAAAAATGCCTATTGGTTAATTGCAAGCGGGGGGCACATACCTCCTACACAATGCATGTCAGCCATGATAATCAGGTAGTGGAAAGGGCAAAGGGGCACAGCACGGGGGCATGGGCTGTGCAGAGCAAACCTGGGGCACAGCACAACACTACACCAACAACCTTTGCATGGGGGTACTCTGCCAGGCCAAGGATGTTGGAAAAGCAAAGCCAGTCCAGGAAGGTAGGGCACAATGTAAAACAGGCCTGCTGTCACAAGCCAGCTGGTATTGTTGCTACATGAACTAGGGCTCAATTTCCGGTGTCAGGCCATATCCGCAAGTGGTATTTACCAATGACAGCAGTTGCCACTACCGCCTCTGCTGTGTGTGCAGGTCAAGTAGCTAATGGCAGTTACGTGCCCATGGATCAAAAACACCCAAATTAGAGGGTTCGGGGGGACAGCTTTATCAATCCCCTGTAATTAATAAAAATGAGCAAATCCTGTCAAATGCTCATGTCTATAGGCACTAGAAACATCAGGTATTGTATGTAACATTATGAGGTACACAGCAGTAGTGTCATACCCATGCTGCAGATGTCAGGGTCTACCCTGTGCCTGTGTCACAATAGCTGCAATGCCAACATGCAACATCTCAAGTGTCATAGTGCTAAGACAACAGCATTGAGGGGGAGGACATATGTTTCCAGCTAGTGAAGCACACCCGCACAGTCATAAGAGGAAATGGAACACTGCTAGGACCATCAGTGCAATCCAATGGAGCACACATTCACCAACATTAGCAGTACACACTACCAATGCTGACAGCTGTATTGTTCCATGCCAATGCTATACTAGGTCTCAGCAACATATAGGTGGATGTGAAATATCAGAGACTGTGTCAGTTCCAGATTGTTAAGTGTGGTGCAAGTGCCATCAGAACACCCACAGCCAGTGCAAGGCCACACCATGATAATGGAAGTAGACAGAGGGTTGAGTAGGACAAGAAGGAGGCAACATTCAATTTGGGCAGAACCTACACCTAGAGGATGTGACACAGACATTTCCCCAAACTGGTCACCCTACATGTGACATGCAGGTGGGGCATAGGCCTGTGAGACTGCTAATCTTAATGACATGAACAATGAACAGGAACCAAGATCACAAAGTGCAACTAATAGGAAGTCAGGCACGTCACCTTACAAATGCCACAACACAGGCACACTAATTGTACAATATCTCATTGAAGAGGACGATGGCTCTCCTGGGGATATGTCTGTCCTGGACTTCCCTGATGACATGGATGACGAGCTGACAAACATTAGCCAGCAGACCCTTCAAGATGTCCTTGGAACCCTCCAGACCCCACCTTCAGTCATAAGGAGGAGCACAGAAGTAGCAGCCATCACAGAGGGCCCACCCACCACCCCAATTGTACCACCTGCCAGCTCCAACCCAGATGAGGACTCTGAGGACACTGGCACCAGCTTTGAGGGGACTGCAGTTGGAATACAGTGGGAGCTGGCCAAGGAGGTGCGGGTGGAGATGCAAAATATGGCAGCCAGCCTTGAGGGGGTGCATTTGTGCATGATGTCATCTGCAGAACAGGCAGCAGCCATGCAAGCGTGAACATCTATCCTGCAAGGACTTCAACAAAGTGTCAAGGAAATCAGCACTGCAGTAAGGGAGTTGCCACAACACCTCGCTCACCAAACCTTTCACTGCATGCACGAATGCAATCATGACCCCCTCAGGGCCAACCTGGCTGCCTACCACAGTGATGTAGCTGCTATACTTAAGAACCAGCAGCTCTTCTTGCTGCAGTACTGCCCTTAATAGCCCCACAGTTGGCAGCTACCGGGAGTTCTGACTCCACGTCTTCAAACACTGAAGTGTGTGTTGCCCCTTCAAACCCACCACCACCAAGGGCAAAGGAGACGACACAGACATCAGAAGATGAAGACGTGAAACAGATCACCTTTACCCGTAAGAGTACCCGGTAGCCCAAGTCCATGCCAAATGGGCACTTATATTCTAGGTCCTGTGCTTGTTAACATGTCAGTCTTGCAACAGCTGCTCACATACACTGTTCCCCAGCCCACTGTTTACCTTGACATTATGCTCTGTGATTGCTCCCACTACCTCATTGGCAATTCATGTTCCTCTGCACTGTATGATACCTCACCCCAGCATGTCCAATGACATGTCACATTGTACCTGTGTAGTATCACAATAGAATGTGTCACACTAATGGACTCACAATCCTGGACCATGTAAATATTGCACTACAGCACTTTAAAATAAATAGCACTTACACATCCACTTTGTCTCTGTGTAATGTGACACATCAACCGTGTAGGAGATTAGTGATGTATGTCACATGTCAATGGCCATAGAATGTCAATACAACTGCCTTGAAAGATTGTGGGCTGATAATTATGCACTGGGGTCTGGACAGTTTCACCATATTTCTTAAGTAAATAGAAAACTAACAGTATACTGCTGTGTTGGACTGAAAAAGTTCGCTTCAAGGGATGTTTTAGCAGAAAATCAATGTGTTCAAAATTCCCTTCTAGACAATCTTTCTGTATGTGACATCTGACTATAAAATTTCATCACACACACACACCATACAGCAGGAATGGATGTGTATGAGTGTATGGACACATATGTAACCTGGCAGAACCATGTAAGAAATGATAGGTGTGAGTTATGTATACAATACTACATAAGATTATACCATCACTCACCTTATCAGGGTTCACATGAACATCAGGCTGCAGGCAGATGTACCACAGTGCCCAAGATTCCAAATCTGGTCTCAAACTATGACAGATTGAAAACACACATCCAAACTTAACACAACATTGGGAACTGTAGTAACCTTGAGTGGTGGGTGCAGTGGATGGCAGACGCATAGAGAAGTAGCTTTGGTGTAGCTGCTAATGTGACAGCTCAATTGGAATTGGGAATAACCGTGTCAATAATGGGATTTGGATACAGGATGGAACACAGATGCTAATACTAAATTCACACTGTTCACTCATGCCAAGGCACTGAGCCCTAAGCATATGACACATACTGTAAAGGAGTACCTAAATTTTTATTAACAGTAAAAAAGGATACTAAAACCAGGGGAAACACCTTAACTAATCTAACCTATCCTAACTACACATTGCCCACAACTGGCCCTAACTACCCTAATCTAAACTTACTTATCACATTAAACTAAACACTCTAAACATCAACCCCCCACCCCCTTATATGACGGGACACATGTAGGACAACATATATTAACCTAAACACATACTATCTTATCCTAAACAAAGATATATTTTTTTGTTTTTTAAATTTTATATATACTTTTTTATTTGTTTTATTTTTATACACATAAACCCCAACATCAACCCCCCCACCCACAAAAAACACATGTTAAAATATAATACCCTCCTCCCCCAATCCACTTATACTAACTAAACTAACAGCCTATTCTAACCTAAATCTAAGCCCCCTAAACCCACTAAATATAAAAACCAGGAAAGAGGAGGGAAGGAATCATGGCTGAGGATCACAAAGTCACAAGTTTGCCCTCCGCAGGATCTTCTTTATCCCACGCAGTCTCCTGCTATTGCGGGACACCTCCTGCTGCAGCCTGTCCATCCTGCGCAACATCCGTTGCATATCACGTTCCATGTTCATAAATTCGGCATTGTCTATGACTATAGCAGGGGTTGTTTGTGTGCCACTAGTGGATGGTTGTGCTGGTGTCTGTGCCGTGCTTGGAGGGAGAGATGCAGGAGCTGCTGTCTGTGGGCCTGGAGCTGAGGAGGTAGAGGGACCTGCAACAGTGGCTGTCATCCTTGGTGTGACTGTCGTGGGTGCAGTTGTGCTGGTGGTGGTGGCTGTTGTGGGCAGGGATGGACCCCACTGGGCAAATGCCCTCCAGACCCCTGTGGCCCTCTCATGGCGATACCACCGTGCCATGTTGGGGAACACAGACTCCACATCTAGAATGTGGCGGTAACGCATCGCCCGCCTCTGGAATTCTCAGATCTGATTGGCATCCATGTTGGCAGCTGTCAAAAAAGAGAAAGCCAAACATTAGTGACATCATTGTGTGATACATCTACTGATGATATTCTAACAATTCCTCAAAATTAGCTTAAACAGTCCAAATCACAGTACAGATCATAGATTGTCCCTGAGGAATTACATGCCAACGCAGCCTACACATCTCCTATCTAACAGCACAGCAATGCTCAAAAAGGTGCGTACCTACTTAAATGATCTGTGCATTATTGTTCTGCCATTAGTAACATACTAAATGCTGCAAGTACTCCACATGTGAAAGGCCAACTAATGACTATCTTCTGGAAGACAATCAAGGCCCACAAGATCTGTGATTTGTAAATGGAATTGCCAGGACGGTATGCAGTTGCTAATCATGAAGAGGTATCCTAGTTTGGGACAAAGGAATGTTGGAATTATATGTCTGTCTTCTACACTGGGATCCTCACACCTAGGTACACATATTTCATAATCCTAATTCTGTGCCTCAGAGGGTGATGGACATGCAACTCATACTTTCAAACATCAAGGACAGCCAGGAAGCTTTGGACAGCTGCCCATGGGTTTAGTCAGTCCACCACAGGTAAGGAGGTCTGCCAATTAGGATACACTCAAACATTGGACAATCACATCCACACTTATGTTCCTAATATCGGACAATTGTCAACATCATTTGATCTCACTAATACCTTTCCAAAAACAAGCACATAGATGCAAGCAACCATCTGGGCTTGAGCTGCATGCACACCTATGACATTCTACTCAAGCGCAACATAAACATAGCACAACATGTGGAGGTAGATGCTGCTAGGAAGTCAAACATACAGTCCTACACGTTCATTAATTCACAGGGAGGCTCAAGTCTGTGGGTAATACTTTGGCACCACTGGTCTGTGTGAATCAGGGTATGACTTGCTGACTATATCATGAACATGGCTACCTCCAATTTTTTCATTGTCATAAATGTAGCAACAAATATCACCCTGTTCACCTGCCCATGCCTACAGCGCAGCACTAGGGTCCCTAAATATGACTCTCCGCCACTGATTGTCCTATTCAAAAATGGAACAAAATGTCAAAGTCCAGGTAAGTCACATATCAGATCATGTGCCAGGACATCATACCTTGCAATGTGTCCAACACACAGAAGTCAATCACACAACAGCTGCAAACACAACACAGAACTAACATATCAACACTTACTGGATATGTCTGGGTCCGCCAATCGAGACACTTCTCCAATTGTGTAGGGGGCTGGTCCACCTGTAAAACATGGAAGGGTGAAATGGGCTCAATGTCTGCTCAGTGTACCAAACCTGGAACAACAAATCACTGTGTGTGTGACATTTTATATGATAGAGCAGCACCTCAGGCATGTACACACCACATGAGACATACTACTGCAAGCATGTGTTGACCCTGTCACTCCAATGAGTGATAGACACACATATGCACACATCCACTGGTCCTAACAATCATGTGGTGACAAACATGGTTACTCAGTTTTGTGCTGTATTTTTCATAGAGCGTACTCCTTTTCTTCATTTGTTGTTATGAGAGACATGCAAAACCACATTCCTGGTGCACTGCAATACCAGTCACTCAGGTACTGTGGCTTGTGCATCAAGGGACAATCAGTTACTGTGTGGTGCTCATGTGGGTTGAGTTTAGCTCATTAATTATTGTGCTTTCTTTGGTCCATTATATGTGGGCCTGCATTGTCTGTAGGTTACATATGCCACATTGCCAGTGTACCCAGAGCAGTATATGCCCCCTATGACACCATGATGGCACGGATCCTGTGTGTTACTTGATGACAATGTTACGGTAAACATGGATTGGACAAAACCACAATATATGCTGACAGTGTCTAATTTGATCATCCGTGACAGAATGCATGGGCACAGGTGTAGTCATTGCACCTGAAATGTGTTACTCAGGACCTTGTGTACCTATATCAGGTATTGTAAATCACAGTTAGCCACATTCATCATCTTACATTTGCCAAGTTCGGTGATCTGTGGTTATACAACGAACGGACACTGCGCCCTATTTGAAACATGGTTTAGCAAATGTCCTACTGTGGCAATCTTGATGAGATAGGTCTCAATTTCTATGCACCTTGGGAATGGCAGCAGTCGCAGGAATGCTGGTCTGCTAATCTTAGCATACACCCATGTCTGTGATAGCCTTCATACTGAGAAGTTAACAATTGTACATATGCTGTACTAGATCAGCAGGGGTGTACCAAACGTAAACTAGCAAACTATTTTGTCACTTTAAATGTATGATGGAAGCAGTCAGGGGTCTCTTGCACAACATCATGCAGATAAATAATTTGCGACCATGCATTCACAAAGTTCAGGGATCCCATGATGACCCATGAACTTATGAAAATTGCTTGGCTATAAAGTGATACAGATGGCAAATGTATCAGCTCTGTGCCAGCAATTGTGGCCAAGGCAAAATAAAACACACAGGGACAATGAACATAGGGCCAGATATTCTCTTTTTTTGAGTTGTGTAGCATTTGCTTAATTTTTTCACGCTACAGCTATGGAAAGTAGCACCAAACATTTCAATATTATCCAGTGTGCATTACTTTGCGTTCCATAATTAATTTAAATGCTGCACAAACAAGTTAAAGTATCAGCCTAAGATTTTACCAGAAGTTAGGAAGAACTTTGTACGTATGGCCATGAATACAGTTCAGACATGTATTCCAAATAATTGGGGACTACATGCATTCCTTGCTTTAGCGTGTGAAATACATCTCATTCCTGGTACACTCACAGGCCACGAATAAAACATATGTTTGAGCCGCATTACCATCATCTATTGACATCAAAGCAGCACTAATTTACAAGATCAAGTTATGTTTTGTAAGTTTGTGCAGCTTTTGCATCAACAAATGATGGCAATATGTAGCAAATATTGTATAAATCAGGGCCACTGTATATTTAACTTGCATTCCACATCTTCACAAACATTTCATGCAGCATGTCAACAAATCTGCTACTGTCACTACAGAGCATTTAAATGTGCACATTAGTCTGATTTGTTCTCACCAACAGGGCCACCAATCACCACACCCAGCTGGTCCAGCAGGTCTTGCTCTCTGGCCACAAGGTCAGCCTAGCGATGTTTGATTTGGTGGTCGTTGCGCTGGGTGTTGAATATTCTCTTCAGATGGAACAGCACCTTGGACCACCTGAGCCTCCTCGCCTCGGTGTGATACCCTTGTATCACCCTGCCACCAGCCTCTAACATCAGGGGTAGGAAGTGGCACACCAGCCAAATGAAAGCCCCCAGCTCCTCCTCACCCATTCTCCCCAGACGTGGCCTTCCCAACATGACAAATATTAAAGGGATAGGAAAGGGAAAATAGGAAAATACAGGGAAAGAAGGTAGGAAAATTAAATTTAAAGAACCCACAAACAGCCCAACAATACCCCAACTAACAATACCCACCACACACTCCCAACAGTACAAAGACAAAATTAGACACCAAAAATGACAAAAAAACACTTACACTGATTTACTGAGACAATTGCAAAAACAACAGATGACAATTAGAATGGCACACAGGAGACAAAAGCACAATTTGGACAGACACAACTCTTAACACAGCCACACAGTCTAGAAGAATCACAGACTGCAAAGTGAAAGTGAAAGTACACCCACTGTACCATTTCTGTATACAGGATGTCCTATTACATCACTTCCTGTCTCAAATGCAGTGCGTTTTTATTATGATGCGTGAACATTTTATGACACTTACGAGCTTTGCGTCAATATTTTTTGACGCATATGCTTAAAAATTACCCCGCATTCAAAGATCAATACATTTTTCATGGATAACCAATTTCATGGGGTGAGGTGTTGGAATTACCACTAGGGACAAATGGATGTATAATGGCTGTGAGCGTCATTTTTCAACACATATGCAGCATATTTTGACGCATATGCATCTTTTTTGACGCATTTGCACCAAAATATCTGTCTTTAACTGTGCTTGTGTCATTTTTCTCATTATTATCACACATGAAAGCTGTAACTAAACAGAGATAGGCTGTTAGGCCCTGCTGTGTGTGTTCCAGTGTTTGGGCACATGTGGCAGACCACACTACTGTGGACCATAATACTCATGTTGTTGTGCCGGATTAGCACTCTTAACTGATGCAACAGCAACCCAAACATTTGGAATAAAAATTGATATTCCCTAGTTTGAGCAGGTGGTGCGTCAATGGAGGATAGCAAGGCTACGCAAATGAATACATTCACTCATGGCCTGTGTGTTTATGTCTGTGAATTGGCTATTTCAATTGTTGTTTTGCCTCTGTGTGAACATCACAAGACGTGTTTTGCATAATGTGCTTGTATGCATGTGTTGTAAATGTAGATAACCGCCAGATGCCATTCAGTGAGATACATCAGTCAGGATATGTGTTTGTTATACCCGTAGCATCCTACGCGGTGTGAACTCCCCTGACTTTGGGGACAAAACATCTCCCATGACAACCTATCACAGGATAGATAGAGGTCGGTGGTAATGGCAATGTTAAAAGGGTAAGCCATCACATGTACTGGAAAGTTGGATACCACTTCCCAGTCACTTGTTTGTATACTACCCATGAGTCAGGCATTTGAACATGCTAGGTAGGTACAGTGTGTGTGACACAGAGTCCCAACCCCAATCCAAAAAAGTTATGGTACACCACAGTTTGAGTCTTATAAATGACCTATGTTTCTCCTGTGGCAGTGGAGGACCAGCAGACCATGCTGCATGTGTTCACATATTTCCATTGGTTCATTGCACAAAGCTGTCCAGTTCAAGTGTGTTGACATGTGTACCCTGTGTCAGTATTGGCCTCCATGTTGTCACAGTTACGTGAAGGTCTAGTCTTGAGTCTGTGGAGCCATTCCATGCATTTACAGAGTGTCCTTCAAAGCAGATTTGACCTAAATCCAACGAAAAATTGACAACACACATTGGGATAGTCCAGCTATGGCACTGCAGAACTTTTATAAGGCTGACAACAGGGCAACATTGGTGTGCTCACAAACTTTATGGATCAGTAATAGGGAACAGGCAGGTTTCATCACAACATTTGTACAGAAGGTGGCCTCTAAAATTCCCACAGCAACAGGGAACATCAGTGCCTCTGTGCTGATTAATCTCACAGCTAATCACCACGCAAGCCCCATCAATAGGTTGGGGCCGATGTGAATCTGTGTGTGGACCGTCAGGGCACAGACATGTTTTGTCCTTTCATACATATTAGCAAACCTTGGGGCATATTTATACTCTGTTTGCGCCGAATGTGCGTCAAAAAATTTGACGGACATTCGGCGCAAACACTGCCCCATATTTAAACTTTGACGCCCGACCCCGCAGACGTCAAAATTCCACCATGTGTGTCATTTTTTGGAAGCGGGAAACTGCCTTGCGTTAATGATATGCAAGGTAGGCGTTCCCTTCCAAAAAATGACTTTAAGGCCTGTGCGCCTTATTTACACCCTGCGTCATTTTGATGCACAGGAGGGGGTGGGCCTTAAAAAACGGTGCACAGCCTGATGTGCGCTGCTTTTTAACGGCTGGGTCAGGGCAGGCGTTAAGGGATCTATGGGCTCGGAAGGAGTCCAGAGGTGCCCTCCCCTGCCTCCAGGGACACCCCCTGCCACCCTCGCCCACCCCTGGAGGACTCCCATGGATGGGGGGACCCATCCCAGGGAACTAAAGGTAAGTTCAGGTAAGTATTTTTTTCCGTTTTTTTATAGTGGCATACGGGGGCCTGATTTGGGCCCCTCTACATGCCACTATGCCCAATGACCATGCCCAGGGGACATAAGTTCCCTGGGCATGGCCATTGGGCAAGGGGGCATGACTCCTGTCTTTGCCAAGACAGGAGTCATGTCAATGGGGATTGTGCGTCAAAAAAAATGGCGCAAGTCCAGTTTGAGGCCTGATTTTTGCTTCAGACATGACTTGCACCATTTTTTGACGCACAACCCCCATTTTCCCATACGCCGGCGCTGCCTGGTGTGAGTAATTTCTTTTTTTACTCAGACCAGTCCGCAGCGGCGGCTAACGTCATTCCATAAATAAGGTGCCCGCATGGTGCGTTGGAATGGCGTTAGCCGGCGATGAACTTTGTTAACGCACAACTGCGTTGGCGCAGTTGTGCGTGAAAAAGTATAAATATGGTCCCTTGTTTTTTGTGCTGGAGGCACCGTACCAAATCCATGCATACAGCCATAGTACACTCTCACTGTTTGGCACTCATGAATACATGAAACCCAGACAAGGGATGGGGGCTGGATTAGGCAATTTGAATACATGTCCCAGACCATAATACGATGAGTAAACTGATTAAACTATACTATACATTTGAGGATTCATCGTAGACCTACCAGACACAATACCCCAGGAGGAAAGAAAGGGCATGGAAAGCAACTATGAGACAAATGTAGCGACAGGGAACCTCTATGGTAACGCAAAGACAGGAACCAGTCAGGCTAACAAGATGCAGGGTCTGTCAGGAACAAAAATGAACAAGGCAAATACACAGTGAGTAGACTCTGACTGGGAAAAGCTGGAACAAAACTGTGGGAACTAAAAACTGTACTTGTGCTGTGGGCTGCAACTTTACACAATCCCTCAAGGGCTGTGTTACACAAGTGATTTATATGGCAATGCACAACAAGGATATTCAGAAAATGGCTGCAGCAATGGCAGTGCAGGTTTAAATGGCTGGTCTGCATGGAAGTGCTCACAGGTGTGTGCAGCTTCAGTCTCTCACAATTCCTTTAGTTGAGAATCAAGTTCAAAGAGCCAACAGTACCTTTCACATGGGAGGCAATGGACCGGTGATTACAGGTCCTACCGACTACCAGGCAGCGCATTATCGGACCTGAAGTCTATGCAGACAGATGAACTATGACTATGGCATGCCATACTGAAGAGGGAAGCACACAGGAGTCAAAATGGGAGTCTGGGTGTGTGTAGATGAAGGCTATCAGGGTACAGATAGTCAATTTACAGGGCCCCCTAGAGAAGGGTAGGCAGAGACTGAAAATATGGCAGTGGTAGGGCTTATTACCTGGGATGGACTGACCAGGGCATGTCTTGTGAGCAATGCTTGTCATACCTGGGGCACGTGTGCTATCCATTTTCAGCTTAGATGGACTTCTTGTCACACATGCTCCTTGCAAAGATAGCTGATGTCACACTTACTGCTGTCAAGGGTCTGGTCATACATTCCTGTTACCATTGCAATAGCACATCCACTGACACTTGTATGAAACACTTTTTGTACCTTATGATTGATGGTGTCTTAGTTGTGTGTCATGTGCTGCAATGGCCCATGTTGGCAACATGGATGTGTCTCATAGCTGTGGTCCTCTGATTTTGCCCTTCACATGTGAAATAGACAGGACATATGTCATTTCCACTGTGTGTGAAGTTGGTTGTACATTCATACCCATCAAATGTGATGTGGCTTTTTCAGTATCCTAATCTGTATTTCTGCAATGCTCCATGAGGCTAAACTCTGATTATTATTCCTAAGGATCATGTGATTCATAAATAATTACCCAGACCATTATTGAGTGATGAAGTGAGGTGTTTAATGACATGGTAAGAAAGTGGTGATGGTGACTAGAGTTAAAAGAAGTTTTGTACAATTGTTGTCTCCGATGCAATCCTGCTGCAGTGTTTGGATGGTCCCCCTCGTGTTGACGAACAACATCCTCCTCTTCCTTCTCTTCAGGCATTTGTGGGTCTGGTTCATAGAGGGGAATGTTCCTCCTTACACAAATGTTGGGCAGGATGGCACAGGTCAAAATGATCTTGCAGACCATTTCAGGTGAATATAAGAGGCTGCCTCCGGTGATGCCAAAAGTCCTCTCTACTATGGTGCATGTCCTCCTATGTGCCTCATTATGGGCACGCTCTGTTGCTGTGCTCGGGTTGGCAAATGGGGTCATGATCCATGGCTGGATCCCATAACCCTGATCAGCTGAAAGAGAAAATGAGTGTAAATATTTGGATGTTGCTTTCACCTTCATTATCACTTTGCATGGCAGTTGTTATCTTGTGTCGTCTGTGACTCATCTGTGTTTGTGTTATTGTGTGGGATCCTAAGCTTCTAGGATGTTCTATCAGCATTGGGTTGTTTATTTACCTAAACTGGTGTTTGGCTGATTGTCCGGATATCAGCAGTATATTTGTAAACTTGCAGTTCATTGTGTATCTTCCATGCATTATGTCATGTGAAAGAATTGTCCATGTGTCTTCACTGGAGGTGACATGATACTTCCACACACAGAATCGATTCCACTGTGGTGGTAACATGGTTACACTATGTGGCCTGAACATCCCATCCAATTCAACATATGTAATAGCATGTGAAAAACAACAGTGAGGCAGTTTGGTTCGGCTAGGTGACAATGTACAACACATCTCCATAAGTTTGCAGCACTGAAGTGTTGACAATTGACAATGCACAAATATCCCATGTGTGACACGTTCTATGCAAGCCTATTTTTGTGCCCTCACCGAGATGGCTCATGTACAAATATGTACCTACACTACTGAACCTGCTCCAGGTAAGCAGGCTAACTTGGTTGTGGGGGTGAAGGTTTAAGTGTCAGAAAGTCCATATGCCTGTACATCTGTTGTGCATATGTGTAATTGTCTCAATCGGTATGTGTAGCAATGTGCATTTTGCAATATTGTCACAACAATGTGTTCCTAGCACAGTCCACTTCCTTATTGGTAGTGGGCAATGTCACCCCAGGAGTGATGTGATGTGTTGGTACTGCCTGAATGATTCCATGGCACCTTCATTAGAGTCACCATCATCATGCTATGTGTCTCATGGTGTTTGACCTGCAGCGGAAAACATTACACACCACTTAAACAGTACATATTGCTTGGAAGGGTGTTTGATTGAGTGTTCATGATGTGATATTGTAAGATTCATCTTCCAAGTCGTACTGCCAGTTAAGGCCATGTCATTGTCACTGTGTGGTTTTAAATTGGTCCCTTGTGGCTCTAGAGTAGCATCTGTTGTTATTTGCATCTGTCATTTGTCCATAGGTGTGTATCCCATTGGGTCAGGATATCAAACATGAATAGCAGTGTCACAACCTCAGTGTCTTCCTGGCCACGTGTGACTATAGTGATGTATGTGTTGTGTGTCCTAAAGGGTGGCTATAAAGTGTGTATATAACTAGGTTTCTGTACTTACCAACAAGTAGGCAATTTCCATATCATCCATCCTGGAAGTGTTGATTGATGGTGCTGTGGCGGAAGATGAATGAATCATGTACACTCCCAGGATGCTTGGACACGATGTTGGTGATCAATCCCCGATGATCCACAATGGCCTGCACATTGATGGAGTGTGTGCGATTCCTGTTGCAGTATAGATGCTCGGTTGCAGCAGATCGCACAGTCCGTACATGTGTGCAGTCAATGGCACCAAGCACGTGTGGGAAGCCATTGATTTGGTAGAAGCCTTGTTTGGTCTCCTGCTGCTTCAGCTGTGTGTTGGGGAAGCTGATGTGGCGGGTGTGAGGGAGATGATGGCATCCAGTACCTTCGGAACGTAGGTAGAGAATGAGGGCTGTGACATCCCGGCAACCAGGGCACCAGTGGTTTGAAAAGAGCCACTTGCCAACATGTGGAGGACAGCTAGCAGCTTGGTCTCTGGTGGAATGATGTGGGGTGTCTGCAAGCTGGGTGCCAACTGTGGCTCAATGTGGCGCAGCAGCTGCTGTATGGTTTGCCAGTTTAGTCTGTACCTCTGGATGATGTCATGTTCCCTGAGGCCCTGAAGGGTTGTCCTGGTCCAGAATATCCTCTCGTTGCCTTTGGTGTTGCCTTTGGGGTCCCTGCTGGTGTGGTGGAAGCTGCTGCTGTTGGTCCTGTGCTCTGCGCCTTCGTGCATTCTGGATGAATAGCACCTCCATGTCTTCCTTTTGGAGCTCTGATGTTTCTTCTGTGGGTTTTCCTTAAGTACTGGTGTGTTTGCCCCATTTTAACGCCTGCACTGACCCAGGTGTTAATTTTTTATGCAAATCAGGATGTGTGCCATTTTTTGACTCCGCCTCGACGCCGTGTGGGATTTTTGCACGGTTGGATAAATACGGCGCACAGGTGTTAAAGTCATTTTTTGGCCAGGAACGTCTACCTTGCATGTCATTAACGCAAGGCAGTTTCACGCATCCAGAAAATGACGCACACTGAGATATTTGGTCATTAGTGGGGTCTAGTGTCAAAGTATAAATATGGTGTTAGGTTTGCGGCGAATTTACATAAAAAAAAATTACGAGTGTTTATTGGGATGCATGTGAGTGGGGGTGCATGTGTGCAAGTCTGCGAGTGAGTGGGGGGTGCATGTTTGTAAATCTGCAAGTGAATGGTGGTGTATTTGTGCAAGTGTGCGGATGAGGGTGTGTGTGTACAAGTGTGCAGATAGGGGTGTGTGTGCAAGTGTGCAGATCGAGGGGTGTTTGCAAGTGTGCAGATGAGGGTGTGTGTGTCTGCAAGTGTGTGTATGCGGAGGGGGGAGTCTGTGAATGTATGCATGCATGGAGCATGTGCATGAATGTGGAGGGGGTGCGTATGTGCGAGTGGAGGTATGTCAGTGTGAGAGTAGGGGCTGTTTATATGGATATGTGCAGTTGGGTGGAGGGGTTTGCAAGTGTGTGGGTGGGTGGGGGGTGCATGGAAGTGTGGGGACATGGGTGCATGTGTGTGCCAGTGACAGGAATGGGGATTCCTGTCACTGGGTGCGTGACTGCCAGGGTTTTCATAGCAGGGTGACCGCCACGGACAGCCTGGCGGTTTGCTGCCTTGTAATCTGGCTGCCAGGCACAGGCCTGCGGCTAGCCCGGCAGAGCTCACTGCCGGGTGCGTTGGTGCGACCGCACCTGCTGGCCATGTGGCATAGTGGCGGTTTGGCTTTGGCCAAACCAGCCAACTTGTAATGCAGTGGTCTTCCCCGTCGAGTCCGCTGCAGTAAGACCACCACACCCATAATGAGGGCCTTTGCAAGTGTCTTTGGCTTCCTTCAGGAGGTTAAGAATAGAGAACATGGGGGGTGGAGTCAAGATGGTGACCAGCTCAGACGCATAAGAGAGAGCTCCATGTGGGTCCTTGGATTTGTCCTGCATTAATCCTATGAGATTGGAGCATGCATCCCTCTAACTGCAGCCCACAGTGGAGGCATTCGGATCTGGGAGGATTGGTCTGCGCCACCAGAGCGGTGTGGATCTGTGAGGCCTTGCAGTGAAGGCGGCGCGCTGTTGATATACAGCTGTGCTGTGCTACTGCTGAGGGTATGGGGGACATCAGAGCTGCAGGAGGTGCTCCCCACAGCTGCAGATGTTGGCCTTACCCAGCAATAATCAGGACACTCAGAGTGGGACCTCTAAATGAAGGGCGCGCTGATCAGAGGTGGTGCCTGCAGTCCGCACTGCTTGAGCCATTCGCTGGAGAGCAGAGACTGGAGCTGTGGACTTACGCCCTGGTCCCCCAGGCTCACATTTTGTGCTCCTGAGCGTCCAACGGGTGCTCAGATTTATGGGCCGGGGTCATCAGTTCACTTACTGGGGCTACCAATGCACTGTGAGATCGATGGAGCCCTTAGTGGGCTATAAGGCCTGCTGTGCGGGTGGTGCATGGTGTAGGAGGGACTGCTACACAGTGTTGCCACTGGGGCCGCGGCAAGACATTGCAGCTGTGAGAGAAGCTCCCCAATTGGATGATGACTGCCTTCCCCTAGTGGCATCGATGATCATTGTGGAGCACTGATGTGCCCCGGCGAGCGGAGAAGGTTCACTAGTCCAAAGTGGCCCCCTATTATCTGCTCTGACTGTGCTGACCACTGGAGGGCGAGAGTTGGGGCAGAAGGCTTGGATTCCAGTTTCCTGGCCCCCTCTCATTGATCCTGAGCCTTATCAGCCCCTCCTGTGGGGGCCTGGCTGGGCCTACCTTCCGCCCGTGGCGCTGCTGGGCCTCGGTCCCCGAGGCGTGGTGGGCGTCTGCTTTTCCAACTGCCTAAAGTGCCAGGCACAAGACTGCTGCCCAGGTAGAGGTTTACTGCGGGGCCCTAGGAGTATCTGAGCTGCCCACTGGGGACCTAGAACACTACATGGATTGAGGAGGCATGGTCATTGCCCCCGACCTCAGCTCATGGTTGGAGGACCTGCAAGAGTGGAGACCATGCACACTTGTTGGCACTTCTCCTTGCAGCATACGAACTCTGGCCCCATGGGGCAGATACCACTCTTGCTACATCCTACAGTGGTGGGCGCTACCGGGAACAAGACATCGTCTACTAAAGTGCGCTTACCGACTTCCACTGATTCGCCATGATGGGAAAGCCTGAAGTGAATAAACCCATGACCCAAGATCTGCTGTCCCTTGACTCCCTGGATCGAACTGCTGAGGCCTTAAATCATCTAGAACCCATACTTCAAGCATATTCTGCCCAGTTCGATAAGGTCCTTCAAGCCATCCCAGACACCAATACCTCCCTGGAATCCAGGATTGACGCAAAATTCATAGATGTAAATTTACTCCCTGTGGATCGCCCAGAGTGGATGGAGAGCCCTAGTGTTTAAGTGTTTGTTGAAAATTGGCTGGGAGACAATGTGCTGTCAGGCAAACCCACTAAGTTTCTTTTCTGTGGAGCGGGCCCACAGGGATCCTGGGAGGCTATCCAAATGGGCGCTCTGCCTCGTCCCATTGTTGCCCACCTTCACAACTTCTGAAATCGCGACTGAATTCTTCAATTGTTCTGCACAAAAAACCAGTGGCGCTATGAGGACACGGGCATTACAGCCTACCTTGATTTTACTGCTGAGGTGCAGAAGCAGCACAACTCGTACGGCAAGGTTAAGCAATGTCTCAGAGAGTTGAACTTTAAAAATGCACTTCTGTTCCTGGCCAAACTCTGAGTAATTGATGGTGAGGCGACCCGGATGTTCACCATACCAGCAGACGTGTGGACTATGTTGCATGAGAAAGGCTCAATGCACTCCTCTAAGGAGGCTCAAAATGAGGAGACCTGGTTGACTCCCCGCATGCGGCAATGTGTACGTAAACTGCCTAGGGCCAAACCATCTCAGGCTCAGACGGCAAAGAAGCAGACTAAGGCAGTGCTTGAAACTTCACAGTTGACTTTTAATGCATTCTCTGCCCTCCAAGAACATGATCACACTGACCCTGGCTGAGACGCGGAGACTACTGTGTGTTCCCGTACTTCACATGTGGGGGGCCCGGTGCTCACCCCACGCTCGGCTGATGACTTATGATTACATGGATACTTTCCCCTGCTTCACTTGCCCCTGTTGGCTTTTGCGGACGCAGGAAGGTTGCGCCACTAATGGTGCACCATGAGCCAGCACATGCATCCATCATAAGCTCCGGTTCAATACCCGACTTTTCCCCTTGGGTCCACAGTATGGAACTCTTACTAAAGAGATCTGCTTACCGCCCCCGAGATAGGCACACCTGCCTCCACTGCATGGACTTGATTGCACGCTAAGCGCCTTTTGCGCACTGGTTGTACTGTCTGGAGAGTTGCGGCATGACACCTATAGGTACTCAGGCCTGGGTTAGGGAGTTGCTACACATGTTTACACTGTTGTTTTGAAATGTCTGGCTGGCAACAATATAACCCAACGTTTGGAGAGAATCGTGAAGGGAGGTGGGATAGAGGTCAGCTCAGAAGTTGTACGACTTTGACATTGCTGCTGAATATGCCACCTTAACCTGGAATATCTGGGGCATGGGTACTCCTGCCAAAAGACACAAGGCATATGCCTACCTTAGGCGCAGACAGGTACACTTTGCAGGGGGGGGCTCTTATTTGGGTGGCCCCAGAAATGCCATTGTTAAACAAAAGGCCCGTGTGGATCTGGAGGGTTGCTATGTTCTTCTAGAGGGCACTCTGGATGGGTTCCCCATCATGATCGCATAGATTTATGCCCCTAACATGGCTCAATGTGCATTTCTAAACATTCTTCCCTCAACCTCATTACAAGACACTCAGGTGCCTGGACTCTGAGGGGGGGAGCTTTAACTGCATAAACAATACAGTACTAGCTCCACTCCAGAACACCCCTGGCCTGCAAGCCACTAAACATTTTCAACTTTGGACCTCCTCCTTGTTCCTGCATAATGTATGGTGAATGAGCCATCCGGGGGCCAGGGAGTATTCCTGTTATGCATGGGACACCAAATACACACGCTACTAGACTACGTCTTCTGTGCTACAGACTGCTGGTCCCTTATAAGAGTCTCTGAATACCTGGGCAGGATCCTAACTCATCATATCCCCCTTAAGATTACATTCCAGTGGGGAAGGGTTAGATCGTCCATCCCATTGTGGAGACTAAGAGCAGAGGCTCTACACAACATGGCATTTAGAGAGACGATAGGCTCACATGTCTCTACATACTTTACTGACAATACAGGTTCTGAGGGTGTCCTTGGGGTGGAATGGGATGCAATGAAAGTGTCTTGAGAGGCCACTGCATAGCCACGACCTGGGGAGTGAAGTTCTCCCTCACATGAAGTTTCTTGGCACTTGAAAACAGTATCCATACACTTGAGAAGATGGTGATCCCAGCTCCTACGGCATGTCCCGTCCTGATTGCTCAGCAGCGCCGGTGCCTTGAGGAGCTATAGCACCTCTGCAACATTGACTACAAGACATACCTAGACCTGCAACGTATGGACATAGACAAACCGGGACATACATTAGCATGGTTACGACAGTCAGAAACACCCAGAACTGTCATAGGAGCGATTTGGGATAAAGGGCCCAGGTGATGAATACTCAGGAAGCGATTAACAATACCTTCACTTACTATTACGAATAACTGTACTCCTCCCCGGCTGATCCCTCTCCCTCATGCACACAATTTTCCTACAGGGTCTTACTCTACCTGGATTAACTCCGCTCCAGTTGCAGGACCTGGAGCAGCCTCTACATATAGATGAAATCCACATGGCAATTCGTCAGATGGCCCATGGGAAAACACCGGGCACCGATGGGTTCCTAGTCAAGTATTACCCTACTTTCAGGGATGCCCGAGCACCTCGACTACTGGACATGTATAATGCTGCACACCAACTAGACGAATTGCTGTGCTCCTTACGCAAAACACTCATAGTGATTCTGCCCAAACCTGGCAGAGACCCACTTGAGGTGAGCTCATACTGTCTATTGTCAATGTTGAACTTTGATTACAAGGTAGTGAGCAAGATCCTTGTGCATAGATTACTTCCATTGATCCGCCAGCTGGTACACTCAGACCAATGTGGTTTTGTACTGCACAGGCACTGCACCACAACATTAGACGACTGTGTCATGTTATAGACGCAGCCTCTGGGGAGGCTGGCCATCCTGTGACTGTCTTCCTAGACTTCGCAAAAGCATTTTATACATTAAGTTGGACCTACTTTCTTGTGCTGGGTAAAGCTCCTATATACCACCCAAAAAGCGTGAGGTCACACCTGCACCCAAATCTCCCACACCTTCCTCATACAGAGGGGGATGCACCAGGGATGCTCCTTCTCACTGGTGCTCTTTGCACTGGATATGGAACCCCTGGCAGCACAGCTGCGCAGCAGGGGCTCCGACTGGGGTGCCCAAGTGGGACCGCTCTGGCACATGCGGATGATGTATTGGTTTACATACAGGATACGACAAGCACTCTCCCGGCCCTCTACAACCTGTTGGACTACTTTGGAGAGGTAGCTGGCCTCAAGGTGAATTGGGGTAAATCCCCGTTTGGGCAAACAAGTTTTACTCACTGGATGGATTTAAATGGAGGACGTCTCCAGTGGGCTCTTGAGACCTTCCGTTACCTTGGGGTCAATATTTACCATACAGAAGCTGACTTACTAGATGACAACCATGACAGAGCCCTAGCTTCTACATTGCAGTCATTACTCTTCTGGACATACCTACCCCTCTTGCCCATGGCAGGTTGTCAATAGCCAAGATGCGGGTCCTCCCAAGGCCCCTGTACTTTTATGTGGTGCTGCCTGTGATACCCACAAAAACTTTCTTTTGGACTCTACGGGGCCTGGTAACTGAACTCATATGGGGAACAGGACGTAAAAGAGTGTCCCTCTCTGCGCTCCAGCTCCCCTTGTTAGAAGGTGGCCTGGTGGTTCCTGATATGGAGCACTATTTTGTGGCAGCCCAGCTGCAATGGCCAATGCTTTCGACAGCTGGAGACAACACAATGGAGGGTGCCTCTGTGTGATTTGACCCTGGTGGCAGGGATATACTAGAGTGGCTTCTTTCCTCAGACTCACCTCCATCAACCTCAGACTGCTCATGCGCACCGCAAAACTAGTTTGAAACCATTCTATCCAACCTAGAAGGGCACTGACCCCGTACTCCCTACAGCTTCCCCTATGCAGCTTCCCCCAGTTGCTGAGCCTTCGACACGTACACAATTTCACACCGTGGAGAGAGGAGGGGCTTACCCTCGTAGGAGACCTAGACAATGATGGCTCCTTACTGTCTTTTCAGGACCTAACAGATTTACATGGTCTAGGACCTGGATAGTTTCTTGCACATAACACCAACAAAACAGTGATGGGGGAAGTCTGGAAGACTGGCCCTTCTCGAGTCATTGCCCCATAGAGGGCTACATGGCATATTGACTCACAGCCTCTGCAGGAAAACAGGAAAACAGTTTCAATACTCTATATTGCCTTGCAGGAGGTACATAGTACCCCCCACCCGCGCAGTAAGGCCAGGTGGGATGACTGCCTGGGCTTCACTTTAATAGATAAGCAGTGGTCGATGGCCCTGGAACGGGTGAAATATATCTCATGCAATGCCCGACTAAAATTCTTGCAGTTTAATTATATTCATCAAATGTACCTCACGTCCCATCACCTACACAGAATATTTCTGTGGCCATGATGAAGCCACCTTTATTCACATGACATGGGAGTGCCCGCCACTCTAGACCACCTGGTCCCATGTGATGGAACGTGTCTCAGAGATAATTGACACCTGCTTCCTCCGGATCCACTCCTTTGTCTGTTAGGGACCATGAGGGGAACTAAACGGACCAAACACTACTTAAACTTTGTAGACCTTGCATTATTATTGTTTAAATGGTTGCTTGCCATGTGTTGGAAGGCACCCCAGCCACCCGCGCTTGATAGCTGGTTACAAGAGACCTCAGGTAGGGCCACGGCGGAGGCCGGCATTCTGGCACATGATCATAGGCTTTGGGAAGGGGTTGGGTTGGCCATGGCCTGGGACACCTACCTGTTGAAGTTATTTGATAAACTGACCTCCCGCACCACGAGGGGTTCAGGCACCTGTAACCAACCCCTGGCTACTGAGGTGGAGGCTCCATCCCAGCCACTACTCCATCACTACTGAAGGTTTCTCACTATGTCCTCTCTACCTGACTGTGCCTGAGAGGGATCTGTCGGTGAAGACCCCTGCGACGGCGTCCGCCAACCTGGATGTACCCCCGATCTCTGCCACCACCTGCATCACACTAACTGAGACCCATCACTGACACTGGTCATCTCATGCGATACAGCATTGATATAATTTTACAGGATGAAGCCGACCGAGACACTATTAACTGTTACTTACCCCCCTTGCTCTTTCCCCTTTTCCCTTGCGTGTTTTACAGGGTTCTCCTTCTACATGATACAATACATGAAGGTATCCTGATCACATATCTGCCACTCTGGGGGGTTGTAATGTAAGTTGACAATTATTGCATTGGCGTTGTCACCACTAAATGAGGTGTTATATGTATTTGCTTTTATCAGATCCTTTGCCTATATGCTGACATGCTATTGTCTGTATGTGATTTCTGATCAATCATTTTATGTATGCTGCCATGCTGAAGTTTGTTTGCTTTCTCTTTGTCAAAAACGCTGATAAAAGAAATAAAAAAAGGGTATAGAACATAGACCCAAAGCCCTATACTGGTGCTTTAGACATCTGATATTATAGTGGAAGAAAACACACACCACCCAGATTGATATGCTGGCAGAGGATAGAAGCCAGGATGCTGGAAATCCAAGGCAAGAGGAAAGTATCTGACATGTTTACTATCTAGCATAATGAAATGATCATACCGTAAGAGGAAGTATTTGTTTATAAGGATTTTCACTACTTGGTCACAGGTGGCAAACTTCAGAAATCAAGAAAGAGGCAAGTGTCCGAAAAGGTAACATGCAGGCTCAGGTCAACACTTTTACAACATGAGGGCAACTTATCAAAAGTAGACTGATGTGAATGCAGCTCTCATAGTGGTATTCTGAACCTAGTACACTGAGGGGCATATTTATACTCTTTTTGCGCCGAATGTGCGTCAAAAATTTTGACGCACTTTCAGCGCAAACGTTGCCCCATATTTAAACCCTGACGCCCGATCCGGCGCACCAGGAAAATGGCGCTATGTGCGCCAGTTTTTGGAAGCGGCACCCCGCCCTGCGTTAATGACATGCAGGGTAGGCGTTCCCGTCCAAAAACAGACGCACATAGCGGTGCGTGGTATTTATGCTCCAGGGCAAAAATCACTCCCGTGCGGCAGGCGGCGCAAAAAAATGGCGCAAAGCACGAATAGCGTGAAATTTTAACGCCTGGGTCAGGGCAGGCGTTAAAATGGGGCAAACACACCTGTACTTAATCAGAACACACAGAACAAACAACAGAGCAGCAGAGCAGCAGAGCAGCAACAGGGAGACATGGAGGTGCTTTTTCTTCAACGTGCACGTAGACGCAGAGCCCTGCAGCAACAACAGCAGCCACAACAACAACAGCAGGGACCCCAAAGACAGCGCAGAAGGCAGGAGAGGATATTCCGCCCAAGAACAACCCTGCATGGCCTCAGGGAACGAGACATCATCCAGAGGTACCGGTTGAACTGGCAGGTCATTCAGCAGCTGCTGACAAATATTGAACAGCAATTGGCCCCCACTTTAGTGACTCCACGCACTATCCCAACCGAAACAAAGCTGCTTGCCGTACTACACCTGCTGGCAAGTGGCTCGTTTCAGACAACTGGTGCCCTGGTTGGTGGAATCTCACAACCATCTTTCTCCGCATTCCTGCCTAAAGTACTGGATGCCATCATTAGACTGACACCCCGCCACATCTGCTTCCCTAACACAGTGCAGAAGCAGCAGGAAACAAAACAGGGGTTCTACGCCATCAGTGGCTTTCCGCACGTCCTTGGTGCAATCGACTGCACACACGTACGCCTTGTGCCACCTGCTGCGAGTGAACACCTCTACCGCAACAGGAAGCACACACATTCCATCAACGTGCAGGCCATAGTCGATCACCAAGGACTTATCAGCAACATTGTGGCTAAATATCCTGGGAGTGTACATGACGCATTCATCTTCCGTCACTCCACCATCAACCAACACTTCCAGGATGGACGGTATGGCAATGGACTACTTGTTGGTAAGGACAAAAATCTACTTATATACTCACTGCACAGAAACCCTCTAGGATAAACAACACATACACCACAATAGCAACACCTAGACAGGAACACACTGAGGTACTCACATCACTAGCCATGTGTCACAAGTCACCATTGAACCTCTCACACATTTGAATTTACTCCACAGCTTAGTGTGAAGACATTCATGACTGTGGTTGCCTAAATGTCACCTTGCAAATTGGAAGTCTCACAATAACCTGTACACTAATACAATGCATAACTTTTAAGGGATGGGATGGCCTGGGTATGTTCATATGAACGTTTCTAATACCCTTTCATGTTTCAACTCTGCATGGAACTATCATCACACCCCCAGTGAGGACACACGGACACCTGTGTCACAAGTCACAATGCAAGGGAGGGCACACTGTACTTGAGAAACCAATACATCCTGCTGACAAACAGTTAGACAACAAACACTTGCTCAGCCAAGGAAAAAAAACAATGCCAAAGTTTCCACCAACAACCATAGGTTGTCACATTAGTACACAAAATAGTCACAGACAACACAACACAACTACTGCCATCAAAGATACGTACAACAGTGCCTCCTACATCTAATTGATACCATTCTGTGTTTCTCTTTCAGCTGATCAGGGGTATGGCATCCAGCCTTGGCTAATGACACCATATGGGAACCCAAATACTGCTGCTGAGCGGGCATACAATGACGCCCACAAGAGGACACGCAGCATTGTGGAGAGGACCTTTGGGATCCTAAAGTCAAGGTTCCGCTGCCTTGACATCACTGGCGGAAGCCTACTATACTCCCCAGAGATGGTCTGCAAGATCATACTCACTTGTGCCATATTACACAATATTTGTGTAAAAAGGAACATTCCCCTCCTTGAACCGGACCCAGACATGCCTGAGGATGATGATGAGGAGGATGCTGGCCTGCAACAGGAGGGGGAACAACCTAACACCGCAGCAGGAGTGCGTAGGCGCCAACAGCTTGTGAACAATTTTTTTACTTAAGTTATTATAATCACTTGTATTCCACACTTGTAAATAAACACAGATAACAAACACCACATCATGCTTTGGCCTATTCATTTCTGACCACCTTTAGTTTGAAATAGCTGAAGATGAATGTCGTCTCATTGATCAAGAATGGCATTAAAATTCATCACACCAAAAATAAACATCACAACTGTATGCACAGAGGGTAGGATGTGACATGTTACATTACCATACACAGAGCCCAACAAGAGTACAAATGTGACAATTACACATGCCGGATCCAAACAACTGAAACAGTCTCTCATCCAGCCCAAAATTGGAGATCATTTGAAAGTCACATCACACGTGTTCAGAGACAGGGTGGGACCATCCATGTGTACGTGAACATGTCATCAATGGCTTCTCTCAAGTGTATGATGTGAGCAATACACAATTGCAACAACATCAGCTGCCACTAACTCAGGAGGAGACCTTGAAGTTACAGTGACAACATACACACAGACAGGTCATACTGGATCCACATTCCCACACACATGTACACATATGTCATACAACCAACCTAATATTTGAAAGTAGACCATCACAGTTGTGTCCCAGTTTGAACCTAGCAGGAAGATTGTAACATGACACTAAACCAGTTTATGCAGAAAGGGACACAGACAAGCAAAACAATCTTCGCATTATCACATCGTGAACGCTGAGAGTCTTGCAAACTTAGTCATATGAAAATGGTATGCAACTTAGCTCCAAATCATCATTACTGCAAACGTCAAATGGGCTAATGAGATGAATGAATGGTCAACAGTCATTCATACCATATGGCCTTACATTCGCCCGCTGCTGCAGGTTTGCCATGATATGATAAAAATACTCCATGGATACAGTAGCTATTCTGGATGGTCAAATCCTAGGGTGCTGGGGGCCTAACTCCACCTCTACCACCCCCAAAACATACAAGAATCATGTACTTGTGAACTAAACACATGCATAAGGCACATGTGTGGCCTCCATGTCACAAGTCCTACACAAATATGAAACACAAAATCATAATGGGACATGGTCAGCCCCATAAAAACTGAAAGTGACTCTCCCACTCCCTGTTAGGACTACAGATAAAAGCATCCCCATCATAAAGGTGGGCACATTTTGGAGACGGAATACATAATGGTATCAAAAACATCATTTCAAAATAGCCATCAGCAATTACACCAAATATGTTGTCAAATATGGTCAATACATTAGTTAACGTATCCCAAACATCACAGTGTGAAGGCCGTCTATACATAAAAGTACGGACATTTGTCATATACAAACACAAATGTGTCTCACATCGCACCGTTTGACCATGACAAATCACCTTTCCAAAGCTAAACACATGAAGACATTTGGATAAATTTGCTCCATATTCTACGCATACAGCATGGCTGTCATAATTTGTTCATGTACATGAGTGCACACAATGCAGAGTCAGATACAAATGTATCCAAAAGTGTCTTGATCTTTCGCCTTCAAAATATTATTTACATCCACAATATTTTTGACTCTGCATCATGTGCACTACTGTACGTGTAAAAAAAAACACGCCCATGATGTATGCGTGGTGAAATTGACGCTACATGCACAATATATTGGTCATTTCATGTACAGTATTAATTATTAATATTCATATCATATTTTTTCACTCCGCATCATGTGCACCACTGTACGTGTAAAAAAAACGACGCCCATGATGTATGCGTGGTGAAATTGACGCTACATGCACAATATGTTGGTCATTTCATGTACAGTATTAATTATTAATATTCATATCATATTTTTTCACTCCGCATCATGTGCACCACTGTACGTGTAAAAAAAACGACGCCCATGATGTATGCGTGGTGAAATTGACGCTACATGCACAATATGTTGGTCATTTCATGTACAGTATTAATTATTAATATTCATATCATATTTTTTCACTCCGCATCATGTGCACCACTGTACGTGTAAAAAAAACGACACCCATGATGTATGCGTGGTGAAATTGACGCTACATGCACAATATGTTGGTCATTTCATGTACAGTATTAATTATTAATATTCATAACATATTTTTTCACTCCGCATCATGTGCACCACTGTACGTGTAAAAAAAACGACGCCCATGATGTATGCGTGGTGAAATTGACGCTACATGCACAATATATTGGTCATTTCATGTACGTATTAATTATTAATATTCATATCATATTTTTTCACTCCGCATCATGTGCACTGTAATGCGTCATAAAAAATTGACGCACAACTGTGTATGCGTGAAAATATGACGCATAACAGGAAAATAAAAACGGCGGCCATTTTATGCAGGAAGTGATGTAATAGGATATCCTGTTTACAAAATCTGTACTGGGAGGTAACTTTCACTTTCACTTTGCAGTCTCAGATTTCTCTAGACTGTGTGGTTGTGTGAAAGGTGTTGTCGTGTGTTTTACTGCTCTAGTGTCCTGTGTGCCTTGTATTTTGTCTTAGTGTCAATCTATTATTGTTGTATCACATTGTCTCAGTCTGTTTAGTGTTATTTTGTCTATACCTGTGATAGTTTGTATTGTCTGTGGGAGTCTGTTGTGGGTAGCATAGTTTGGGGGGTTAGTTGGGCTATTTTTCTACTTCTCCTTTTTCTTTCACACCTCTACCTTTCCCCATTTCCCCCTTTATATTTTATATTTTGTTGGTACATTCTTATCCCTCTCAATATGTCAGGTAGGCCTCGCCTGTCCAGGATGGGGGAAGACGAATTGGGGGGGTTCATATGGCTCGTAAGCCATTTCCTCCCACTAATGCTGGAAGCTGAGGGCCGTGTGATACAGGGGTATCACACGGAGGCCAGGAAAATCCGGTGGGAGAAGGTGCGCCATCACCTGGCCCGGGTCTATGGGAGTCTCAGGAATGTACACCAACTCAAGCACTGCTGGGCAGATCTGATCACCAGGGAACAGGACCTGCTGGACCACCTGGGACTCCAGATTGGTGGCCATGTTGGTGAGTAAAAAACAATTACATGGGAATGACAGAAATCGGTGTGTGAACATGTGATGATTGTTAGCGAATCTGCAAAATAAGTAGCTGAGTGTGTGTAATGCCAGGGAAACCTAGGCCCATGGTTATACACATTAATCCCCATTCTTGCAACACATGTACACGCAATGACAGCTTTATAAATTCAACATCTATTTGTATTATGCTAAGTCGCCCCCTCTCTGCGTCCCAAAATGTTTCAAATGCTACGCTACAAAGGTATACATATGTGTCCTAATGTGTATTTGTTGCAGAATGTGTATGAAGACCTATGCTACCAGTCCGATGGATCATTTTTGCAACACATACCAGATGCCTGTAGCTGCATGTAATGTAGTGTTGCCTTTGTGTCAGAAAAGCAACACGTGAACGGCTCCATTTGTACTCCACTGGTCATAATGGCCAGTGAGTACGTCATGTAGAAACAACATACCTACATATGCAGACGCCATAGCTAGGCAGAAAATTGGAAACACATGATGATGCTATACATGTGTGTTGCCGTCACGTCACATGAAGTTAGTCATTGCGTTCACACATATGTCACATGTGTGTCTGTTTGCTGTCTGTTGACCCTGTCCAAATAGCCTGTTTAATTGTGAGTGGTCATGCAGTCCTCATGGAACCAGTTTTGGAATGTCTCTCGGGGATGCACATGCTGAGATGTATGGATAACATTATTGTTGGGGCATACTAATGGAGGATTAACTTGGACGACACCTGACTGTCCTGACCACTGCATGAGTGTAGTAGGGTGTGACACTGGAGCAGGAGACTCATCCAATGTTAATGTTGAATACAAAGTGATCCATGCAGGATGAGCATGTGTGAAAGTCTATCATTACCATGTCATTTTCACACAGTGTCATTGTAACAGAAATCTTTTGTCCGTTCACCCAGTCTGAGTATAATCTTTGTTTCATGCTTTACAGGTGGACCAGCCCCGTACACCGTGGGAGAGGTGGCCCATTTTGACGACCCCGATACCTACAGTGAGTGTCGCCTGAGTGCTATTTACATTGTTTGGTAATGACGCATGATGGATTACTGTGTGTTCAAGAGAATTCATGATTTGATGTGCTGGCCATTCATTGGCTTTGTTCTTTTAGTGTGATATCAAATTAGAATTATGTTTCTGCAAAGCAATACGTAGTCATCTCTCAGATTGAGGGGCTGTAGCCCATTCAATTATGGCGGCAATTGGGAATGGTATGACTCATTTCGAATACACTGGTCAATGTTAGACTTGGTCAGGGACTTGCCATGAACTGAGTCTGCATATCAGACTGACAGTCTCCCAGATAGCTTAGGCACATGGCATTGATGACAAGTGCTTCTTCCTAGTTGAGGATGGACTGTGTACACTGTAGGTTGGATCTTCCATGGGCATGTACTTCCACAAGGTGAACTCGAAGTGTGTGTGACTTGAGTGCAATGCCCTAGGTGTTCAGTTGAATCATGTGAATGGGTGTATTACCTCCCCTGTGTGTGTTGTTAAACATGCCTCACTAATAGTATGTTATGTTGGGCTAAGTCATAACATTTTGACATGTGTGGACCTGGGATGTGACAAGGTTGGGCTGACTACAACGTGTTGCTAGCCCTTCATAGGTGTTGTGTGTGAAGGCACATAATTGTAGCACTTTCTGTACACTCCTGGGTGTGCATTGAACATGGGATTGTTGGTTGTTCTTCCCACACCACCCACAAAGACTGGGATGTTACTGTGAAACAGGGTACCTAGGACTGTAGCAACCAGTATGTTACACATACTTAACACCTTTTGTGACTTGAGTTAGTACCTTGGGCCAGAGTGAGAAAAATGTCTACACGTTGCAAATGGCATAAATATCTGTGTAGGATTTGCAAACGTCTGTTTCCTAATCCAAAATGTCTTTGGTGGTCATGTACATATGAGTAAAATGCTTTTCAAAATTGATATAATGAAGGGTTTTACCAGACCTACTTGCAAATCACAGTGGTAGGCAATCCCATTTGCAACCGAGTACGTGGTTGCAAAGTGAGTAGCTGTTATCATCCACTTGAAGTGGATGGTAACCACCTTGCTGACTGGAAGGGGTCCTCATTGTAAAGCTTCAGCCTTTGTGAGTGGACTAAAAAAATCCTGCGCAAAAAAGCCAGTGGTCTAAGGGACCAATAATTACCGTGAAAATTTCCAAGTACAATTGTTGTGATTTAAAAATAATTGCAGCTCATTTTTCTTTCCGGTAAACGGCCTACACTTGGGGAGAAATAACTTGCTTAATTTAAAAACAGTCACGTCTATGGAGTTCTGCTGGTCCCAGCAGGCCACCATCCCCGTGAGTGCCCATGTTGCTAAGGTGGGGCAACTTGGAACCCACATCATTGATGTTCATGAGGTGGGTTTTAGGGACCCCATAGCGACTCGCAGACGGTGTCAGAGACACCGTTCTGCTTTGCAATTTGCTAGTTGATTTTCCTAAATTCCTACATCTGACACCTAGTGTGGACACATGATTCTGGGCCAGGGGTTCAATCTTAGCACACAACTAATTAAAAATGCTATTGAGTGAGGAGTGTGAGTGTAATCACATAGAATGACACATGTACTGAAGTCAGTATGCAGAAGAGCTGGTGCCATAATGTCAAATGCCTTAGGTATGATTTGGATGAGTAGTTTAGGGTGATGTCATCCATCATGTAGAGACATGGATATGCTAGGTGTGATATGACCTTAGGGATGCATGATTCACATGTACTTCCTCTGAGCATTTCCGTGAACTATGTTGTAACAATTGCTGCATACAATATATTTCTAGTAATGGACAAATGAGCCATTGTGGGATTCAACCCACTGTAAATTCAATGCTCAATATTTCCCTTTTCTCTTCATAGCTGCAAACCTGAGTGCCGCAGAGCGCAACCATTTTGAGCACAGGGCAATGAGGTACAGGCACATCCTGCAGGTGCAGTGTGGGTATCGGAGGATGGCCCGCAGATACAATTCCGATCGGGCCTCCGGGGCGTGGTATGCCACACCACAGGCTCCACCAACGGTGCCACCTACAACCACCAGGTCTGCCCAAGGGGACCCAGCGACGGACCAGCCATCTTCCTCAAGACCTGGACCCAGCCGTGTGTTGGGAGCAGGGCTGTCCTGTGGCCACTCCACTCCAGCGACAATCTCCACCTCCACCGGCACGCAGACCAGCAGTGACCCTCCAATTGACCCTGCAGCCTTCCAGGCATTGTCTAGGAAACTGGACAGGTTAATTCAAAAGGTGGACAACCTGACGGAGGACATGGCGAAGGTTAAAAATAAGGTGCGCTCCATCCGGCGCACACTTCAGAGGGCAAATCTTTAGTTATTTTGCCCTCCTGAACTTTTACCCCTCCCCTCTCCCCTCTTTCCTCTTTTCATACTGTTAGTTGGGTTTGGGGGGTTAGTTATAGGATAAGTATAGGTAATTAGCTTAGTTAGTGCTAGGTAAGAGGGTGGGGGTCCTTATACTTTCTATCTAATATTTTTGTGTGGGTGGGTGGGGGGCAATGTTGGGATTCCTGTTTAATAAAAAAAAAAAATAATAAAAAAAAAAAAAAAAAAAAAAATACACAAAAATCTATGTTTGTTTAGGATAGTATAGTATGTGTGTAGGTTAGTAAGTGTTGTCCTGCATGTGTCTTGTCTCTTAATGGTGGGTGGGGGGTTGATGTTTAGATCGTTTCGTTACATGTGTAGAGTAAGTTTAGCTTAGGTTAGTTAGGGACAGTTGTGGGTTAGTAGTAGTCAGGTTAGATTAGTGTAGGTTTACCTTTCCCTTAGTTGCCTCTTTTATTACTACTTTTAAATAAAAAATTTGTTAACCCTTTACCTGATGCGTTAGGTGCTACCTTTTCATGGCCTTGACATCAGTGTAGCAGAAATGTTAAGTATGACATTTGTGTTCCATGCTCCCTATCCCCAGGCTTATGAGGTTTAACATGCCAGCTACCCGTGTGCTAACTTGGTAAGTATCCACCATGTTGGAGAGCCACCATTGGTAGTGAGCATTGATCATCAAGGTTTGGGGTTGGTATGTATCCTACTTCACAAAGAGTGCTTCCAGACTTGTTATTGTAGGTAAATAGATAGGTCGGACAGCATTGTGAAGTTCAGGGAGAGCTTTATAGATGATGATTTGTTCACACTCTTGTCTTGTTGCTATCATTGCTGACCTACATCATGTGTGTACTGATTCAGCATGACTTTCCTTCATGGAAGTATACGCCGTAAGGGTGATTGATGCAGTGTAATTTGTTTATCATTCCTTTCATTCTACAGCATAATTTCAAATTTTAGTATTGCATGGTGCCTACATTTCTCAGCCACCATTAGTTGTGTAGAATAGCTATAGATGGTGCATCATTCTGTCCAACACAGCATGATTGTGTGTGCTTAGTCCCTTCATCAGTTATTTTCCTCAGTATAGTAAAGCTATGATGCAATCCTGGCCACTGCACAGATGATTCAGTATACATGAAATCAGGACAGTAGTATAGAGAATCGACATGGTTTCCACACAGCCACTTTGGAGTTATCTACTGCACAGTTGAATTTTGAAATGACACAGAGACACAATAGGTGTGCAAGTGATATTTATTTATAAGTAGTGTTGTGCAAAATGTCCATTCACCATGTTTGCTGACTCCTTTCTGGTGCATTATTACATGGTGATCCTACAGAAGTTGTGTGGATGATGCTCCTGACATGCTGGGGTGATGTCACAGACAGTGCAGAGGAACATGAAATGCCAAATGGTAGGAGAGAAACATTCACTGGCAAGGTGGACAAGTCAGACAGTGGATTGCCGAACAGTCATTGAGGTTAGTTGTAGTGAGACTGGCATGTGTCAAAACGTAGGACCTTGGTCAGAGTAGGGCATGGTGCAGGGACTAGGGCTTCCGGGTACTCTTGCGTGTGAATGTTATCTGTTCCATGTCTTCTTCTTCTGATGTGTGTGTTGCCTGGTGTGTCCTTGTTGTTGTTGGTTGTGAAGGGGCAACACACACCTCAGTGTTAGAAGACATGGAGGCAGACATCCCGGGGGCTGATCCCTGTTGAGTAAGGAAGGGCAGTACTGCAGCAAGGAGGGCCTGCTGGTTTTTCAGAATGGCAGCCACATCCCGATGGTAGGCAGCCAGGTCGGCCCTGAGGGGTTCTATGTTGCATTCGTGCACACGTTGAGTGGCTTGCAGTTTGAGTTGTTGTGTCAACTGGATGACAGCTGTGCCAATTTCCTTCAGTGTTTTTGAAATGTCCTCCAAGAGAAAATTTCTGGCTTGCATTGCAGCTGCCTGATCAGCAGTTGACAACATGCACGAACGCACCCCCTCAAGGCTGGCTGCCATATTTTGCATCCCCACCCGCACCTCCTTGGCCAGCTCCCGCTGGACCCCAACGACAGTTCTTTCGAAGCTGGTGCCAGTGTCGTCAGAGTCCTCAGCTGTGTTGGAGCTGGCAGGTCTTACAATTGGGGTGGCGGGTGGTTCTACTGTGGTGGCTGCTTCTTCTGTGCTCCTCCTTGTGACTGAAGGTGGGGTTTGGAGGCTTTCAAGGACCATGTCAATGGTCTCTTGTGGGAGGTTGATGGTGTCGTCATCCATGTCATCAGGGAACTCATGGACAGGCAGATCAGCAGGAGATCCGTGTTCCTCTGCAATGAAACAGGGTACAATTAGTGTGTCTGTGTTGTGACAATTTTGCAGTAAGATACAAGCCTTTGGATGCCTTAACATTGTACTCTGTGTTTGTCTAGGTATCTGCTGTCCGTCATAGGGCATTGTTGTAGGCCTATGGCCCACCTGTGTGTCACATGTTTGATATGGATCTTTCAGACATGTCTGCCAGGTCGCCTCTAGGTGTTGCTTTGTAATTATTTAGGAATAGGTGTTTTTTTCTCCTACTCCTCACTCAGTGTTTCACTATTGTTATGGAGGGACATTTTGTAGGGTGGGCTCTCATTATCCAACATGTGATTCTTGGCTTTCTAGGCAGCAGGATAGCTAATGGTGTGGGGGACTAAGTTTGACCCACTTGAAAATAACTCTGTCACCCAGATATTCAATTTAGCTAAGACTAACTAGCAGTGCCTCTGGTCTCCCACATCAAAGGAATGTTTAGACATCCGAGCGCATTACATCTTTGGAACTTCTCAGGGAAGTGGTGGTCACTCAGGTCCTACACATTTGTATCTTTTCCGGTAGGTTCCCATACACAAATGACATAGACAGTATTAGTTTGATATGAAGTTTCATTGTACAACTGACTTGTAGGAATTTAGGTGTGAGCCCCATTTACACAAACAATACACACTGTTAGAATTGAAATAGTCCGCAGGAGAGTAATACATTAGTACACAGCTTTCATGGTGCCTAACTGTTTCTACTCTCCCCCTGCATGTTCTATGTATAGCACAGCTTGTTAAGTTTGGAGGTTGCCTGTCAGAATCACAGGGGAGACATCATCCCTCATATCAGAGGAATGGGCTAGGATCTGGTTGTGCATCAGCAGCAAGGCAGGCAGCATCTAGTTGTTATTTTCTGTTTGGAAACTCCCCCATGCGTGTCTTGGGACAAGGGAGTGAATGTAAAAGACATATGTCATGGTGATGACAAAGTTTCCCTAAGCAGGAATGCCAAACCTTGACCCCTACCACATCTATCAGCAACGTACCAGACGATATCCTTGACTGGGGCACAGAGTGAATATGTTCTGGCAAACTCCAGTGCAGAAGTAGGCAAAACAGTGTGATTTGACTAATTGACAACACCTTAGGACTGACTATTTGCTACATTAACTGATAGGAAGGGCAATGAGAATCATTTAGTGCAAATTGCTCTGAGGCACTTAGATGTGAGCAAATGAGTATAAGTACATTCAGGGTAAGATGCACAAAGGTCTCCAGCCTGAGGCTAATGCGCAAAGTATACGTTTCACTTGCCACACTACACTTTGACTGACTGTGGGTGTTGTGACTGCCCTGCCAGCACACTTGCCTCTCAGGACCTGCCCCATACACTTTTTATTCACATTGCATGATCTGTACATGTAACGTGGCATTACCTATGCATGTCAATGTTAGGATGTGGTATGGATGTAAACATTCTTGATGTTTTGAGATGATGTTGGGTGATGTGTTTTGAATTGGATTGGCCTGTTTATCGTATGAAGGTCCTATTTGTTTGTCCGACTTTGCAGGTGTGTTTCAGTGACCAGTTGCCTGTGTCCCCTCCTCAATGTTGTTGCCTGAGCAGTATGACATTAGTGATGTAGCCTTGTTAGCCAGGCACGTGAGGGACCCTGACGTATGCAGCATGTGTGTATCGTTAGTGCTGTGTGGCTCCTACTGCTGTTTACTTAGGATTATGTATGTGTCAGTTATGGACATTCGGCATTTGAGTGTACTGGTACCTTTGTCTTATTTCTAGGAGTAATTGCAGATGTCACCCTCACCCCCTAATTTAGGTATGTATGTTCCAGGGTGGGGTTTCTGCCATTTGGTACTATAGCTGCACAGAGATGAGAGGTGTTATTGTCAACTGTGTTTGCAGTTAAGTTACAGTTGTTGTATTTGCTACTGCATTACAGATAGGGACCTAGTTGATGTAGAATAGATTTTGCAATACAAGTGCCTGGATGTGGATTTGAGGTAGTGTCCTTCCCACCTGTCACTGCTTTCCCTTGGCTCTCTTGTTGTAATTACAGGATGTTCCCGTGGGACTGTTGTGGTTGCTGTATTTTGTCGTGCCCCAGCTTCGGTCAGTACTGGGCATGCCCCCCTGCCGTGCCCCTTTCCCCATGCCACTTCATATATGTGCTGACTTACATGCATTGTGTAGTAGGTATCCCCCCCCTGCTTACAGTCCCCATTATTGTATTAGGATTCCCCATGTGACTTACCCTGCATGTGCGTAGTGTCGTGGTAGTCTGCGCTGTCCAGTCCTTGAATCCCTGTGACGATCTCCTCCGGGATGACGGCTGCGACCATCTCCTCCATGTGGTCCAGGGCCTCCTGTTGTGCTGGACTCCCCCCTCCAGTCTGCATTGCTGCCTTCCTGTTCCTGGCCATTTTCTCTTTGGTCCTACGTTTGCAGTCATGCCAGCGTTTCTTACACTCGGTGACTGTCCGGCGTTCTTCAGCCACACTGTTAATCTTGTCCACAATTTGTTTCCAGATGGCCTCTCTCCTACTGAGTGGCAATTTGGAGGTGATGAAAAGTTGGTGCTGGTGTTCCGTCACCTCTTTCACCAGGATTTCCTGCTCCTCTGCACTGAAGCGACACTTTCTTTTTTTTTTTTAAATGTCCTGCTTCCTGTATGCTTCCTCCTGGCTGGTTCCTGGTCTGCTCTCATCCTCCTGGGGTCTGTTGGGGCATCTAGGATCCATTTTGGGTCTCCTCTCCTGAAAGGGCAGTTTTCGCGCAAAAATGTAACGCAATTGCGTGAAAAAAAACGGCGTTTTCACGATTGCGTTGTCGTAAATCGACCCACAGTGATGTGCGTCGCATTTACGTTGGTTTCCTTTACGACAGACCGACGCTGTCTGCGTCACGAAATAATGACTCCCACCTGTTGGTTGCGCCGCCGTACGTCAAAGTATAAATTTGACGCCTGCATGGCGCATCCAAATGGCGTTAGACGGCGCACATTTGTTTTACGCAAAATTGCGTTAGCGCAATTTTGCGTCAAAAAGTATAAATATGGCCCTGAGTTCCAATTTAACCAAACAGCATGGGGCTTGAGCTGGAAATCATTAAAAATTTCTTTTTTTGATACATTTCAACTGCATTATGTACAGCAACCGACCAACACATTTCAAGGTATATGCATCACTAACACATTTTCTGAAATGAAAACAAAGAAAGATAGGATGTATTAAACTTCAATGTAGCACAAAAGTAGCACCAACCTACAAGTCTACAAGACATACTATTTCAAGAATCCAAAACCTAACCTTGGTGTGTTCTAGCCACCATGTAGGACTATAGTACCTGGAATCTTCTTATAGCATATCAAACATTCAGAAATAAATTGGAATTTCACATTACAAATCTTCCAAGACTTCATTTTACCATGTCTCATTATCCTTTTGTTCTAGGCATTCATAATTCTAATAATATGTATATATCAAATCATAGAAAATATGCTAATCATTTTAATGAATTTTGTTAACTCTACGGAGGCCTATCTGGATTTCTCACAATATTGGTTTATTTCTTTGCAAATAAATAAACAAATCCACACAGAGCTTTCAACTCAAATCATTACATAATTCAATGGTAATTTATTTTGATCTCATTTCACTATAAAAACAACTGCAGTATTTTTGTGCAGGCATTAATGATGATAAAGTGGGTAAGCACTGTGTTAAAATGTGTTTATATCCATGGCGATCATTACTTACACTAGTGGTCCTACTTAATAGTTGATGAATGAGCCATCATATCAAAAGCCCTTTAACTCAGTTTGGTAAACCCCAGTTGCAATATGTTAATCTAATCAAGAGATATGCCAATATTTACTAAGGTCTTGAAGAGAAAACAGCTTACTATTTGAAACATTTAAACTAATTTCACTATTTGTAGAAATATGAATCAACTCATTACTTTGTGTTGTCACTGGGTATAGGCATTTATAAGTCATACTATCCAAAGTAATTTACATTTCTATACATTCTTGGCTGAAGGCTAGTGCTCCCATTGGAGGTTTCTGAAACTCTAAAGACATAAAATAATCATGAGCAATGAAGGCCCAGTTTTGTAAAACTGTTTTATAAGGAGTCACTCAAAGCCCCATACATCTTATAGGCTCACCTCCATTTCTGTAACAGGCTTTGAGTCTCTTACCAAATTGGTAGGATTTGTGATCAGAAAGTCTTGAAATCAAAATGGCTGACCTATTTATATCAGTGGGATAAAATGGCCATCACCGCATGCAAAACGTGCTACTTGTTTCTATGTTTGTTTTGGTATTACCCATGCAAAGATTTCTTTAGTCATATGATTCTTAAAATGGCTACTGCCACATTCAAACTGCTCTCGGCAACCCTATGATCAATTGTGTTGGCGTTTGGTAAGATATATTCAGTGCTCTTGAAGAAATACTTAGGCTTGAATGATTACATTCAAACCGAGTCGTATTATATTGTTTCCAGTATTGGCTGGTGTAAGAAAAATAATTGTAATTACTACTAAAGAAAATTTAAATGCTTATGAAGAAATATTTCATAAGCTGTATAATATATTATTTAAACTATCTCCTTGATTCATACTCCAGAATTTGCAATAAAGTCAACCCTATTGGCAACAATAATGGTGATAGAATTACTGAAAACGTTTAAAATTAACCCCATGCCCTTCAAAGTGTATTCTTTTTATTTATAAAACGTGATGGGAAGGAAGTTGCTCCTACAAAAAATATTTGTGGCAAACATTAAAATCAATGCCAGTGTCCCTCAAACACAAACCTTACTAAGTTAGTTCAGAGAGCAAAGGCAGGACTTTGGACAGAGAGGAGTGGGCATAGGTGTAGGAGACGTTAACAGTGAGATATATGTCACAGTGCCATAGTCCCAGCTGTGAGCAGGGCTAGTCCTGCCTTATTCCCCACCCTTATAAGTGATATCAGAGATGTTGTTATTTTCTTTTCATCACAGTACCAGTTTGAATCATGTTAAGACTATGAAACCTTGTGTAACTTGGCAACTCGGTTATTAACACAATGGCAATGTTTAAAGCAGATCTGGACCAATGCTAGTTGTCAAGATAACTTTTAAACGCATGGGTCTCACTCAGGTAATGCAGGAAGCATATGTCAACTGTTTACAACCACCTGGACATCACCCAGGTAATCCAGGAAGCACATGTCAAATGTCGTCAACTGCTGGTTCTTTAATTGATCCTCCTAATGGAAAATAGACAGTTAAGAAACATGTGCAATTACAATAATGACTAATGAGTTCTCTATTTCCCCCATGTGTTTCCATGCACCTGGTCTGGGCCAGCTATAAAAGCAATTGAAACTATAATCTGATTGCCATTGCATGTTTGCATATGAACCTTGAACTCTTTAGACTCTTGAACTACTAAAGAATTTGAAGTAGTTTTGTTGTGATTAACCAAGTTATTTTGCCTTAGTGAAATCCTTCTACTTGATAATTCCAGTTTATGATAGTTCCTGTATAATTGTTGAATCACACTGGGGAATGTTTCTAGTGTGAGTTATTGGTATGTTGATTTGACGTTACTTAATGCCAAAGATCTGTTTAGTTTTTCCTGTTTTAAAGTGTGGTTTCATTATAGGGAAATCTGAGTCCAGACCCTTGTTTCTGAATAATTCTGATTGCCAGTATCCTGAATCCAGAACCAGAATCAAGATATCCTGAGCCCAGCAGTGCCTGGAGTAGTTATTTCTTATCTGATTAGTGTGGCCGCTAATTAAGCCATTCCGTTGATAGAATCTAATGATCCTATCCTAGACAATTTCACAGACTTTAAGGCAGCGATGAGTAGCCTCTTTGCGCGACATGTTTCCATTCAGTCCAGTGACAATGAGCTATTAAATTTGCAACAGGGTTCTAAAGATCCTTTAACCTTCATTAGCCAATTTAATTGCCTTATTTCTGAAACATATTGGCCTGAGGAAAAACATACATCCCTTTTTTGTAGAGGTCTTAAAGATGATTTAAAAGACTCACTGGCACACATTGAAGAATTCATACTCACAAAAATGGGGCAGGAGCTTTATTGACTATTGTATACTTATTTGATGCCTATTGTGGTACCGTGAGTATTCCCCTTCTTTATGGGGCTTTTCTTTTATGTATGGAAAAGCCTCACCTTCTTAATTGTGGCATGCTTCATCATTGGCTATTCCAACCCACTGGGTTCAGATCATACTGACCTGGCAGTCTCAACTGTCACTCCAGTGGAGAACTAGCTCCTCCAGGGGTAGGGAGATCTAGATAAATCGTTTACTGGTCAGTAGGGTACCAGTGTGGTAAAAAAACGTAAAAGTTAAAACTAGCAGCCTGGGATGATGGGAGTTGTAGTAGTTTCTACTCATGTGGAACTGCTGTTGCCCACGGGAGCGCATTCTCTTTTATCGAAACATGAGCTTTACCTAAGCTTTTCACCAGAGGTCAGAAATGCTTTGTGACAAAAATGTGCATATATACATATATATAACTGAGTAAGAAAAACACTTTTTTAAAGTAATTCAAAAACATTATTAGCTTATCTTGGGTATATTACACCATTAATTAAGGATCCTGTCTGTGAAGGCACCGTACCCCAAGGGACCTTAATCTTCCATGCCTATTTATAACCCCTTGTATTGACGTTATGATCATTGTTGGACCCACAAGGTCCTAGACCCCTGTTTTTCTTTCATTTCTGATTCTATTCCTTATGCGCCTCTGGTGGCCCGATATTCAAATCCTTTGGTCAATCTAGATGCGTAAATCAACTTGGCGTGTGTACCTCAATGTTCATTCTGGTTCCAGTCCACCAATGTTATTATTCTTTATTCTGGATCTGCACTAGAACACCCTCCTACACATAAACAATCATTTGAAAATGACGCTTTGGCACTTCTGTGTGTGCTGCATTCTGCAGCACACACAGAAGTGCCAAAGCGTCATTCTGCAGCACACACAGAAGTGCCAAAGCGCCATTAGTGAATGTTTATGTGTAGGAAGGGACACCTTCCTTCACATAAACAATCACGCCCTTCAAAGCAGACATCCTTGCACAGTGGTACAAGGATGACTGCGTTGACGCTGTCAACTAAATTTAGCGCCAGCACAGGGGTGCGCCGTATTCAATTAAATGCGGCACATCCCTGTGCTGTGAAAATGACGGAGCGGGGCTCTGCTAATTTTGGCGCAGCATCACACTCTGTCATTTTCCCATTAATATGGGTCTAAGTTTCCTAGCAAGTACCTCTATGATGGCTGAAACATGTTGGCAGTTTGAAAAGGGTGCAGGGATCCATCATAGATCCACTAGACACCCAGGCGCCCCATCGTATAGAAGGAAGCAAACTGGTTTTAATTCCACCCAATATCATTGTGATAATCTTTAAATAGATATTGAGATAGTTTTAACTTTAACATTTTTTTTTTTACCACACTGGTACCTTACTGATGTATCTAGGGGCCATATGTATGAAAACTGGGGTCTGCGAATCGCAAAATGCGATTATTAAGAAATCGCTATTTCCGAGTCGCAATTGGCTATGTAACAAAATTGCGATTTGGAATTAGCGATTTCTTAAAAATCGGCATTTGTGGTTTGCGAGGCCCATTTACCGAATCGCAATTTGCATTCTCGCAATTTGCGATTTTTTTACGATTCGGTAAAAAATCGCGAAATGCCAGAAAGTTCGAGAATGCACACCTGGAGGAGCCTGATGACATCACCAGCAGGAAATGAGTCATCCCAGGCAGTTTCAGGTGCCACACCCAAACCAGCATCCTGAGTGAGAGCAGCCCAGCCACATAGAGCAGCACTCTGAAGGAGCAGCAACACCTGAGCCAGAATGGAGCCCCAAGGTACATCACAGGAGAAGCAGGAGAGGAAGCGCAAATTCAAGTTCAGTAAACAGGAGCTGGAGGTACTGACAGAAGAGGTTGTGAGGAGCAATGACCGCCTGTTTGGTAAATCATCACTCCAGGTTCCTGAGAGCGAGAAAAGAAGGCTATGGCTTGGCATCCAGGGTAAAATCTGCGTCATTGGAGTGGCACAGCGCTCCATTGAGGAGATTAAGAAAAGGTGATACGACCTGCGGTCCTGGGCAAAGGAGAGGGTGGCAAGGAGACCTGCAGAGGCCAGGGGCACAGGTGGCGGACCACCAACCGAACCACCTGCCACACAACTGGGGGACCTGGTGAAATCCACACTCCTCCCTGAAGCAGTGACAGGGGTCACGTATATCGACACCTCCGCTCAACCGAGTACCAGCCAAGGTAAGTGCAATGTTGTTGTGTGAACCCAATATGTGCATGCATAAAAGCCCCTTAGGAATTAGCATGTAATGTGAAGTAGTGTGTGAAGTAGTCCAGTCCACATCTGAGAAGCAGCACAACAATGCATTATGGGAGTTGCGGTCCACAAACTAGCACAGACAGTAGCATGACAATGTAAGCAAGCATAGTGACACCCAAGGTAACACAACACACACTACACCATGTAGAGCAGTACCTGTACCTTCATTGCCATTTTCGGACCGATAATGTAACATACAGAACTGACATGCTGCATATTGTTGTTGCAGGTGGGCCTGGCCCAGCAGCCACACACAGTCCTTGTGTAGGGGAGACGGACACCCAGCAGCCCTCTGACACCAATACCAGTGGGTCCCTCAACATCCCCACTGTGCGCTGCAGGCCCAGGCCACTACCACTGCGAGACCTCAGTGGCGACTCGGATGTGCAGCAGGAGGGGCCAAGCAAACCGTCTGCACCAGACAGGCGCAGCCAGATACCGGAGGACAGGGGCCATGCAGCACAATGCAGGAGTGCCACAGTGTCCCAGCAGCAACCGCATGAGGCAGATGAGGGTCCATCCTTGTTCAGGGTACTTGAGGCTGCTATGTTGCAGCAACAGCGCCTGCAAAACAGGAGAATATTGAGTTTGGACCGGAACCTGAGAGTCCACAATAGACATATGATGGGCCTGCATTGGCGACTTGACACACTGAACAGCAACATCACCCAGCTGCGTGAGGGACAGGTGCAGGCCTCTGAGGACACTAGGGAGCTTACTAGTGCAGTGCATGACCTGTGTGAGGAGCTGCGCCACGAAAGTGTGAGCCGACGCAGACATGAACACTGCTTCAGGACAATGTTTGCAAACTACTGCAGGTCCTCAAACAGGATGGCAAACTCCACAGCACTCATCGCCCGTCGCGCTGTGGCGGCCCAAGTGGAGGCTGCACACACCAGCAGGGATGTGGTCCAGGGCCTTGTACAAATCACTAATGTGATTGAACTAGTCATGGGACAGAGATCTGCCACTCCCAGTGAGGTAGCCTTGGGGGACACTGAGGACAGTTCGAGCCTTAGTAGTGTGGCAGTACCTTCATCAGACACCAGACGGCGCAGTGCCAGGTGCAGCACTGCCACTAAGGGTGACATTCAGGGTGCCAGTGAGTCAACTGGGCACCCCAGTGGTGTGCGTGGGAGGAGAAAGTGACTCTTGCCGCATTGACACTGGTGTTCCCACTATGATGTAATAGTGTGGGACTCAGTTCTTTTGTTTATTTTAGTTTTTGCCATCACATGTTTACTTACATTTTCACCATTCATTACCTGACATAAGGTAATAAATTTCTATCACTACAGGTACAGTTGTCAGTGGAGTTTTGTCATTCATACTCACGTCTGAAATGGTTGTGTGTGATGTCAGCACGCCTTTACCTTCCCTCTGCTGCACTGGTCCTGTCTGCTGGCTGTAGAGGTGGTATGGGATCGTCATCCTCATCTGATTCAGTGTCACTGATTTCTATAGGTATGCCCCTGGTTGTAGCTATATTGTGCAAGATTGCACAAGTAGCCACTATTCTACATGTGGTTTCTGGACTGTACTGTAGTGCCCCTCCACTCTTGTGGAGGCAACGGAAGCGACTCTTCAGGAGGCCAAATGTGCGCTCCACCACGTTGCGGGTTGCCCTGTGTGCTGCATTGTATCTCCGTTCTGCTGGTGTTGTGGGATTGAGGTAGGGCGTCATCATGTAGGTGCGCACAGCGTAGGCACTGTCTCCTGGAAGGGACAGAAGGTGTGATGAGTAACTCAGCCATCTGACATGGGTTTGTTATCTATGCGCCAGTGTAAAGAGTGACCGTACCTAGTAGATATCCTTCACCAAACTCCCCAGCTAGCAGTCTTGTGTGAATTCCGCTGTGACGAAAGATGTATGAATCATGTGTGCTCCCTGGGTACTTGGCCATGTGATCAGTTATGATATAGGAGGCATTGCATATCACCTGTATATTCATGGAATGTTGGTGTTTACGGTTGCGGTACACATACTCTGTCACTGATGGTGGACATATTGCCACATGTGTGCCATCTATGGCACCTAGGATGTAGGGGAACTGTGCTATCTGATAAAACTAAATTTTTGTCTGCTGTATTTCCTGTGGGGTGTGGGGGAATCTGATGTACTGTTGGAGTTTGCTTAGCATGGCGTTGATAAATGCATTGAAAAATCTGGAGAGGGTGCTCTGTGACACCCCCCCAGCCGCTGCTATGACCCCTTGATAGCTCCCTAAGGCGAGTAGGTGTAAGGAGCATAATACCTGCACATGGGTGGGTATGCTGTGGGTCCTTAGTGTTCTGCGCTGCAGTATGGGCTTGTAGCACAGCTATCAGATCAAGAATCATGGCTGAGTTCAACCTATACCTCTCAAATATTTCCTCCTCTGTCCGGTTAAAAAGTGTAATGCGCATTCTGAAAATGCGCTCCTGTCTCCTCCTCCCTCTCCTCAAACCTGCCAGGATCCTCATCCTCCTCGCCATGACGGAGAGTGCAGCCATTGTGGAACAGAGTTTGAGGCATTCTGGGCCTCTTTATATAGGTTGCACCTGGTTACCACCTGCTTTCACTTAGTGGTATTTTGCATGTGCAAAATGCCATTCTGCGAAAAATCGCTAATTGCGATTTTTTGATGCGTCTATTTGCGATTTGGATTTTGTGATTCGCATTTTGCACCTTGCAATTAACTACTGGAAATACTGAATCGCAAAATGTGACTCGCAAAACCAGGTCGCACCGCAAAAATTCGCAAATTTTGCGATTTCTTATTTTTGGTCTGCGAATGCCTTTCAGGCATCGCAGACCATGTTTTTGCACTCGCAAACGGCCGAATTTACCGATTCGCACCGTTTGCGAGTGCAAAAATATTTCATACATCTGGCCCTAGATCTCCCTACCCCTGGAGGAGCTAGTTCTCCCCTTGATTTAGTGTTGAGACCGCTGGGTAAGTATCATCTAAACCAGTGGGTTGGACTGGCCAAAGATAAAGCATGCCACAATTAAGAGGGTGAGGCTTTTCCTTCCATAAAGAAAATTACCCCTAAAGAAGGGGAATACTCATGGTAGCACAGTAGGCATCAGATACATTAGTGAGTGTGGATCCTGCTCCATTTTCGTGAGTATGTGTTATGGATTAGGAGGGAGAGGGGCAAGTTGATTCTCCTACCTCTCTGGAGTGGACCTTGGCGTGGTCTCCCCTGTCTTTTTTACCTCTGCTTCCCATGTTCTGACTGTGCGCTGTACTCTGATTTTGTTGTTTTTGGTACTCTGGGCACTTTACCATTGCTGACCAGTGCTAAAGTGCAAGTGCTTCTGTGTGAAATGTATGTGTAATTGGCTTTTGTATGATTGGCATATTTGATTTACTAGTAAGTCTCTAGTAAAGTGCACTAGAGGTGCCCAGGGCGTGTAAATCAAATGCTACTAGTGGGCCTGCAGCAATGGTTGTGCCACCCACATTATTAGCCCTTAAAACATGGCTCAGACCTCCCACTGCAGTGTCTGTGTCTGCAGTTTTAAACTGCCAATTCAACTTGGCAAGTATACCCACTTGCCAGGCCTAAATCTACCCTTTTTATAAATGTAAGGCACCCCTAAAGTAGGCCCTAGGTAGCCCCATGGGCAGGGTGCATTGTATGTTAAAGGTAGAACATGTACTTGTGTGATTTTACATGTTCGACCGGATTTCTCACTCATTGTCTCTGGGCGTCAAAGTCATCATGAACCTGTGCAGGTTCACGGGGTCCCATCTGGAAATTGACACATCGCCGACCTGACCCAGAGAAGAAAGCGACGCACGGCCTCACTTGCAGGTAAGAAATCCATGCATCGCAGACTTTTCCGACACATGCTTGCCTGTGCTGCTTTGTTTTTGACGCAAACCAGGTACTTTATGTAAAATCAACGCTACCATTGTTTTCTATAGAGTAAGAATATTAGGCCCTCATTACAACCCTGGCGGTTGGTGTTAAAGATGCGGTAATACCGCAAACAGGCTGGCGGAAAAAAAATTGGATTACAACCGTGGAAACCGCCAACATAGACAGCCACTTTAACACTCCGACCGCCACGGCGGTAGAAACAAACAGCGCATCGGTCACCGCCAACAGACAGGCGGGAGACAATGTACCACCCACCCTACTACAAGAGGCCTATCCGCCACCTTTTCTGGGGCGGAACCAGAGCTATCAAAAGCACAGCAGAAACAGTACACAGAAGGGAAAACACTCACCTCTCGACACCCAAACGAGAAACCAGGATGCCATGGAGCCCGAACTCCATGTACTGCCCATGCTGGTTTGCCTCCTCTTCTATGAGGAGCACGAACGGCGGCGGCGACCATGGTGAGTACTGCGCCTACAACACGGGGGAGGAAACAGAGTGAAAAACACACGCAACACCCCCACCCTCACCACCACACACAACAACAGACACACAAATACATGCACCAACATTACATATACACCCCTCCACCCCCTGGAAGAATGCAAGGGCAAAAGGAAATGATTGTAACCATTGTAATCAAGAAAAATCCAGTATTCACAAGTCAAAATTCAGTATATACAAATATGTACACCAACTACACAAGTCCGGAGAGTGTACCAATCATTGTCCGTGGACCACGGGGCCCAAAATGCATGGGTGAGGCCCACACATGATACCTGACTCGAATAGTAGAGAACACCGCTGGGGCATCAGATCGCAAATATACAGGCACCTCAGGGGGAGGGGGCACCTCAGCCTGATAACCGCACGACGCCACTGCTGCACGAGGGGGCTCCATGCCCATTGATGTATCCTGGGGAGTGCCAAGCTACAGTCTGTCAAGTCTCTCCAGTGGGTGGGTTGCCCACTGCTTTATCCTGGGGAGTGCAAAGCCACAGTCTCTCAAGTGGATGTCAATCTCCACTGGTTCTGGAGGGGCCCTGGTGCCCAGAGTGCTTCATCCTGCCAAGGACAGAGGTAGTGGATGTCAATCTCCACTGGTTCTGAAGGGGGCCTGGTGCCCAGAGTGCTTCATCCTGCCAAGGACAGAGGTAGTGGATGTCAATCTCCACTGGTTCTGGAGGGGGCCTGGTGCCCAGAGTGCTTCATCCTGCCAAGGACAGAGGCAGTGGATGTCAATCTCCACTGGTTCTGGAGGGGGCTTTGTGCCCAGAGTGCTCCACGTGCAGTGTGGCCGGTATAGTTCCCTCACCTGGGAGTGTGTGCCATGAGATTTGCGAGGTTCAGGTAGCATGATACGCCATGGAGGCCGCAACATACCCCACACTGCTGCGGCTGCGCCTTCCACCTGCAGGTGCAAACAGTGATGGAAGAAATGCCTCATGGAAGCTGCCCAGGGCCCAAGAACTCTCCTCCAGCCTCAGACGGCTGACCACTGGGGATGGTAGCCATGTCAGCGGTGGTGCCTGTGTCCGAGGATGCCGCGGGGCCAGTGGCGGTGCTTGCGGCAGTGTCTGTTGCGGCGATGCTTGCGGCGGGCTTTGCTGTGCATGGGTCAGCACCTGCAGAGGGACACAGCAGGACATTTCCTGCAGCCTCAGATGACTGCCCACTGGGGAAGATGCTGGGGACTGTCGCTGAGGCTGTAGACGTGCCGGGGCGGTGCAGGTGGCGGTGCTTGCGGTGGTGTCTGTTGCGGCGGTGCTTGTGGCGGTGCATGGGTCAGCACCTGCAGAGGGACACAGCAGGACGTTCCCTGCAGCCTCGGATGGCGCCCACTGGGGAAGATGCAGGGGACTGTCGCTGAGGCTGTAGGCGTGCTGGGGGCAGTGCAGGTGGCGGTGCTTGCGGTGGTGTCTGTTGCGGCGGTGCTTGTGGCGGTGCATGGGTCAGCACCTGCAGAGGGACACAGCAGGACGTTCCCTGCAGCCTTGGATGGCGCCCACTGGGGAAGATGCTGGAGACTGTTGCTGAGGCTGTGGACGTGCCGGGGGCGGTGCAGGTGGCGGTGCTTGCGGTGGTGTCTGTAGCGGCGGTGCATGGGTCAGCACCTGCAGAGGGACACAGCAGGACGTTTCCTGCAGCCTCAGACGGCTGCCCACTGGGGAAGATGCTGGGGACTGTCGCTGAGGCTGTAGAGGTGCCGGGGCGGTGTAGGTGGCGGTACAGGTGGCGGTGCGGCTAGCGGTGTTCGCCGCCATACATGTTGGTGTGGTCATGGACAGAAAGTGTGACACTGGTCCCTCAGTCGGTGCCACCATGCCCTATCCTGACCTGCTCTTCAGCTTTTGTCCCTTCCCCAGCTTTGATGGTGCTGCAGTTGTCTGGCCACTATCCCCTTTGTTTTTTGCTGAGCCCTAGGTGGCTGGTACTTTAGGCATCTCCCTCCGGGATGTGGGCCCCTTTTTCACCTTGGCAGGTGAGGGAATGTCCTTGCCCTTGCTACGTGGCACACTGGCAGCCCTGATGGGTGGCGCACTCGATGACCCCGCAGTTGCTGGCACCACTGTGCCTGGGGATTTGGTGACTGAGGTGCTGGGCTGGGACCTGGAAAGCCTGGCCCTAGGGGAAGGACTGGAGGGGGAGGTGTAGGGAAGAGGTCAATGTTAGCCTGGAAGAATTTCTTGGACACACTGGGACGGGAAGATGGAGGGGGTTTGGGAGTAGAGGTGTACGTCTGCCTGATTTGGGTGAAGGTGTATGGGCCGGAGGCTGTTGTGAGGTGGATGGCTGTTGGGTGGGTGTGTGCCTGCATTTGTGTACTTTGGGAGGAGGGCTCACAGACACACTGGGAGAGGAAACTGGGGATGTGTGCATGGTAGTGGGGGTGGTGAGTGCACGTGAGAGGTGTGTGGTGATGGGCGTGCTGGTGATGGAGGCAGTGGCTGAGGATGTAGTGCATGCAGGTGTGAGTGGGGACGAGACTGGGAGGGAGGAGGAGGACGTGGAGGAGGGGGACACAGTGGAGGCAGTGGATGTTGCTGTGTCATCATGGGGATGGTGCTTGTGTGAGTGTCTGTGGGATGTGTGGTGCTTATGTTTGCCTGAGCCACTCTTGTGTGTTGATGAGTGTGCATGCTGGTCTGATGGTGTGCTTGGGATAGGCTGAGGGACAGGGGATTGGGTCTGGGTGGAGGAAGTTGGAGGGGGGGGGAGTCTGGACGTAGGGACAATGGCTGCCATCAGTGCTGAGGCCAGAGCCTGAAATGCTCTCTGTTGGGCTGCCTGCCCAGAATAAATGCCCTCCAGGGATGCATTTATTTGTTGCAAATGCCTCTCAACACCCTGGATGGCATTCACAATGGTAGATTTCCCAACAGTGAGGGATCTCAGGAGGTCAATAGCCTCCTCACTGAGGGCAGCAGGGCTGACTGGGGCAGGGCCTGAGGTGCCTGGGGCAAAGGAAATGCCCACCTTCCTGGGTGAGCTGGCACGGGGCACACGATGAGGGGCTGCTGGGAGGGCGGTGCTGGTAGGGGGGTGGCAGCTGTACCTGTTGATGCGGTAGGCACAGAGGTGCCCGCCATCCCCAGGGGGGCTCCCATTAGAGGAGGGGACACTGTCACTGCTGTCTGCTTCTGTCCCTGCCGTGGAGCTCCCCTCGCCCTCCGTCCCACTGGTGGCTTCAGACTCCATTGTTTTGTCCTCCAGGGCCAAGTGGGTTGCAGCTCCCTCCTGCTCCGGTGCCAATGCTCCTCTGCCTGATGATGCTATTGCACACAAGAACAGGGAGACCACAAAAAGGGGGGGAAAGACAGAAGAAAGACATGTTCAGTGCATGCAACACCACTACCGTTGGCGGACACAACACACATGGAGCAGCCCTTGCACTACGCCATGCACTTACAGTTCCTAGAAATTTCACCTGACCATGGGGTACGAGGCCTAACACCAATTGCTGCACACCTGGAAGTCACGGGAGCCTGACTAGATGTAGATGGCTCTTGCCACTGTTGGGGTTGGGGTGCCACAGAGCCTGCCTCACAAGGGACCTTGCCTACCAAGTTTGCCCTGGCCTAGGGGAACCCACTGCCCACCTCCCCCACCCAGACACCTCGTAATGCACGCAAAGTCAGCTGAATGAGAGTGTACTCATCCCCTTGTGGCTGCTGTGATGCATCAAGCGCCCATCCAACTCCGGATAGGCCACCGCCAGGATCCGAAACATCAGGGGGGGTCATGGTGCGACGGGCAACCCCTTCCACGTTGGTAGGCCATCCCCAGCTGGGCCTCTGCCGTCTTCTTGCTCCAGGGGCGCAGGTCCTCCCATCTTTTACGGTAGTGGGTGCTCTGTCTGTGGTAGACCCCCAGGGTCCGGACATCCTTGGCGATGGAATGTCAAATACCATTTTTCTGGTGGGCGCTGACCTAGAGGAATGGTACAGAGGTAAATGGAAATTACTTACCCGTCCACACCGTCATACTCATTGTCCCCCAGTTCCCACGCTTGCCCTGACGCACATACACTCCCCATCCGCACATGCAGGCCTCAGCCCCCCCCATGTATCTTTCATGCACACCACTCAAAACAGACATTGCCCATGCAGCATGCTCACAGTTTACTCACCTGTTTGTCTGGTGGACGTACAGTTGTGTATACTCCATCCACTAGTTTCTCCTACCCCTCCGAAGTGAAGGCATGGGCCCTTTTCCCAGACACATGAGCCATCGTCGCTTCCAGACTGAGGTCACAGCAGCACTTGAAGTGTAGGTCCTCTCCTGTTGAAGGTCAGGTATCAAGTGAGGGAACAGACAGAAAATGGCATCACGTCCACCGCCGGCGTACATCGTTAATGGCTCCTTGGACCCAAAGGGCCAAATGTTAACCAATGCTGAATTGCGCTGCGGTCTTTGACCGCCCACCGCAATGGTGTAGAACGCCAGAGCAGTTACCTCATATCCCCTTGTCCCACCTTACAGGTCAGGCAGCCGCCATTTCAGGAGGCCACATGGGATGGATGTTAACTGTGTCACACCTATCTAGGCCAGGAATATAGACAGATACCGGCACATTGCGGATTAATTACGTTTCTGAAAATAAAACATTGGGATACCTCAGCGTTGGATGACTCTCTGCTTGCTGTTCTCCTCCATAGGGCAAGTGCGCTGGGGCAGGTGATGAGATGGCGGCATCCTCCGGTGTACAGACCCCTGGTGGACCTGTCGACAATGGAGGAGAGACACATTCTGGTCACATACAGACTTGATCCAGGAACTGTGTGCCCAGTTGGAGCCAAACCTGATGTCAGCTATCCCCCATTCCACAGGAATCCCCCCTCTAGTGCAGGTCCTGTCAGTACTCCATTTCCTGGCCAGTGGGTCTTTTCAAACAACAGTGGCCATGGCATCAGGGATGTCCCAGCCAATGTTCTCTAACATGTTGTCCAGAGTCTTATCTGCCTTGCTGAAACACATGTGCAGCTACATCGTGTTCCCTCAGGTGGAGGATTTGCCCACAGAGAAAGGTGACTTCTATGTCCTGGGACATATCCCCAACATTATTGGTGCCATTGATGGGACACATGTGGCGTTTGTCCCCCCCGCGGAAATAAACAGGTGTCCGAAACCGGAAGAGCTACCATTCGATGAATGTTCAGGTTGTGTGTTTGGCAGACCAGTGCGTCTCCCATGTCAATGGCAAGTATCCGGGCTCTGTGCATTACGCTTACATTTTGAGGAATAGCAGCATCCCTTATGTGATGGGCCAACTCCAGAGGCACCATGTGTGGCTAATAGGTGAGGCCCAGGACCCAATGCAGTTGACATAGGTGTCTGGGTATGGGGTTGTCCCTAAGGGTTAGTGTGTGTCTAACAGTTGTCCCTTGACATTTGCAGGTGACTCTGGTTACCCCAACCTGTCATGGCTACTGACCCCAGTGAGGAATCCCAGGACAAGGGCTGAGAAACACTACAATGAGGCACATGGGCCAACTAGGAGGGTGATCGAGCGCACCTTTGGCCTCCTGAAGGCCAGATTCCGGATCCTCCATTCGACAGGTGGATCCCTCTACTACTCACTGAAGAAGGTGTGCCAGATAATCGTGGCCTGCTGTATGCTGCACAACCTGGCTTTGCGACACCAGGTGCCTTTTCTGCAGGAGGATGGGCCAGATGGTGGTGAGGTGAGTGCACGTGAGAGGTGTGTGGTGATGGGCGTGCTGGTGATGGAGGCAGTGGCTGAGGATGTAGTGCATGCAGGTGTGAGTGGGGACGAGACTGGGAGGGAGGAGGAGGACGTGGAGGAGGGGGACACAGTGGAGGCAGTGGATGTTGCTGTGTCATCATGGGGATGGTGCTTGTGTGAGTGTCTGTGGGATGTGTGGTGCTTATGTTTGCCTGAGCCACTCTTGTGTGTTGATGAGTGTGCATGCTGGTCTGATGGTGTGCTTGGGATAGGCTGAGGTACAGGGGATTGGGTCTGGGTGGAGGAAGTTGGAGGGGGGGGAGTCTGGACGTAGGGACAATGGCTGCCATCAGTGCTGAGGCCAGAGCCTGAAATGCTCTCTGTTGGGCCGCCTGCCCAGAATGAATGCCCTCCAGGTATGCATTTATTTGTTGCAAATGCCTCTCAACACCCTGGATGGCATTCACAATGGTAGATTGCCCAACAGTGAGGGATCTCAGGAGGTCAATAGCCTCCTCACTGAGGGCAGCAGGGCTGACTGGGGCAGGGCCTGAGGTGCCTGGGGCAAAGGAAATGCCCACCTTCCTGGGTGAGCTGCCACGGGGCACACAATGAGGGGCTGCTGGGAGGGCGGTGCTGGTAGGGGGTGGCAGCTGTACCTGTTGATGCAGTAGGCACAGAGGTGCCCGCCACCACAAGGGAGCTCCCATTAGAGGAGGGGACACTGTCACTGCTGTCTGCTTCTGTCCCTGCCGTGGAGCTCCCCTCGTCCTCCGTCCCACTGGTGGCTTCAGACTCCGTTGTTTTGTCCTCCAGGGCCAAGTTGGTTGCAGCTCCCTCCTGCTCGGTGCCAATGCTCCTCCGCCTGATGATGCTATTGCACACAAGAACAGGGAGACCACAAAAAGGGGGGGAAGACAGAAGAAAGACATGTTCAGTGCATGCAACACCACTACCGTTGGTGGACACAACACACATGGAGCAGCCCTTGCACTACGCCATGCACTTACAGTTCCTAGAAATTTCACCTGACCATGGGGTACGAGGCCTAACACCAATTGCTGCACACCAGGAAGTCACGGGAGCCTGACTAGATGTAGATGGCTCTTGCCACTGTTGGGGTTGGGGTGCCACAGAGCCTGCCTCACAAGGGACCTTGCCTACCAAGTTTGCCCTGGCCTAGGGGAACCCACTGCCCACCTCCCCCACCCAGACACCTCGTAATGCACGCAGAGTCAGCTGAATGAGAGTGTACTCATCCCCTTGTGGCTGCTGTGATGCATCAAGCACCCATCCAACTCCGGATAGGCCACCGCCAGGATCCGGAACATCAGGAGGGGTCATGGTGCGACGGGCAACCCCTTCCACGTTGGTAGGCCATCCCCAGCTGGGCCTCTGCCGTCTTCTTGCTCCAGGGACGCAGGTCCTCCCATCTTTTACGGTAGTGGGTGCTCCGTCTGTGGTAGACCCCCAGGGTCTGGACGTCCTTGGCGATGGAATGCCAAATACCATTCTTCTGGTGGGCGCTGACCTAGAGGAATGGTACAGGGGTAAATGGAAATTACTTACCTATCCAGACCGTCATACTCATTGTCTCCCAGTTCCCACCCTTGCCCTGACGCACATACACTCCCCATCCGCACATGCAGGCTTCAGCCCCCCCATGTATCTTCCATGCAACCACTCAAAACAGACATTGCCCATGCAGCATGCTCACAGTTTACTCACCTGTTTGTCTGGTGGACCGTACAGTTGTGTATACTCCATCCACTAGTTTCTCCTACTCCTCCGAAGTGAAGGCATGGGCCCTTTTCCCAGACACATGAGCCATCGTCGCTTCCAGACTGAGGTCACAGCAGCACTTGAAGTGTAGGTCCTCTCCTGTTGAAGGTCAGGAATCAAGTGAGGGAACAGACAGAAAATGGCATCACGTCCACCGCCGGCGTACATCGTTATTGGCTCCTGGGACCCAAAGGGCCAAATGTTAACCAATGCTGAATTGCGCTGCGGTCTTTGACCGCCCACCGCAATGGTGTAGAACGCCAGAGCAGTTACCTCATATCCCCTTGTCCCACCTTACAGGTCAGGCAGCCGCCATTTCAGGAGGCCACATGGGATGGATGTTAACTGTGTCACACCTATCTAGGCCAGGAATATAGACAGATACCGGCACATTGCGGATTAATTACGTTTCTGAAAATAAAACATTGGGATACCTCAGCGTTGGATGACTCTCTGCTTGCTGTTCTCCTCCATAGGGCAAGTGCGCTGGGGCAGGTGATGAGATGGCGGCATCCTCCGGTGTACAGACCCCTGGTGGACCTGTCGACAATTGAGGAGAGACACATTCTGGTCACATATAGACTTGATCCAGGAACTGTGTGCCCAGTTGGAGCCGAACCTGATGTCAGCTATCCGCCATTCCACAGGAATCCCCCCTCTAGTGCAGGTCCTGTCAGTACTCCATTTCCTGGCCAGTGGGTCTTTTCAAACAACAGTGGCCATGGCATCAGGGATGTCCCAGCCAATGTTCTCTAACATGTTGTCCAGAGTCTTATCTGCCTTGCTGAAACACATGTGCAGCTACATCGTGTTCCCTCAGGTGGAGGATTTGCCCACCGAGAAAGGTGACTTCTATGTCCTGGGACATATCCCCAACATTATTGGTGCCATTGATGGGACACATGTGGCGTTTGTCCCCCCCCCGGCGGAAATAAACAGGTGTACAGAAACCGGAAGAGATACCATTCGATGAATGTTCAGGTTGTGTGTTTGGCAGACCAGTACGTCTCCCATGTTAATGCCAAGTATCCTGTCTCTGTGCATGACGCTTACATTTTGAGGAATAGCAGCATTCCTTATGTGATGGGGCAACTCCAGAGGCACCATGTGTGGCTAATAGGTGAGGCCCAGGACCCAATGCAGTTGACATAGGTGTCTGGGTATGGGGTTGTCCCTAAGGGTTAGTGTGTGTCTAACAGTTGTCCTTTGACATTTGCAGGTGACTCTGGTTACCCCAATCTGTCATGGCTACTGACCCCAGTGAGGAATCCCAGGACAAGGGCAGAGAAACGCTACAATGAGGCACATGGGCCAACTAGGAGGGTGATCGCGCGCACCTTTGGCCTCCTGAAGGCCAGATTCCGGATCCTCCATCTGACAGGTGGATCCCTCTACTACTCACTGAAGAAGGTGTGCCAGATAATCGTGGCCTGCTGTATGCTGCACAACCTGGCTTTGCGACACCAGGTGCCTTTTCTGCAGGAGGATGGGCCAGATGGTGGTCTTGTGGCAGCTGTGGAGCCTGTGGACAGTGAAGAAGAGGAGGGAGAAGAAGAGGATATTGACAACCGAAACAACATCATCAGGCAATACTTCCAGTGAGACACAGGTAAGAGATGCCACTGCTTCCCACATCTCATTCTATTGTTGGAACTGGCATAAGTGTTTCATTTTCATTTAGTGTATGGATCCTGACTTGTCACTTTGACTTTCCATTTCAAATCAAGATTTCACAGATTTGGGTCCCACTTTGTGTCCTCTGCTATGTTTACTGCTGGCCTACAGCTGTGTTACATTGGTATGTGAACAAGTAAATTGACATTGCTATATTCCGTAGCTTTTGAAATTACACATTTGCGAAAGCACAGACTGACTCCAGATTGTTTTGTGATTGAAGTGTGTTTATTCCTGTGCAAATAAGTGGAGGGGGTTGTTAAATGGGCTGGGGGGATGGTGGAAGAATGTCCATGGCAGAGTCCAGTCTATTTGTTTCAGAAGTGCATTGTCCAAAGGGGCATAGGAAGTGAAGCAATGGCAGTTTAAGGATGGACAGGGTGACATAGTGGGACAGAAGGGTGACATTTAGGGGGGTCTCATATCCTGGTGGGGGTCTTGGCATTGTTCTCTGTCTTGTTCCTGGATCTCAGGGACTGTTTGCAGGGAGGTTCTCCATCTGCAGGGGTTGGGGTGCTGATGTTCTGTTGTTCCTGTGGTGCGTCCTGCCCACTAGCGTCGGTGGAGGTGGAGGGCTGTTCATCGTCCAGGCTAGTGTCAGGGGCCCCTTATTGTGCCACTGTGTCTCTCCTGGTGTTGGCGAGGTCTGCCAGCACCCCTGCAATGGTGACCAGGGTGGTGTTAATGGACTTCAAGTCCTCCCTGATCCCAAGGAGGTGTTCCTCCTGCAGCCGCTGGGTCTCCTGAAACTTGGCCAGTACCGTTGCCATCGTCTCCTGGGAATGATGGTAAGCTCCCATGATGTTGGAGAGTGCCTCATGGAGAGTGGGTTCCCGGGGCCTGTCCTCCCCTGTCGCACAGCAGTCCTCCCAGTTTCCCTGTTATCCTGTGCCTCTGTCTCCTGAACTGTGTGCCCACTGCCACTGCCCCCAGGTCCCTGATTTTCTTAGGTTGGTGGGTTGCCTGGGTTCCCTGTAGTGGTGGACACACTGTTGATTGACGTGTCCTGGGGACAGAGGGATGTGCCAGCTGGGTGGGTGCTGTGGTGGTGTTTCCTGAGGGGGGAGGCTCTGTGGTGGCTTGTGACAGTGTCAGGGTAACTGACTGTCCTGAGGTCCCAGATGGGCCGGGCTGGTCATCTTGATCCAGTTGTGCAGAGCTGCTGTCATCACTGTGGTCCTCTTCTGTGGGGGGACTGGATATGTCTGGCACCTCCTGTCCGGTGACGTTGGGTAGGGGTCCTGTTGGGGTGTAAATGCATAATTATTGTATGTGTGGCATCGTTTGCAATGGATGGTTGACACTGTACTCCAGTGCTTGCATTATTGGCTTAGTCCTTGTGTGATTGGTGATTTTGGGGCATGAGTGTCATGGAGACCAGATCCAATAGACAGCTCCAAAACTCTGATAGAAATATCACAAAGCCTGGCAGAGTCCAAGTGTGGGGAGAAGGGGATTAGGTAGTGAACAGCTGGGAAGGAGACCTGTAGGAAGCAAAAGGTTAAACAACACAATATCAAGATATAATCACAGTTACTTTCACTAGACTATGGCTCTAAGCGTTCTCATACTGTAATCAAGGATAACCTAAGAAATTACTATCACTAGACCTCAAGAACTCTTGGTACCTGGAAAAAAAGTCAAGAATGGTTAATACAATGTTTCTTATGGGCTTTTCATGAAATGTCACATACTGTCTAGGAATACAAGAACCTTCTAGAATAATGTTTCAGAACAAACATCGCATTTCAAACAGAAGGACTAAGGCAATCTGAAACATTCCCAGGAAAACAATAGGAATTGTACAAGGAACTTAATTCGCACAAAGAATGTCACATTTTGAGTTTAGTTTCTATGCAGAAAATCCAGAAGCCCAGGATAAATGTGTGCACTTCAACAAACACTACTTATCAAAGTTTTAATTGCCATGAAATGATAGCGCACACTGTTGCCGATCTGAACATCAAGTTTTACTTGTTGGAAATGAAACACACACACTGTCAATTCTAACAAGGATATGCAAATGCCAAGAAATGATCGCGCAAGGTTTTGCCGATCTGAACACCAAGGTTTACATGCGGGAAATGAATTGCGCACACTGCCGATTCGAACAAGAATGTCCAAATGTCATGAAATGATCGCGCAAGCCTTTGCTGATCTGAACACCAAGAATTACATGCGGGAAATGAATCGCGCACACTGCCGATTCTAACCAGAATATGCAAATGCCATGAAATGATCTTGCAAGCATTTGCCGATCTGAACATCAAGGTTTACATGAGAGCAATGACTTATGTACTCTGAAAGTTCCACGAGTAGGCCCAAAACTCAAGAATCTCTGAGAACGGGGTCGGGGGCCCAGCCCGACCTCTGCCTTACCACCCTGCTCAAGTATCACCAATATAATGCGGGGCAGGCCTGGAACATTAAGGTAGGCCTCCAGGACAGGAGCTCAGGAAGTTGCTGCTGCTCTGCACCGGGACCTCTGAATAGTGAGCACGTGGAGCTGGGCTGGCTCCCTTATATAGAGTCTGGCCCAGCCCACAAACCACACCCAGTCATGCTGCAGGGAAAGCTTCTAGAAGGTCCTAGAAAGGGACCGCACCCTAACGCACTCAGTAAGCCTTCTGAAATACATTGCAAATGAACAGTTATTGCAAACATCATGAATAGTGTTTTTCAAGGTTAAAGTCTGCAATGCAAAAGGTCAACATACTGCATATAAATACCATGCATGAATTATGTCCTTGCATAAAGGATGGGTTTTTGCATTTTTGTCGCCTGTAGAGCGCGCGTTGTCCCGATGTTGACAGTACTCCCCTCTCCCAGACGTGCTCTAGGGCCTGGTTTGCCTGGGTTAAGACGATGAAAATGTCTCACTAGTCGTGGAGAATGAACATCAGATGCGGAAACCCATGAGTTACTTTCAGGACCGTAACCTTTCCAAGAGGTCAGATACCACAGGTTACGACCTCTAAGTTTGGAATCCAACACCTATTTGACTTCATATTCCACTTCCCCCTGTACTAAAACTGGAGCTGGTTGGGAGCGTATCTTCTGGGCTGCTTTCTTCAGGAGGGAAGTATGGAACACAGGATGAATATTCAGTGACCGGGGCAAGTGCAGTTTATAGGTCACTGGATTAATTTGCTGGAGGACAGTGTAAGGACCTATGAATTTGGGATCAAACATGTGCTTTTTCTTGAAGTCTATGGGGGTCATTACAACCCTGGCGGTCAAAGACCGCCAGGGCTGTTTTGGCGATTGCACCGCCAACAGGCTGGTGGTGCAATCTTGGGTATTTTGACCGTGGCGGAAGTGCCGCGGTTGCACCGCCGGGGCCGGCGGTTTTCTGCCACAATGGCCCCGGCAGTTTTAATCCGCCACGGCAGCGCTGCTTGCAGCGCTGCCCAGGGGATTACGAGTCCCCGACCGCCAGCCTTTTCCTGGCGGTTTGAACCATCAGGAAAAGGCTGGCAGTACGGGGAGTTGCAGGGGTCCCCTGACAGGGCCCCATGCAGCTTTTCACTGTCTGCTATGCAGACAGTGAAAAGCGCGAAGGGTGCAACTGCACCTGTCGCACAGCCGCAACACCGCCGGCTCCATTTGGAGCCGGCTCCTTTGTTGCGACCGAGATCCCCGCTGGGCTGGCGGGCGGAAACCAGGTTTCCGCCCGCCAGCCCAGCGGGGATCTCATAATGACCGCAGCTGGAGTGCGGCCGCATTGGCGGCTGCCCGGCAAGGTCATAATGAGGGCCTATATGTCTTGTAGAAAGCTACACCTTATCACCTGGTTGATACTGAGGTCCTTCACAATGTTTCTTGTCGTAGTACTTTTTGTATTTTTGTTTAGCTTTTTCTAAATGCTGTTGAATCAGTTTCTGAGTTTGGTGGAGGTGTTGAATCGTTTCCGACACAGCTGGTGTAAGAGAACTTTCTTGAGGGATCGTGATGGGAAGAGTGTCATGATGATAGCCCAACAAGCCAAAAAAGGGTGTGACACCAGTGGAGGTTTGAAACGAGATATTGGAGGCCAGTTCAGCTAACCAGAGCATTGATGTCCAGGAATGAAGTGCTTTCTCAGCGTAAGCATGCAGATATTGTTTCAATGTCTGATTCAGTCTCTCAGTTTGGCCATCTGTTTGAGGATGATGGCTAGTAGGTAGTGTGGATGTAACTTGGAGCGTTTTGCCCCACGTTTTCCAGAAGTTGGAGGCAAATTGCAATCCTCGATCGGAGAGAATCATTTTCAGCAGCCCGTGATATCGGACCACTCTATTCAGTAGGATGGTTGCCAGTTCACTGTAGGTGGGCAATTTCTTACAGGCAATGAAATGTCCATATTTTGTGAGACTATCTACCACCACAAGGATTACTGAGTGCTGTTGAACCACTGGTAGTCCTGTAATGAAGTCTAAAGAGATGTGTTCCCAAGGTCGACGTGGAGTTGGCAGCGGATGCAACAAACCTTTCGAATTTGAATGACTTGTCTTGATGTGAGCACAGACTTCGCAGTTAGTGACCATTGTTTTGATGTTTTTTGTCAGAGTAGGCCACCAAAAGTAGCGTTGGATTAATTCAAGAGTTTTAGGAGTGCCTGGGTGACCTGCCGTAGATATAACATGCAACCAATGAAATGCTAACTTGCGAAGCTTGGTAGTGGGCACGAACAAACGAGCATCATGGAAAGGTAGTCCTTGCTTGATTGATCTTTTGGGATCTGATTGAGCCCATGCCTGCCATTTCTCAATGGTGAAGGAATTACGGATGTCTTCAGAGAAGTCTTCAGTTTTTATGATGCAGAGGACTTTGGCCCTCATTCTGACCCTGGCGGTCATAGACCGCCAGGGTCGCGGGTGACTGAAGCACCGCCAACAGGCTGGAGGTGCTTCAAAGCCCATTCCGACCGCGGCAGTAAAGCCGCGGTAGGAAAACCGGGTCTGGCGGTTTCCCGCCGGATTTCCCCTGGCTGGGCTAATCCTCCATGGCGGCGCTGCAAGCAGCGCCGCCATGGGGATTCCGACCCCCTTCCTGCCAGCCTGTTTCTGGCGGTTTTTACCGCCAGGAACAGGATGGCGGGAACGGGTGTCCTGGGGCCCCTGGGGGCCCCTGCACTGCCCATGCCACTGGCATGGGCATTGCAGGGGCCCCCTAACAGGGCCTCAGCCTGCTTTTCACTGTCTGCCTAGCAGACAGTGAAAAGCACGACGGGTGCTACTGCACCCGTCGCACACCTGCAACACCGCGGCTCCATTCAGAGCCGGCTTCAATTTTGCAGGCCGCCTTCCCGCTGGGCCGGCGGGCGCTAACAATGTTAGCGCCGGCCAGCCCAGCGGGAAGGTCGGAATGGCCCCAGCGGTCTTTCGACCGCGGGGCGGTTCCTGCCAGGCGGGCGGCGACCGCCGCCCACCTGAGTCAGAATGACCACCTTTGTCTGGAGCAATGATAGCTGTGGAAGGCTGGATTGTAGGCAGCGTGGTAGACTCTTGGCGGAACAAGGCGTCTGCTTTGCGATTGTCTTTACCAGGACCAAAAGTTACCACAAAATCGAACTCGGCAAAAAACAGCATCCAGCCTAATTGCAGAGGAGTCAAAAGTCTAGCTGAACTCATGAACTGGAGATTGCGATGATCAGTATATACTGTGATAGTATACTTGGCACCCAACAAATGATGTCTCCACTCTTTAAAGGCATAACGGATCGCCAGAAGTTCTTTTTCAGCAATGACATAGTTCTGTTCGGCTTCGTTCAGCGTTCGAGACATGTAAGCTACAGGAAGAAGTTGGCCAGTGTCTTTACTTCGTTGTGACAAGACTGCACCAATTGCCACATCTGAGGCATCTGCTTCACCTATGAATGGACGATCCACATCAGGGTGAGTCAAGACTGGGGCAGTGGAAAAAGCTTCTGTCAGAGGTGAAAAGGCTCGGTCAGCTTCTGGAGAGTATACAATTTTTTCTTTCTTTCTCAATAACTTGGTGATTGGCACCACTGTTTGCGAGAAATGGTTTATAAACCTGCGATAAAAGTTTGCAAAACCCAGGAAGCACTGTACATCTCGAACAGTCTTTGGAGTGGGCCAATCAGATACAGCTTGTACTTTCTTTTCTGCCATGACCATACCTTGAGGGGTAAGGATAACCCCTAAAAATCCAACTGTGGTAACATGAAACTCACACTTGGTTAGTTTGCAATATAAATAATGCTTTTGAAGAGCTGTGAGAAACTTCTTGACATGTTGTACATGTTCGTTTTCATTGTCAGAGTAGATCCAAATATCATCGATATAGACTATTGCAAATATGTTGAGATACTCTCTAAGGACGTCATTCAGGAAAAATTTAAATGCTGCTGGAGCAATGCACAGTCCAAAAGGCATGACGGTGTATTCAAAGAGACCATTACTTGTCTTGAACGCAGTTTTCCATTTGTCGCCTTCTCTCATTCTAACTAAATGGTAAGCACCTCGTAGATCGAGCTTAGTGTAAATCTTTGCTTTTTTCACTTGATCCAACAAGACAGGAACAGAGGCAAGGGGTATTTGTTCTTGAGTGTTACCTTGTTCAGACCCCTATAGTCAATACAGGTTCAAAAGTCCCCATTTGCCTTAGGGACAAAAAACAAAGAAGAAGCTGCAGGAGACTTGGAAGGGCGGATGAAGCCATTCTCTAAGAATTGATCTAGGTACTTTCGTAAGTGTTGATTTTCATGTTCTGATAAGGCGTACACACGACAGCTAGGGAGTATCGCACCTTGAGTTAGATCAATTTGGCAGTCATAAGGTCTATGAGGAGGCAAGGTTTCTGCTTCTTTTTCATCTAATACATCTTCATAGGACGAATACTGCCTGGGCAACTTTATTTCTTTCTCTGCTGCAGTGGCTATGTGAGAGTTGCTATTTTTGGCGACTTGATTGTCTGGAAACATTTCTTATTACATAGGATGGAAGAGAACACGACTTTCCATTCTGCCCAGTTAATCTCAGGATTGTGATGAGTTAACCATGGTAAGTCAAGGATAATTCCATACTGAGGAGCATGGATCACGTCAAAGATGAGCTTGTCTTCATGCTTGGTTCTTTGATTTCCCCCATCACAGATCACCGTCAAGGGGACAGTCTGAAGAATTACTGGGCCTCCAGTCAAGAGTTTTCCATCTACTGCTTGTATTATCTCTGGAGTCTTCTTCTTGGTGCATGGGATCCCCCATGCGAAAACCAATTGGGCATCAACAAAGTTCCCGGTAGCCCCAGAATCTACGAGGGCCTTCTTGAAATAGTTATTTTTGTTTACTTGAACTTTTATGCCCAGCTTGAGATGTCTAGACTGTGAAGGGTCCACGGTGACACCCAAGAGCAACCCTTCTTTACATCTTGGGTGATTTAGTTTTCCAGCTCGACTTGTACATTGGCTGCAAGTTTCTGGACAGGACCTCGTTTGCTCTTTGGTTTGATTGGACAATCTTTGGTGAAATTACCCTTGCGTCTGCAATAAAGACATTGTCCATTCTTTCTACGTAGGTCCTTTTTATCTTTGATCAAAGGTCTCCTGATAGTTCCGATTTCCATAGGTTCCGGAGTTCTCTCTTTCTGGGTTCTTGATTCTCTATGATTGTGAACACGCAAGAATATTTCCCAGTCTTTTTGCGTGTTCCCCTTCGTTCTGCTAGACGATGATCCAGCCTCAAAACAAGGTTTATTAGATCTCGACAATCTGTAGGCTGCGGGTCTATCTGGGCAAGAATGTCCTTTAACTCGTCCTTGAGTCCTTTGTAGAACAAGGCCACTTGCTTTTCTTCTGGCCAGGATGTCTCAGCTACCAGCCGATTAAAATTCGCTAAGTAAGAAACAAGATCTTGGTTACCTTGTTGCAGGTCTAATAGTTCACGATCTTCCGACAATGTCACTGTTCTTCGATCAAACACTTGTTCAAACTCATGAACAAAAGTTCTCCAATTGTAAAGCAGGGGACTGTCTTTACGCACAAGAAAGATTGCCCAGGTGGCTGCGTCTCCTGTCAGGTAAGATAACAAGAAAGCCACTCTGAATTGGGCATCAGGGAAGGTGTTTGGTCGGCAGGTAAAATATAATTCCACTTGAACCAAGAAAGATTGTGCTTTCAGGGGATCACCTGAAAAACGTTCTGGAGGAGCTAGGGAAACAGCTGAGGGAACGTTGAGGGAAATGTTCGTAGGAGGATTACCTCCAGAAGCTTGAGAAGGAGGACCAGGCCAAGACACACCCAAATGACTTTGTACCTTCTTTTCTACCCTTTCCAGCAACTGACTCACTCTCCCAGCTAAGCTGGCTGCTATATCATTTGATGACACTATCTCTGCTTGGAGCTGCATGATAACCTTGACTAGCTCGTCCAATGTGGCCATGTTGAGAACACACGCAAACCAGGAGGATAATACATTTGTGGGCTCACTATTCTGTCAGGGAGGCCAGATCCTCAGGGCCTGTGCACGTTTTCAACATGTCCACCACTAGACAGCTCCAAAACTCTGATAGAAATATCACAAAGTCTGAGAGAGTCCAAATGGGGGAAAAGGGGATTAGGTAGGGAACAGCTGGGAAGAAGACCTGTAGGAAGCAAAAGGTTAAACAACACAATATCAAGATAAAATCACAGTTACTTTCACTAGACTATGGTTCTAAGTGTTCTCATACTGTAATCAAGGATAACCTAAGAAATTACTATCAAGAACTCTGGGTACCTGGAAAAAAATCAAGAATGGTTAATACAATGTTTCTTATGGGCTTTTCATGAAATGTCACATACTGTCTAGGACAGAGGTCTCCAAACTTTTTAATGCCGCGCCCCCCAGTTGAAAAATAAAAATCATTGGGCCCCCCCTCAGAATTTATCACAATTATTTTATAAACATGGCAATGTTTAAATATGTCTAAACCTATTTAAACATTGCAGTTAAGTACTGTTACCTTTTTAAAACTGCAATAACATGCTTCTGCTTAAAACAAAGGCCTGTTATCTGTATAATATTTATTTTGGCCAGAGTCTGGGGCCCCCCCTGGGATCACTTCAGGCCCCCCTAGGGGGGCCCGCCCCCCAGTTTGAAGACCTCTGGTCTAGGAATACAAGAACCTTCTAGAATAATGTTTCAGAACAAACATTGCATTTCAAACATGAGGACTAAGGCAATCTGAAACATTCCCAGGAAAACAAAAGGAATTGTACTAGGAACTTAATTCGCACAAAGAATGTCACATTTCGAGTTTAGTGTCTATGCAGAAAATCCAGAAGCCCAGGATAAATGTGTGCACTTCAACAAACACTTCATATCAAAGTTTTAATTGCAATGAAATGATCGCGCACACTGTTGCCGATCTGAACATCAAGTTTTACTTGTTGGAAATGAAACGCACACACTGTCAATTCTAACAAGGATATGCAAATGCCAAGAAATGATCGTGCAAGGTTTTGCCGATCCGAGCAGCAAGCTTTACATGCAGGAAATGAATCGCGCACACTGCCGATTCTAACAAGAATATGCAAATGCCATGAAAGGATTGCGCAAGCCTTTGCCGATCTGAACACCAAGGTTTACATGCGGAAAATGAATCGCGCACACTGCTGATTCTAACAAGAATATGCAAATGCCATGAAATGATCGCGCAAGCCTTTGCCAATCTGAACACCAAGGTTTACATGCGGAAAATGGATCGCACACACTGCCGATTCTAACAAGAATATGCAAATGCCATGAAATGATCGCGCAAGCCTTTGCCAATCTGAACACCAAGGTTTACATGCGGGAAATGGATCGCACACACTGCTGATTCTAACAAGAATATGCAAATGCCATGAAATGATCACACAAGCCTTTGCTGTTCTGAACATCAAGGTTTACATGAGAGCAATGACTCGGGTACCCTGAAAGTTCCACGAGTAGGCCCAAAACTCAAGAATCTCTGAGAACGGGGTCGGGGGCCCAGCCCGACCTCCGCCTTGCCACCCTGCTCAAGGATCACCAATATAATGCGGGGCAGGCCTGGAACATCAAGGTAGGCCTCTGGGACAGGAGCTCCGGAAGTTGCTGCTGCTCTGCACCGGGACCTCTGAATAGTGAGCACGTGGAGTTGGGCCGGCTCCCTTATATAGAGTCTGGCCCAGCCCACAAACCACACCCAGGCATGTTGCAGGGAAAGCTTCTAGAAGGTCCTAGAAAGGGACCACACCCTAACACACTCAGTAAGCCTGCAGCCATACATTGCAAATGAACAGTTATTGAAAACATCATTAATAATGTTTTTCAAGGTTAAAGTCTGCAATGCAAAAGGTTAACATAGTGCATATAAATACAATGCATGAATTATGCCCTTGCATAAAGGCTGTGTTTTTGCATTTTTGTCGCCCATAGAGCGCGCACTGTCCTGATGTTGACAATGAGTGAGTCTCTGTAGTGGACATGCTTGGGTGATGGGTGTCCATGCATTGGTGTTACATGCAGGGCTTGGTTTTGGAATGTGTGGGTTGTGTTGGTGGGTTATCTGTGGGTTGTTGGGGTGATAGGTGTGAGGGTAAGGGTGGGAGTATGTGATGGCATGCAGGTGGGGGGGATAAGGTAGTAAATATTTGCCTTACCAGAGTTCAGTCCTCCTGGTACTCCTGCAAGGCCCTTAGGATGCAGTATAGCCAAGACTTGCTCCTCCCATGTTGTTAGTTGTGGGGGAGAAGGTAGGGGTCCACCGCCAGTCCTCTGTACAGCAATCTGGTGTTTGGAGACCATGGAACGCACCTTCCCCCGTAGGTCGTTCCACCTCTTTCTGATGTCATCCCTAGTTCTTGGATGCTGTCCCACTGCGTTGACCCTGTCGATCATTCTGTGCCATAGCTCCATCTTCCTTGCAATGGATGTCTGCTGCACCTGTGATCCAAATAGCTGTGGCTCTACCCGGACGATTTCCTCCACCATGATCCTGAGCTCCTCCTCAGAGAACCTGGGGTGTCGTTGAGGTGCCATGATGTGGTGTGGGTGATGTGTGAGGTGGTGTGTGTTGTGATGTGTGAGGGGGGTGTTGGTGTGTGTTGTTTGAGGTGCGTGGATGTTGTGTAAGTGATGGTGTTGTGTGTCTGTGGATGCTGGTGTTGTTTTTGGTAGTGTATGTCTCTGGTGTGGTTTTAAAATTCTGGTAGTAAGGGTTCGTTGGTGATGTGGGTGTGTGCTTTATATTGGATTAGGTGTGTGGGTGTGGTGTGTGTATGTGTATCAGGTGTGTGTATTTCGAATTGTCCAATGTGGTTGTGTTTTGTAAATGTGTGTGTATTTTGAGCGCGGCAGTGTGTACCGCCAATGGTTTACCGCGGTTGAAAGGCCACCGGCGTTGGTTCATGGGTCGTGATAGTGTGGGCGTATTCCTGTTGGCGTGACAGTAGAGGTTTTGTTATCGCCAGTTTATCACTGACCTTTGGTGTGGCAAACTTGTGTGGGTGTCTGTATTGTGGCGGATTCCGAGCTGTGGGTCGTAATACCTGTAGCGGAATTCCGCAGCCGTATGTTGGCGGTCTTCTGCACGGCAGTAAGTGGGATTTACTACCAGGGTTGTAATGAGGGCCTTAGTCTTTTGAAAATTCATATTTTGACTTGTGTATGTTGGATTTTTGTTGTTTTGGTCTTGTTTGGTTTAAATAAATATTACCTCTTTTTCTTAACTGGTGTGGTGTCAATTTTGTTGTGTTTTCCCTGTATTACTGTATGTTTGGTACACATACTTTACACATTGCTTCTGAGAGAAGCCTGACTGCTTGTGCCAAGCTACCAAGGGGGAAGCAAGGGTTATTTAAGTTTGTGCCTCCATTGCCCTGGCTAGAGTGAGGGTCCCTCCTTGGACAGAGTGCATACTGACTGCCAACTAGAGACCCTATTTCTAACAGGATGATTTTGGGAACACATTGTAGAATTACCTAAGAACTACACCAAATCCATTGATCTGGTTGTTAAAGTGGATCATAGACTAGATGAACGTAGAATTGAGCAGCCACAATATGACACAAGAGTAGTAGTCCTGAAAAAAAAAAAAAAGGCAAGGATGATAAGGCATCTAAATCAGAACCCATGCAAATTGGATATAGGAAGGGGCCATAGTCATGAAAAGAGAAGGACAGAGAAGGTAAGGCTAATCTTTGTCTTTCTTGTGGCAAGCCTGGTCATTTTGCCCGAGATTGTACTGCCAAGCCCCAAAAAAAAGACTGAAGCTTGCATAGATACAGATGACACAGTGCAGGAAGACTAACACTCTCGAAGAATGACGAGATGCACTCTTCGAGAGTTATAGTTCCTCAGATCTCCCAATATGGGACTAATGATATTAATCGTGCCCCAAGACAGATAACCATTTGAATGACTTACATTCTATTGTCACAAAAAAAATATAGGGCATCATTACAAAATTGGTGGTCTGAGGACAGTTAAAGCAATGGTGGCAGTTGGACCACTGCACTCCAGGCAGTCCGAATGCCACATTGTGGCCCTGGTGGTTGGACCACCAGGGGGCCGCCGTCCCTGCCAGGAACATGGTTCTTGAGGGGCTGATAACAGTCAGAACCGTGGTTAGCCACGGCCGCGCTGAGTTCAGCACCACCGTGCTGATCACAAGTCCAGTTTCGGCCAGCCTTTCCATGGCGCGGACACCAACATGAAAAGGCTGGTAGAAACCCAGAGTTGGGGGCCTCCTGGATGCCCACTGCACTGCCCATGTTGTGGGAACTGCAGTTGCCCCTCTGCCATTACCCTTGGAAGGACCACTGTCTGCTGTGCAGACAGTGCGCATTCTGAGGGTGCTGTTGTGCTAAAGTGTTTGCCTTGGCTCCCTTAAGGGAGCTGAGTCCAATAATGTAGCACTGTTCCCCCCGGTCTGACTGGTGGGAACGTCGTAAAACACTGTCCCACCAGTCAACTCATTGGGAGCGTTGTAATATGACAAGGGGTGAGGCTGCTGGGTTGACGGTGGTCTCATCTCAGCGAGATTGGCGGTCAGACGTGACGACCGCCGAAGTTGTAATGAGTTCTCATTGACTTTATGGGCACTGGAAGTTTCCTTGATCTATCGCTGGTTGAAAAATTGGGTATCTCCTGAGTGACAAAATCAGAACCAGAACATGTGACAGCAGCTGATGGTTCAGCTGTTTCCTCTGGACTGATAATGTTTAATACCACACCACTGACATTCGTTGGGGATAAAGGTCACACAAAACACATAATCTTTGATCTTATTGACACACTAATTTTTGGTATGATTCTAAGCATTCTAGGTATCCCCTGGGTAGAGCATCACAACCCAAAGATAGATTGGGCCCTCAGAACTATATCCTTGGATTCCCCCTTTTGTAGGACAACATGTTATCAAGAAGCTCAGGAACCAGTCACAACAATTCATTGCACGGTTGCACATTATTCTCACCTGTAACACATTACCACAGGAATATCATGACTTTCCAGACAACTTTGATCCTATCAAAGCTACCCAGTAACCACCTCACAGGGTGTATGATTGTAAAATTGATCTCTTTCCTGGAGCAGAACTCCCATGCCGTAAAATGTATGCTCTTAATTAGCTAGAAACCAAACATTTCTGTAAATATTTGGATGAAATGCTAGAACTGGGATTGATAAGACATTCCACCTGACCTGTTTTCTCACCCCTCTTTTTCTTCCCAAAACAGAATGAAGAACTACCAGCCTGCATTGACTTTTACGTTGTTAACAAGGCCACGTTTAAAACAATGTTACCATTTAACACTCATTCCTGTGCTATTAGATCAAATACGTGGCTCCATTATCTTTATAAAGTTAGATCTATGCGGTTCTTACCACCTCATACTTGTTAAAGCTGGAGATGAGTGGAAAATGGCTTTCAGAACAAAATGTGGTCTATTTGAGTTTACTGTAATGCCTTTTGGTCTCTGTAATGCCCCAATGAAATTTCAGTATTTTATCAATGAAGCACTCCATGACTTCTTGGACATTTATGCAATTGTCAACATAGAAAATATTTTGATTTTCCCTAAGACTGAGCACGATGATCATGTCCTGCCCCTAAGAACTATTCTCCAGTGTTTGAGAGAGCATTCTCTGTATGCTAAATTTGATAAATGTACATTTTACACCAGGTGAGTGGAATATCTGGTTTACCATCTGTCCCGGGAAGGTATTACAATGGCCCAAAAAAAGGAAGAAGCCATTCTTTCTTGGTCGTCACATATTTCTGTTAAAGAGATCCAGAGAGTTCTTGGTTTTGCCAACTTTTTAATCAGAGATTTATTACAGGTTTTTCAGATATTGTGATAATTACTTAGTTATTAAAGAAAGGACAAATATTATTGTGGTCAGAAGCAGATGAACAGGCCTCTCAAACCTTACAGCAGAAATTCACAACAGCTCCCATTCTGTCACATCCAGATCCTGATCAGCCATTCTTTGTTGCGGTGAACACTTCACATAAAAGAGGCATTGGTGGAGTGTTATCTCAGCGAAATACCAATACCGGCCATCTGCACTCTTTAGCGTACTATTCTTGCAAGCTACTTCCTGCTGAACAAAACTACACAGTGGCAGAAAGAGAGTTATTGGCTATCAAGGCGGGTGTGGAGGCAAAACACACCATTACAATTTTCACAGATCATAAGAACTTACATTTCTTTACTTCAATAATAGCTCTTATACCTTGCCAAATGCATTGGCTACACTTTTTTAGTGATTTTGATTTTCTTATCACTTATCGACCTGGAACAAAGCAACTACAATCAGACATTTTGTCTAAGTTAGGGCAAAAAGAAGACAAGGAGATCTCTACACACCCTCCTAGTATTTTACCCTCCGAAAAGATTGTGGCAGTGACAATAGCCAATACTTTTTTTACTGAAGTTAAGAAAACACTACAAACAGTTAAGATCCAGAATTGGTTGCTTAACCCAAAACACAGCATAAAAGTAGGTTACCTTTTTCATGACCAAAAGATGTTTATACCACCAGGAGACACTAAATCATAGAATGGCACCATAACTCGGCCTTAGCCGGGCATCCAGGTATCCAGGAGTCTCTAGAGACAATTTAAAGAAATTTCAGGTGGGAAAATATTCGAAAAAAGGCTCAGACTTACATAAGTTCTTACCCTGTATGTGCTTGCAATAAGACTCAACACTTAGCACCCTCGGGTCTTCTACAGCTATTGCCAATTCTATTAGCTTGGATTTTGTCACTGATTTACCAAACTCTTACAAATTTACTACCATTCTGGTAGTGGTAGATATGTTATTCAAAATGGCCTATTTAATTTCCCTGAGAAAGATACTCTCAGTTGCGGAGTTTACTAATATATTCTTATAGCAAATTTTTAGAAACTGAGAGAGTCAATCACTCTTTAGAACAGTTCCTTAGGTGTTTAACTTTGACTCTTACTAGTCAATTGGACCAGGCCTTACCATTGGCTGAGTTCTCATATAATAATAGCGTTTATACTTCCTTGGGGTGCTCGTCTTTCTTCTTCCTCATCAGTTATCATCCATTCTCCCTTCCAATGATGTTACCCAACACACTACAGCTAATGCCTTCAGTCTCTGAAAGGTTACTGACATTACAAGACACACAAGAACAAGCCTGTAAATGTTTAGAACAAAACTAACTAATCATGAAAGCACAAGTCATTAAACGTAGAATTCCAGAACCTAAATATAAGCCAAGAAACATGGCTTGGTTATTCACTCACAACATCAAACTTGAGAACCTAAGGAAATTTCAACCACAATTCCTGGGTCCTTTTACGATTATTGATATTTTGACCCCTGCCACAGTACCTTTACACTTACCAGATGAATATGTTATAAATTCAGTGTTTTATGTTTCTCTTATCAAACCAAGTCATCCACACAGACAAAAAGATATACCTCCTCCCCGAGTGGTAGTAGGAGATCATAAAGAATATGAAGTACAATGTATCCTAGACACAAACACATTCAACCTCTTCTGAATGCTCTTGGGAACAAGCCTCCTTTGTCTATGATCTTCGTCTGATCCAACATTTCTATGTTCTGAACCCCACTAATCCTTGGCCAGTTGGTTGGCTTTTGGAAGGGGCAACTGGCATGGTCCCAGCTGTGTGCAGGGCTAGTCATGTCTTAGTCATGCCTTATTCTCCGCCCACTTATGAATGATATCAGAGATGTTGTTATTTTCTTTTCAGCACAGTACTAGCTTGAATCATGTTATGCCGTTTAAACTTTGTGTAACTTGGCAACTCAGTCATTATTATTATGGCAATGTTTAAAGCATATCTAGAGCAATGCTTGTTGTCAGGATAACTTCTTAACACCTGGGCTTCGCCCAAGTAATCCAGGAAGCACATGTCAACTGTCAACAAATGTTAGTTCTTTATTTGATTCTTCTAATGGGAAAAAGACAGTTGAGAAACGTGCAATTACAATAATGACTAATGAGTTCCTCTGTTTTCCCAATGTGTTTCCTTGCACCTGGTTCAGGCGGGCTATAAAAGCTGACATTTCAGACTAAATCCTGCTTAGCCTTGTTTAACTTGGAAGCAATGCTTACCTGTTTTCAGTCTTCGACAGCCTTCCCTTCGCAGCGGCAGTCCACTCTTCGCAGAAGCATCCATACCTTCACAGTGATAGGCTTCTCCGCACATTGACACACTTCCTGAGTTTTGACCTACTATTTCCTATCTTCTCTGCAGTTACCACAGTACCTGTAAAAGGTGGGCAGCTTGCAATTAATCTCTCACATCGCCTTTTGTGCGCTGATAAAAAGACACGAGTCATCCCAAATAAGGTAACCCAAGTTTTTATGTTTAAATGGGATCCTGATCAGCAGAGATTAATCAAACTTGTCTAAAGCCAGTAATAGTTTTCAAATCAATCTCATAACTGAAAAGACATTAGAGAAAACTCATAATATCTTGTAATAGCTGTGCCTCCCTGGATCTTGTGCTCATAGTTGGTTTTCAATCTGTGACTTTTGGGACAATTGAGAACTATAATCTGATTGCCATTGCATATTTGCATATGAACCTTGAACTCTTGAGACTCAGGAGCTACTGAAAATGTTGAAGTAGTTTTGTTGTGATGTACCCATTTATGTTCTCTCAGTGAAATCATTGTACATGCTAATTTCAGTTTGTGATAATTCCGGGATAATTCTTGAATCACACTGGGGAATGTTTCTAGTGTGAATTATTGGTATGTTGATTTGACATTACTTAATGCCAAAGATCCGTTTAGTTTTTCCTGTTTTAAAGTGTGGTTTCATTACAGGGAAATCCGAGTCCAAACCCTTGTATCTGAATAATCCTGTCAGTATCCTAAATCCAGACCCAGAATTCAGATATCTTTGAGCCCAGCAGTTCCCGGAGTACAGAAATCTGAATACGCAGAAGTCCTTGTATTTCTCTCTTTCTCTCTCATCCCACCCACCCTTCCTCTTGGAAACTCCTAGGGTTGCAGTGTGTCCTCCATTGCTGCCCTGTCAATTCTCATGGGGATTCAGGGATTATAGTTGCCCCATCTGAACCACCTGAAGTTCAGGTGAGTGGCTTGCAACACACACAGAGAATGAATGATTGAGAGGAGTGGGCATATTTGGAAGAAGAGTCTAGAGGAGAACCAGAGACGGAAGATGGGGTAACAGACAGAAGTCAGTATCCAAGGGCTGAGAGGTGGATGGAATAGAAGGAAGATGAGGGGAACAGACAAAATGTGGGATGGTGGAGTTACATAGAGAAGACAGGACCAGAGAGATGAAAGCAAAGGTGTAGGAGAGACTACAGGGCATGTTTCTGAAAAAGTGACGCAGTGCAGTGCAACTAGTCACCTTGCTGTGCTGCACTGCATCACTGGGAAGGATCAAGACTGAGTCGTATTTTAGGCAATATGGCACATTCCTGTCCTTTCCCATGCACTGACTCACAATGGGCTGCCTAGCGCCAATGCATGTTACAGGATTGTTTTTGTGCAGGAAGGGGCACCTTCTCACACAAAAACATACCCGAGTAAATGGTTTCTCTTTCTATGTGTCCTGCAAAATGCAGCACACATAGAAAGAGGAAAATAACAAGGAGAAATAAAGATATTTCTCCTCATTACACCTCTCTTTGGGAGATGTATCTTTTTGGCGCATTCCCAGGTTTACCTGTTCTTATAACACTAGAAATGCATAAAAATCCATGGCTGTTGCATAGGAACACCGACAAAACAAGCACAAAAATGCATACCTGGTGCAGAGTAATGCAATGCAGCAATTTGTGTTGTGTTACATTACTCAAGATGTATGAAGTCACGCAGGGCCACACAAAGTGGCCTTGTGTGGCTTCACAAATCTCATTTTATATTTGCGTTGCTCAAAGTGGCTCATAAATATGCCTATACTTTGGGTGGGAGGGTATATTCACAAAGAGTATGAAAAACTGAGTGACGTGGGGCATAGATGGAAGAGGAGTATAGATGACTGAGCAAGTGTGGCTGGGTGAAATCCTAGAAAGTAGGCCAGACAAGGGACTAAGTAAGGGATATAATTAGAGGATGAGTCTGGGTGACTGAGCAAGCTTCAGATACATTTTACTTTCAGTGGCAATTAATAAGTTTGAGCATGAATCCATTTGTGTATACAAAGATTACAAATTGATGCAGACTGCCTTAGCATCAAATAGATAATTATGCCACTGTTGCTTAGATTTCGATGTATTTCCAGATCTCTATTTCCTAAATGGAAGAGCCCAGTGTTTGCTTGCTGAATTCCAAAAGCTAAGTGATATCATTTTATGTAAGAAAACCAAACCCAACTCTGCAAGCCCACCTCATATTTTCTATATGATAATTGGGCAATGTCAACTAAGGCTATTTGGGGTCATTCCCTATCTACAGATGAAAAAGGAAGCACATATAAGTTAGCTGGAAGTGTCCATTAAGCAATGGCCCTGTTGTTTTAGGGGTGTACTTGGCCCTAACAGTGAAAGCAAACATACCCTCCTTAAGACTAAAGTAAAGGAACTTGTTTTATTGACATATATATCAGTAAACATAAAAACAGTCGTATAATCTTTTCCAAAGTATGGGGTCAGGTCAAAAGAATGAAGGTGGCATCCTAATATATCAGGCTGAAGGCAGCGCACCAGCCGGATCAGATTTAAATAGACTGCCATAAATGCTGCACAACTCTGTGCCTTTTTTGGGGGCTTGCCAACTTCAGGTGATGCTTAGGAAAGTGTCATATTCAGGACAACATTTTCCTGTAGTTCTTTGCTGGAAGCACTATAAGGAAAGCAAAACACAAATGATGGACGGAATGCGGAACCAATCAAACATTCACCGCCAGTCACAGATCTGGGTTTAATCCATTGTTCTTTTGCTCACCATGCCACCCCAGTTTAGACCCAGCCATATGCAAATCAGTCTTGACCCGGTTCCTCATGGGAACAGTCTAGCCCGAACTGCCAGGCCAGGTCCTTCCTGGACCGGAAACAAGCATCCTGGGACCGGTTTCAGGGTTTCACCATTCATCAGCCAGGCTAGCTTGAATCCAGTGGCATAGTGAGCCTGGGACCCACGTCTGGGCATACCCGGCGCACTTATGGCAGCAAAAGCAAAGCAAAACACAAATGATGGACGGAATGCGGAACCAGTCAATCATTCACCCCAGTCACAGATCTGGGTTTAATCCATCGTTCTTTTGCTCACCATGCCACCCCAGTTTAGACCCAGCCATTTGCAAATCAGTCTTGACCCTGTTCCTCATGGGAACAGTCCAGCTCGAACTGCCAGGCCAGGTCCTCCCTGGACCGGAAACAAGCATCCTGGAACCGGTTTCAGGCTTTCACCCTTCATCAGCCAGACTAGCTTGACTCCAGTGGCATGGGGGATCAATTTTTAAAACTTGAGCTGCTGTCTTGAAAGGTTCGGGGTGATTCATCAAGTCGGGGCTGAGAAAAACTCCCTTACCACCCAATAAATGTACCTCTCCCTAAACCCTTAAAAGCTCTTACCACCCTATACCTCTATCCATTCCTAAGCCCTAAAAACTCCCATACCACCCTATGCCCTACCCTGTAAAAACCCTTACCCACTTCTAAATCCTAAAAATAATCTTAGCACCCTATGCCTCTACCCACCCTAAACAATAAAAGCACCCTTACTACCCTATACCCTTACCCATCCCACAACCCTAAAAACACCCTTACCAGACTAGACCCCTATCACCCCCTAAACCCTAAAACACCTTCACCACCCTATACTCCTACACACCCAAAACCATAAAAGCACCTGCACTACCCTATTCCTTTACCCTCCCTGAAACACTAAAAACAGGCTTACCACCCTATGGTGGTCATTCTGACCTCGGCGGTAAAAGGCGCCTACCGCCGGTCAGAAATCCTCCATAATCCCGCCGCGGTCGCGGAAACCCGCCACGGTCATTCTGACCCGCAGAAGGCAAACCTCCGAAAATCCGACCGCCACAACAGACCGCCAGACCAGCGGTCGGCGGAAAAGTGGAGGTGACAAAACCTCCACCGTCACGCCAACAGAAATACGCCCATGCCATTACGACCCACGAATCCACGCGGCGGTCATTCAAACGCGGTATTCCATTGGCGGGACACACCGCCGCGGTCAGAATACACACAAACGAACAAAACTCAGCCACATTGGACGATTTGAATCCCACACACCTGATACACATACACACCACTCCCACACACACAATACAATATAAAACACCCACCCACATCACCCACAAACCCCTACGCTAAAAAATTCTGAAAGAAGGCCAGAGCGAGACACCAGCATCCACAAACTAACAGCCACAGCCACTCAACACCATCACCCACACACTATTCACACACAAAACAACACACACCACCACACTCAACTCACTTAAATACACATACTCCACCCCACACATCATACACACCACCCATGGCACCCCAAAGACAACCCCGCTTCACAGACGAAGAACTCAGGGTCATGGTGGAGGAAATCGTTCGGGTAGAGCCCCAGCTGTTCGGCACACAGATACAATACACCAGCATTGCCCGGAGGACGGAGCTATGGCAGAGGATTGTCGACAGGGTCAACGCAGTGGGACAGCACCCCAGAAATCAGGAAGACATCAGGAAGCGATGGAACGACCTACGGGGGAAGGTGCGTTCCATGGTATCCAGGCACAACATCGCCGTGCAGAAGACTGGCGGAGGACCCCCACCTCAACCCCCACAATTCACATCATGGGAGGAGGAAGTCTTGAACATCCTGCATCCTGACGGCCTCGCAGGAGTCGGCGGAGGAATGGATACTGGTAAGTTGAAGCTTCAATACTGCTTCCCCCCCACCTGCATGCCAAATCATACCCCAACCCTCACCCCCATCCTCGAACCCCACCCTCACCCCCACCCCCACCACCATCCTCACCCCCACCACCATCCTCACCCCCACCCCCAGCACACCTATTCCCCGCCAATGTCTCACCATCACCACCCACACATCCCAAAACCTAGGCCTGCATGCGTCCACTAAGCATGGACACCCATCACCAAAGCATGCCCAATGCATATACACATCCCCCCCACAAGCCACCCTCACCAAAGCCCCCACACACGAATGCCAGCACTTGGGGACACGAGAACCCATAGATACACCCATATGCCACACATTGAAACTATAACCATACCTCTATACCCCTGCAGGACCCGACCGTCAACACACCGCGGCGGAGGGGCCAGAATTCTCCACACCCCCCACCCAAGAGGCCGTCAGCGATGACAGCAGCTCTGTCGACCTGGACACCGATGACCAGCCCGGACCATCGGGGACCTCTGGACAGTCGGTTCCCCTCACACAGGCCCAGGCCACTACAGACCCAAACCCCTCTGGGAACACCAGCACAGCTCCCACCCAGCGGGCCCATGCCTCTGTCTCCAGGGCGCGTCAATCTGCGGTGTGTCTACCACTACAGGGCACCCAGGATAACCCACCACCCCAACAACAACAGGGACCTGGGGGCAGTGGTAGTGGGTACACCGGCCAGGGGGCAGAGGCCCAGGGAAACAGGGCAACTCGGAGGGCAGCTGTGCGACAGGGGGGGGAGGAGAGGCCCAGGGAACTCACTCTCCACGAGGTCCTCACCACCATCATGGGAGCATACAACCGCTCCCAGGAGACGATGGCGACGGTACTGGCCCGGTTCCAGGAGATCCAGGTACTGCAGGAGGAACACTATCGGGGGTACAGGGAGGACATCAGAGCCATCAACACCACCCTGGTTACCATGGTAGGGCTGCTGCAGGACCTCGTCAACACCAGGGCGGACACTCAACAACACCCAAGGGCCCCTGCCACTAGCCTGGACCAAGAACAGCCAACCACCTCCGCCGGCGCTAGTGGACAGGAGGCCCCCGCACAGCAGCAGCCCACCAGACCCCCACCTCCTGCAGGAGAAGAACCACCCCGCAAGAGGGCCCTGAGATCTCGCAAGAAGACAGAGTAGGATGTCAAGACCCCCGCCAGCAATGGATACCACCTGATGTCATCCCACTGTCCCACATTGTCACCCTGTCCATCCTTGAACTGCCCATGCTCCATCTCTCCACAGGCCTCTGGACAATGCACCTGTGTGACTGTTACTCTGGACTCTGCCATGGACATTCCTTCACCATAGCCCCCACCCACTTGAAACCACCCATCCCATTTTGAGCACTTAAATAAACACCTATTTTGCACCAAAATATCTGGAGTCTGGCTGTGATTTCAATATATTGTAATTGACATGACAGTGCAAATATGTCCTTGTACATGGTGAAGTCAACAAACAGCTGCCACAAAGCTGTAGTCCATGGGGAAACGAAGCACAGGACTCGTAGTGGGGACCCCAGATCTGAAATAGGGAGGGAAAAGCCAAAACTCAGTCATCATACACTGGGGCAAATAGACAGGCAGCAGAGATGCAGGAGAGTAGTTAACATTTACTAAATTATCTTTGAAATGTTACCTGTGTCCTATTGGAAGTACTGTTCAATGATTCTGTCCCTGTTGTCTGTTTCAGCCCCGTCGTCTTCCTCCTCGTCACTCTCCTCAGGTTCCACCACTGCCACAACACCACCGTCTCGACCATCCTCCTGCAGGAAAGGCACCTGGCGGCGCAAAGCCAGGTTGTGAAGCATGCAGCAGGCCACGATGATGTGACACACCTTCTTAGGTGAGTACATTAGGGATCCACCTGTCATATGCAGGCACCTAAACCTGGCCTTTAGGAGGCCAAAGGTGCGTTCGATCACCCTCCTAGTACGCCCATGGGCCTCATTGTACCGTTCCTCTGCCCTGGTCCGGGGATTCCTTACTGGGGTCAGTAGCCACGACAGGTTGGGGTACCCAGAGTCCCCCACTAGCCATACACGGTGTCTCTGTAGCTGTTCCATCACGTAAGGGATGCTGCTATTCCTGAGGATGTAGGCGTCATGCACTGACCCTGGGAATTTGGCATTTACATGCGAGATGTACTGGTCACCCAAACACACCACCTGGATGTTCATTGAATGGTAATTTTTTCTGTTCCTGTACACCTGCTCCCTGTCTCTTGGGGGAACCAAAGCCACATGGGTCCCATCAATGGCACCAATGACGTTGGGAATATGTCCAAGGGCGTAGAAATCACCCTTCACTGTAGCCAATTCGCCCACCTCTGGGAAAATGATGTAGCTCCTCACGGATTTCATCAGGGCAGACAACACTCTGGATAACACCTTCGAAAACATGGGCTGAGACATCCCAGAAACAATTCCCACGGTTGTCTGAAATGACCCACTTGCCAAGAAATGGAGTACTGACATGACCTGCACCAGAGGGGGAATCCCTGTGGGTTGGCGGATGGGGGACATCAGGTCGGGCTCCAGCTGGGCACACAGTTCATGGATAGTGGCACGGTTAAGACGGTAGGTCAGGATAATGTGGCGTTCTTCCATTGTCGACAGGTCCACCAGCGGTCGGTACACGGGAGGATTCATCCGTCTCCTCGCCCAACCCAGCGGACGGTGCCTAGGAAGGACAACATGGAGCACACAGTCAAGCAACCCACAAGTACGTACTCACAGCTAGCACAGTAAACCATTCTCTATGCAGTGAATGGCGTGTCTGAGTGGCTATGCAAGGCCTAGGCCTGTGTGACGCAGTTGAAATTGAGCCATGTGGGCCCTGGAAATGGCGGCTGCCTGACCTGTGAAGTGTGACAATGGGATGTGAGGTCAATGCGCTGGCGTGGCACACCGCGGCGGGCGGCGGGCGAAGACCGCGGCGCCAAGCCGCATTGGTTAACATTGAAGCCTATGGGTTTCAGGAGCCAATGGCGAAGGGCGCCGACGGTGGCGGGACGCACCGCCGCGGTACGCACCGCCGCGGACGTGACCGCCATTTTCTATCTACTTATCCACTTGCGACTTGAACTTTCACAGGAGAGGACCTATACTGCAAGTGTTGCTGTGACCTCGGTCTGGAAGGGACAATGGCTGCTGCACCTGGGGAAAGGGCCCCTGCCTTCACTGGAGAGGAGTTGGAGAAACTTGTGGATGGGGTCCTCCCCCAGTATGCGCTACTCTACGGTCCTCCAGACCAACAAGTGAGTTTAATTCAATCTGGATTTGGGGCCACTGGCTGGCTTGGGGGCCTGGCGGGGGGCCTGGCGGGGATGGGGGGCATGTTGGGCCTGGCGGGGGGCATGGCGGGGGGCCTGGCGGGGATGGGGGGCATGTTGGGCCTGGCGGGGGGCCTGGCGGGGATGGGGGGCATGTTGGGCCTGGCTTGGGGGCATGGCGGGGGGCCTGGCGGGGATGGGGGGCATGTTGGGCATGGCGGGGGGCATGGCGGGGGGCCTGGTGGGGATGGGGGGCATGTTGGGCCTGGCGGGGGGCCTGGCGGGGATGGGGGGCATGTTGGGCCTGGCGGGGGCATGGCGGGGGGCCTGGCGGGGATGGGGGGCATGTTGGGCATGGCGGGGGGCATGGCGGGGATGGGGGGCATGTTGGGCCTGGCGGGGGGCATGGCGGGGGGCCTGGCGGGGATGGGGGGCATGTTGGGCATGGCGGGGGGCATGGCGGGGGGCCTGGCGGGGATGGGGGGCATGTTGGGCCTGGCGGGGGGCATGGCGGGGGGCCTGGCGGGGATGGGGGCATGTTGGGCATGGCGGGGGGCATGGCGGGGATGGGGGGCATGTTGGGCCTGGCGGGGGGCATGGCGGGGGGCCTGGCGGGGATGGGGGGCATGTTGGGCCTGGCGGGGGGCCTGGCGGGGATGGGGGGCATGTTGGGCCTGGCGGGGGGCATGGCGGGGGGCCTGGCGGGGATGGGGGGCATGTTGGGCATGGCGGGGGGCATGGCGGGGATGGGGGGCATGTTGGGCCTGGCGGGGGGCATGGCGGGGGGCCTGGCGGGGATGGGGGGCATGTTGGGCCTGGCGGGGGGCATGGCGGGGGGCCTGGCGGGGATGGGGGGCATGTTGGGCCTGGCGGGGGGCATGGCGGGGATGGGGGGCATGTTGGGCATGGCGGGGGGCATGGCGGGGATGGGGGGCATGTTGGGCCTGGCGGGGGGCATGGCGGGGGGCCTGGCGGGGATGGGGGGCATGTTGGGCCTGGCGGGGGGCCTGGCGGGGATGGGGGGCATGTTGGGCCTGGCGGGGGGCATGGCGGGGGGCCTGGCGGGGATGGGGGGCATGTTGGGCATGGCGGGGGGCATGGCGGGGATGGGGGGCATGTTGGGCCTGGCGGGGGGCATGGCGGGGGGCCTGGCGGGGATGGGGGGCATGTTGGGCCTGGCGGGGGGCATGGCGGGGGGCCTGGCGGGGATGGGGGGCATGTTGGGCCTGGCGGGGGGCATGGCGGGGGGCCTGGCGGGGATGGGGGGCATGTTGGGCCTGGCGGGGGGCCTGGCGGGGATGGGGGGCATGTTGGGCCTGGCGGGGGGCATGGCGGGGGGCCTGGCGGGGATGGGGGGCATGTTGGGCATGGCGGGGGGCATGGCGGGGATGGGGGGCATGTTGGGCCTGGCGGGGGGCATGGCGGGGGGCCTGGCGGGGATGGGGGGCATGTTGGGCATGGCGGGGGGCATGGCGGGGGGCCTGGCGGGGATGGGGGGCGTTGGGCCACTGGCAAGGAAAATGCTGACAAACTTGAACGTGGTATTTCTCCCTCCCTGTACGTGTCACATAGGTCCGCGCCCATGAGAAGATCGGGATTTGGCGTGCCATCGCCAAGGAAGTCCGGACCCTGGGGGTCCACCATCGACGGGGCACCCACTGCCGCAAGAGGTGGGAGGACATCCGCCGCGGGACCAAGAAGACCGCCGAGTCTCTGCTGGGGATGGCCTCCCAACGTAGGCGGGGTGCCTGCCGTCAACTGAGCCCCCTGATGTTCCGGATCCTGGCGGTGGCCTACCCTGATTTGGATGGGCGCGTGAGGGCAGCACAGCAGACACAAGGGGGTGAGTACAAGCATTATCTACTCTGTTGCCGCGCAGTGGAGGTGTCTGGGTGGGGGAGGAGGGCTGGGGGTCCCCCTAGGCCAGGGCGATATCTGTAGGCTGGGCACCCCCGTAAGCCCCTGTGTCCCCAGCCACCACCCTCAGTAGTTTGTCAGTACAGCCATCCCTGGGCCGTGTCATCCATGGGTGCAGTTGTCAACTCTAGGCGTGTAGGGCATGTTCCACGGAATGCGTAGCGGACCCCAAGTGCGCAACTTAGTGCAGGGGGCATCTGTGTCTGTCATGTCCGCTAACTGTACCCGAGATCCATGTAATCAATATCCCTTTATTTCTCTCTCCCCCCCCCTTTTTGTTTGTCTTTCTGTGCTTGTGTGCATCAGTATCATCAGGCGGAGGAGAAGTGGCATCGGGGCAGGAGGGAGCTGCATCTCACATGGCCCAGGAGGGCCATGCCACAGAGTCAGACTGGACCAGTGAGACGGAGGGCGAGGGGAGCTCCACGACGGGGACGACTGGACCCTGCAGCGACACGGACACGTCCTCGGAAGGGGGCTCCCTTGCGGGGGTGGCACCATCCGTGCCCCCCGCCATTACAGGTACAGCCGCCACCCAGCGCACCATCTCCGCCCTCCCAGCAGCCCCTCAGCGTTCGCCCCGTGCCCGCTCTGCCAGGAAGCCGGGCATCTCCTTCGCCCCAGGCACCTCAGGCCCTGCCCCTGTTACCCCCGCTGCCCTCAGTGAGGAGGTCATTGACCTCCTCCGAACGCTCATTGTTGGGCAGACTACCCTTTTGAATGCCATCCAGGGGGTGGAGAGGGAGGTTCATCGCAGCAATGCGTACCTGGAGGGCATTCATTCGGGTCAGGCTGCCCATCAGCGATCGTTCCAGGCTCTGGCCTCAGCACTGACGGCAGCCATTGTCCCTGTCTCCTGCCTGCCTCTACTAACTCCCTCCTCCCAGTCTCCTGTTCCTCTGCCTGTCCCACCCACACCATCAGACCAGCCTGCACACACCTCAACACCCAAGAGAAGCTCATCCAAACATAAGCACCACAGATCACGCAGACATTCACACACGCAACATTCCGATGCAGACATGCCAACAGTCACTACCACCTCTGTGACCCTCACCTCCTCGTCTCCCTCCTCCCTCCCTGTGACGTCTACACTCACACCTCCATTCACCTCACCATCAGCCAGTGTTTCCATCACCAGCACACCCTCCACTCCAGTCCGCACACGTGCAGTCACCACCCCCACTGCCATTTACACGTCCCCTGTGTCCTCTCCCACTGTGTCTGTCACCCCCTCTTCCACACCACACAAACGCAGCCACCCACCCACCCAACAGCCATCCACCTCACGACAGCCTATCCCTCCTGCACCTGCACCCAAAGACAGCAAACGTGACTCACCTACAACCACATCCTCTCCCTCCACTCCCATTCCCACTGTACCTACCACTCTCCATTGTCCCAAGAAGCTCTTCCTCGCCACTACTAACTTCTTTCCTGACCCTGAGCCCCCCCCTCCTTCTCGTCGGGGTAAGAAGAGCACCTCAGCCACCACCAGCCCTGCAGCCCCCTTGACAAGGGTGCAGTGGTATTGGAGCCCGCCAGCCCGCATGTCTGGATCTTCGCCCAGCAGCAAGGGGACAGGCAGCCCACCCCCTGGGAAGAGGAGCAGAAGGCGGAAGGGGCGCCGCAGGAGCCCGCCTTCTACATCCCCCCCGGACACCACCCAGAGACAGTCACCAGCCACAGCTCCAAAGGGAGGAAAGGGCCACAGGCCCACGACTAAGGAGGGCAAGGGCAGCAAGTCGGAGAGGTCAGGCAGCAGGCCTGCTGCCCAGGAGGAGCCCACAACCCCCATAGCCGCTGCCCCGGGAGGAACCGGCACAGCTGCCCCGGGAGAGCCCACCACCCCCATAGCCGCTGCCCAGGGAGGACCCAGCCCAGCTGGCCAGGAGGGCCCCACCACCCACAGCCCAGGTGGGCATTGAAGGAGCACCATCCCCGCTGCCCAGGAGGGCACCACCAGGCAATTAGCAGTTGGCCATAGACTGGCCGCCGTCTCAAGAACCGCTGAACTGGGCCCCGCCGTCTCAAGAACCGCTCCGCTGGGCCCCGCCGTCTCCAGAACCGCTGAACTGGGCCCTTCAAGGCAAGGAGCGCTGACCTGGGCCCCGCCGTCTCAAGAACCGCTGAACTGGGCCCCGCCGTCTCAAGAACCGCTGAACTGGGCCCCGCCGTCTCAAGAACCGCTGAACTGGGCCCCGCCGTCTCAAGAACCGCTGAACTGGGCCCCGCCGTCTCAAGAACCGCTCCGCTGGGCCCCGCCGTCTCCAGAACCGCTGAACTGGGCCCTTCAAGGCAAGTAGCGCTGACCTGGGCCCCGCCGTCTCCAGAACCGCTGACCTGGGCCCCGCCGTCTCAAGAACCGCTGAACTGGGCCCCGCCGTCTCAAGAACCGCTGAACTGGGCCCGCCGTCTCAAGAACCGCTCCGCTGGGCCCCGCCGTCTCAAGAACCGCTGAACTGGGCCCTTCAAGGCAAGGAGCGCTGAACTGGGCCCTTCAAGGCAAGGAGCGCTGACCTGGGCCCCGCCGTCTCAAGAACCGCTGAACTGGGCCCCGCCGTCTCAAGAACCGCTGACCTGGGCCCCGCCGTCTCAAGAACCGCTGAACTGGGCCCCGCCGTCTCAAGAACCGCTGAACTGGGCCCGCCGTCTCAAGAACCGCTCCGCTGGGCCCCGCCGTCTCAAGAACCGCTGAACTGGGCCCTTCAAGGCAAGGAGCGCTGAACTGGGCCCTTCAAGGCAAGGAGCGCTGACCTGGGCCCCGCCGTCTCAAGAACCGCTGAACTGGGCCCCGCCGTCTCAAGAACCGCTCCGCTGGGCCCCGCCGTCTCCAGAACCGCTGAACTGGGCCCTTCAAGGCAAGTAGCGCTGACCTGGGCCCCGCCGTCTCCAGAACCGCTGAACTGGGCCCCGCCGTCTCAAGAACCGCTGAACTGGGCCCCGCCGTCTCAAGAACCGCTGAACTGGGCCCCGCCGTCTCAAGAACCGCTCCGCTGGGCCCCGCCGTCTCAAGAACCGCTGAACTGGGCCCTTCAAGGCAAGGAGCGCTGAACTGGGCCCTTCAAGGCAAGGAGCGCTGACCTGGGCCCCGCCGTCTCAAGAACCGCTGAACTGGGCCCCGCCGTCTCAAGAACCGCTGACCTGGGCCCCGCCGTCTCAAGAACCGCTGAACTGGGCCCCGCCGTCTCAAGAACCGCTGAACTGGGCCCCGCCGTCTCAAGAACCGCTGAACTGGGCCCCGCCGTCTCAAGAACCGCTCCGCTGGGCCCCGCCGTCTCAAGAACCGCTGAACTGGGCCCTTCAAGGCAAGGAGCGCTGAACTGGGCCCTTCAAGGCAAGGAGCGCTGACCTGGGCCCCGCCGTCTCAAGAACCGCTCCGCTGGGCCCCGCCGTCTCCAGAACCGCTGAACTGGGCCCTTCAAGGCAAGGAGCGCTGAACTGGGCCATTCAAGGCAAGAACCGCTGGCCCTTTGGCAGACATGGCAGGGCAGGATCTATCTCGGGCAGGGCTGCAGGATGTCCTCTGGCCAACTTGCCTCCTCCAGTGGCAGTGGGGTCTGTTATGGACTGTATGGACTGTGGCTTTGCTCTCCCCAGGATGGCCCAGTGGGCAGGCCACCCACTGTATGGACTGTTTGGACTGTGGCTTTGCTCTCCCCAGGATGGCCCAGTGGGCAGGCCACCCACTGTATGGACTGTTTGGACTGTGGCTTTGCTCTCCCCAGGATGGCCCAGTGGGCAGGCCACCCACTGTATGGACTGTATGGACTGTGGCTTTGCTCTCCCCAGGATGGCCCAGTGGGCAGGCCACCCACTGTATGGACTGTATGGACTGTGGCTTTGCTCTCCCCAGGATGGCCCAGTGGGCAGGCCACCCACTGTATGGACTGTTTGGACTGTGGCTTTGCTCTCCCCAGGATGGCCCAGTGGGCAGGCCACCCACTGTATGGACTGTATGGACTGTGGCTTTGCTCTCCCCAGGATGGCCCAGTGGGCAGGCCACCCACTGTATGGACTGTTTGGACTGTGGCTTTGCTCTCCCCAGGATGGCCCAGTGGGCAGGCCACCCACTGTATGGACTGTTTGGACTGTGGCTTTGCTCTCCCCAGGATGGCCCAGTGGGCAGGCCACCCACTGTATGGACTGTTTGGACTGTGGCTTTGCTCTCCCCAGGATGGCCCAGTGGGCAGGCCACCCACTGTATGGACTGTATGGACTGTGGCTTTGCTCTCCCCAGGATGGCCCAGTGGGCAGGCCACCCACTGTATGGACTGTTTGGACTGTGGCTTTGCTCTCCCCAGGATGGCCCAGTGGGCAGGCCACCCACTGTATGGACTGTATGGACTGTGGCTTTGCTCTCCCCAGGATGGCCCAGTGGGCAGGCCACCCACTGTATGGACTGTTTGGACTGTGGCTTTGCTCTCCCCAGGATGGGCCAGTGGTCATGGAGTCCCCTCATGGATCTGGCGTCGTGTACTCAAGTGGCTGAGGTGCCCCCCCTTCCCTTCCCCCTGAGGTGCCTGTCCTATTTTCTTTCTGATGCCCCTGCAGTGTTCTCTCCGTGGAGTTCTTGTCGTGGGACTGGGCCTTGCCCCTTTGCACAGGACCCCTGTGATCCACGGACAGTGGTTGGACTACATTTAGTAGCTGTATATATTTTGTACATAGTTTATTTATTTATTGGGATTACTGGTGTACATATTTCAATATATCTGCCCGTTTATGATCTCTTCTTTTGGTCTTTGCATTATTTCGGAGGGGGGTGGTTTGTGGGTTGTGACAGTGATCTGTGGGAATGCATTGATGTGTGTGTTGTAGTGGGTGTGGGTGGGTGGGTGTGTGCCGGTAATCTTTTCCCTCCCCTGTGTCGTAGGTGCAGTACTCACCGATGTCTTCCGCGCCGCCGGGCGTGCTCCTGGTTTATGAGCCGGTATATGAGTGCGGGGATGACCTGCAACTCTGGTTCCATACTGCCGGAATCTCGCGTGGAGTGCGTAGAGGTGAGCGTTTTCCCGTTCGTAGTCTGTTTCCGCCGTGTTCTTATCGGCGGTGCTCCCGCCCCGGAAAAGGTGGCGGATTGGTGGGTCGTAATAGGGTGGGCGGTACATTGTCTGCCGCCTGGCTGTTGGCGGGAACCGCCGCGCTGTTTGTTTGTACCGCCGTGGCGGGCGGAGTGTTAAGTTGGCGGGCTGTGTTGGCGGTTCCCGCCAGGGTCAGAATTGCATATTTTAGACCGCCGGCCTGTTGGCGGCTTGGCCGCCGCTTTATCACCGACCGCCAGGGTCAGAATGAGGGCCTATATCTTTACCTATACATGAACCCTTAAAAAGCCCTTACTATCCTATCCACTCCTAAATTCTAAAAGCACCCGTACCACCCTAGGACCCTACCCACCTCTAAACCCTAAAAGCTCCCTTACCACCTTATTCCCTTACCCACCCTGAACCCCTGAAAGCACTCTTACCACCCATACCTCTACCCACTCCTAAACCCTAAAAGAACCCTTCCTGTGCTCTACCCTTACCCACCCCTAAACTCTAAAAATACTGTTACCACCCTATACTCTTACCCACCGTATAACCCTTAAAACACCCTCACCAGCCAATGCCCCTACCCACACCTAAACCCTAAAAACACCCTTTCCATCCTATGCCCTTACCCATCTCTTTAAACACACCTTTACCACCTTATACCCTTACTCTGCCCTAAACCCCCAAAATATCCTTACCAACCTATACCCCTACCAACCCTACACCATAAAATACCCTTACCACCATATACTTCTACCCACCTCTAAACTCGAAAAATACTCTTACCACCCTATGCCCCTTCCCACACCAAACCCTAAAAACATCCTTATCATCCTATACCCCTACCCTCCCCTGAAGCTTAAAAACAACCTTACCACCCAATACCTTACCCAGAGTCATGCATGTAAAGGAATATTCATGGTAAAAGCATGCCTGGTAAAGGCTTTGCATTGTAAATGCATTACCTGGTAAAGGTTTCATGGTTAAGGCATTACGTTGAAAAACATTGTTGTAAAGCCTCTCACAAGGAAAGGAGGCCATCAGGTGGGAGAAGATGTTTTCAATTCAAGAGCTAGTCAGAGCTGAAAGATGGGAGGTGCGAGGAGATGGGTCGCTGGAGTTGAAGAAGAGGCATAATTTCAGTGAGCCACTTCAACTAGGAGCGAATATAGTGACCAGATGTTCACAACCAAAAAACAGAATTGGCCATAGACATAGAAGTAGAACTCAATGTTGTCAAGAATGCTGAGGGTCTACAGTAAGAGTGCCTGCTCCCATTGAAGGATCTACATAGGTACATCCCACAGATGTATAAGACAGAGTAGATATACGGACAATATTACCAGTTTCAGGGGCGAGTCATTTAGTTTCATTCCATTTTTAGAACGTTTTGACTGGCTCACGGACGGAAGGAGAAAGATGAAGCTTGCGTACAGTGACTGTGAGAAGGAGTTGAAGTGACTGTAATTGACATGGGGGGGGGGGAGGGATAATGTAAATGGCTCAAAACGTTCAAAACGTTGAACTGATAACATATAGCAGATTCCCACCATGTTATTTGAGCGAGGAAGTGCTCAATGTATTTCTCTAGCTTTTCTTTAGTATGTCGAAATCCTTATACTTTATTAATATCTGTAGAGATTACATGCCGTACTGTTTTTAGCAATCATAGTAATTAGGGGAATAAAGCAGTTTTATTTCAAGACATTCCTAAAATCCAATTTTGCTCTAGAGTTTCAGAGTAGATTACAATGGTAAGTTCAGCTTTGTTTTGTCCTACTTATATTTCTGTTATTTCAGACGGCAGATCTGCTACCTAACACAAAAGCTAATTCATTGTAGAGTAGTGTCCTACGGCATATGCTTTCAAATGTTGTTAATAGCTGGTATTGCAGGAATAAATCCAATGAACTTGACTTAAACACACCACAGGAGTAACCAGAAAAATATTTGTGCCATCATATCACTAGGGCTATTTTCAAATATTAATTCATCATATATACACAAACATTTACTGTTGGAAAACATTAGTATGTTTAAAAATTTATTTTATTTGGGCTGAGCTCTCCAGGTGCCCAAGTTGGTAAGTAGGGCCTATTGCTGACATTTCTACATACATTGGACAAACGCAGCTATTATATAGAATAGCTTCTTTAGATATTTCATAAATATGTTCTCACACTGTGGCTCTTGACGTTTTTACAAAGGTGATATTTTCTTCACACAGGTTCTCTTACCCGTTAAAAAAGTAGCAGCTAGTCCTACTGCCAATTGGTAAATGTAAGACACCCGCTGGTACTGAGCCATGAAATATATATAGGTAAAAAAAAAAAATTGAATATATATACATATATATATATATATATATATATATATATATATATATATATATATATATATATATATTAATGGCGGCCGCCACCAGGTAGTTATAGTTAAGACCATGTTATTTGTAAAGTATAAGAATTTCGACATACTAAAGAAAAGCGTGAGAAATATATAGGTATATATATATATATATATATATATATATATATATATATATATTACTTAATGGCGGCAGACACTAGGTAGTTATAGTGAAGACCATGTTTTCATAGCAAAAACATTTTTTGAGTTGCCTGTATCTTTGGCACAGTTTGACGAACCTTCACAAAAGATTTTTTAAAGTGCCCTGGTAATTCTTGTTGCGCACGGAAAGTTTTGGGGTGATCCATCAAGTGGGGGCCGAGAAAAAGAGGGTAGGGCTCAAAAAGGTTGTGTTTCCCATGTTAATTCCCATAGAACCTCTGAACAAGGCTCCAACCTGAACCACTAGACGGAATTACACCAAATTTGGCAGAAAACTAGCTTTAGGTACGCAGATCAAACTTTCGCTTATTTGGTGTAAATATGTTCAGTAGTTGTTGAGAAATGTAAGCAAATCCGAATTTGTATATCTCTGACCATGAAGCCTTTGCGAACAATGACGAGCTCGTGCAGGGAAATGCACAGCTCTAATTGGCTGCCAACACTTCCTGGTTGAAGTAAGATTCAGCCGAATCCCAGAAAAGAAAGTAAAAAAATAAGAGAAGGGTGGAGATATGCTTATCACTTAGCTCTGGTGTTGGGGTCCCATAGAGACACTGCCAGGGCTAAAAAGCACTTAAAAAAAAAAAATGTTGCTGAAAATTTGTGAAATTTGCAAATTCACAGTAAAAAATTTAAAAAAACAAGCACGGGGTTGATTTTTTAATGCATGGGGGGCTGCCCAGCCCCCCCAACAGCCCTGGGGACCGCTCCCTCCCCGGGGCAGTTCAGTAGTTTCAGTAGTCATGTGTAGGGGGGCTGAACCGCACTCCTGCAGCCCCCAGGACCATCACCTCCCTAGAACATTTCTGTTATATGTGCAATGGGGCCACATGGCACCCCTGCAGTCCCGGGGACCACCACCTCCCTGGGGCCTTTCTGTAATTATGTGCAGGGAGACAGTGCAGCCCCCAGCAGCCCTGGGGACCACCACCTCCGCAGGCCAAACATTAAACAAAGAAAAGCGCCCTCACCATGCACTGCTAATTACCTCAGACATAACAGCGCTTATGACAACTTCTATAATGTTATACAAAATATAAATTAAACATTATCAGTCAAATTAAAAAAGAAAAAAACTGTGCATAGTGGGGGTGGGAGTTATAGTTATATTTACCTCAGGCTGCGAGTTATAGTTAATTGAAATATCTCTAACTATAACTGCTGAATTTCCCTGGTTTTGTATGAGAAAATTCAGAACCAAACTATAATGTCCCTGTAACTTTGGTTTTCTTTCAGTAAATTTCTAAGGTTTTTTTTTAATTCTATTTCCTAACTATAACGTCCCTATAACCTTTGTTTTTTTCAGTGGAAAAAAATGATAATAATATATATATATATATATATATATATATATATATATATATACATAGAGAGAGAGAGAGAGATTCACTGAAAAGGTTGCAGGGATGTTAGGTGTTATAGTTAATCCATTAGAGGATTGGAAACTGAAAGCACGATGCAAGGCCTTAAATGGTATGAATATAAGTGACTATTAGTAAATTGCATGCTGTTCGTTTTTAAAAATGAAATGTAAAGCAATACCCATTGAAGGGAAGAAAAGGCAAATTTTGTACCACTGGGACCAGCATGCACAAAATTAGACAACAATTGAATAGACAAAGCAACATTTAGAAGTAGTCATAACAGGAAAAAAGGACTTATTTGCACCCATGATCAAGGTCCAAGGAGGACTGAAATGTGTAGGGGTACTGCTGTTTGAGGTCACTGCTGCCTGTGAAATGTATAATTAAACACTGGAAATGTGAGTGCTACTTTGTTTCTGTTCACTGTGGTGGCAGAGTTTGGGAAATGTTTGAGTGGCTTGGTATATATATATATATATATATATATATATATACAAGTCACGTGCTATGAGATTTAAAAGCACCTGATTTGTACCACCTACCTATGATTACGACATTTTGTAGAAACGCGTCAGGATTTGGGTGGTGCTGCTGTTTTAAATTGAATTTATGACGGGTTGGAGGTGAGAAAGGGTTGAGAGGGAGGTATTTGACCTCTCTTTCAAACAGTTATGGACTTCCTTGTGTTCGACATTATACTAATGGCAACAGCTTTGACAGAGTGGTGTTACAAATATACAAATTACATTGAAAAACATGTGTCTTTGTCGTTGCACTGTAAATATGGATATGAACATCATTTGTGGAGTTTTTCCAACGCTATTTCAGCATGATTATGATATAACTCTTCTAACAAGATATCAAAAACATGAACAGTGCATTATGGTAAATGTATGCTGCGATGTGCAAGTCACGTGCTATGCGATTTAAAAGCACTTGATTTGTGAGCATTTTTTTAACCACCTACCTATGATTAAGACATTTTGGCGAAACGCGTCAGGATTTGGGTGGTGGTGGTGCCGTTTTAGATTGAATTAAACCCTGGGAGTCAACTGGAACTGAGCCTCAGCATTGTGTTTTTGTGTTTATTTATATATATATATATATATATATATATATATATATATATATATATATATATATATATATATATATACGTACACACCCACATATGTATACCCAAAGCGTCCTAAGCTTGAATATCAATAAAGGAGCCAACGCTTGGCTTGTTGCGATTTGTGCTTGTGTGGTTTATTCATTTATCTTGGTGCTACTATTCTCCATACGAAGCGTTTCGGCTGCATCCACAGCCTTGTTCACTGATAGTGAAGCACCATTTTATGCCCATATTTACACTGGTGTTAGCATATGACATCATCATCAATATTAACAATAGATTCACTCGAGCATTTAAAATGTAACGTTTCATGTTCAATATTCCACTAAATTGCATCTTAAAATAATACTGCTAAGGCACTGCAAATACCAGCTAAAATTGTTCTAAAATATTGCCCAAGTGGGCACATTCGTGGAAGTGCACAAGTTTGTGCAGCTAGCATCAATTAACATAGGATGCACAATTGATCACTGTTAGAAATCAGGTCTCTGGTTGTCAGAGGTATGCACCCTTTTGAATTAGGGACCCTAGTCAGGGTATGTCACAACACAACCTAAATGATCCTGTGCTTACCGTATGGTAGTTTGGCACAGATCAAGCAGGCTTAACTTACAAGGCAATGTGTAAAGTATTTATGCAATACCTCATACAGTAACACAATGAAAACACCACAAAAAGACTCCACACCAGGTTAGAAAAAAGAGGTTATGATTTTATCAATTAAACAAGACCAAAATGACAAAAATCCGATATGTAGTTTCTGAGATATGCAATTTTAAAGATTTAGTTGGAAATAGCGTATAGAAGCGCATAGAAGCGCAAAGTGCCAACTGTGGTCATCTGGTTGTGCTGGACCTGGATGAAGTCACAAGTTCAGATTGACCATAATGGAGCACGGGCCGGCTCCAAGAACTCACTTTGGCCCATTGAACACAGCACCTTAAATCCTGGTGAACATTCTGTGTGGCTTTGCAAGGCTTTGTGTCATCTGGCATCGTTTCCGAGAAGCTGTGCGGCAAGGCTTTGCGGGGCTTGGCGTCATTTGCATTGATCCCAGGAAGCTACACGGCGAAGCTTTGCGGTGCTTGGCGTTGCTTTACGTCAATCTTGTGGAGCTGTTTGGCAAGGGTTTGCAGGGCTTGGTGTCGCTGTACATTGATTCTGATGGGCTGGCTACTGCACAGCAAGGCTTTGTGGGGCTTTGTGCGCCTGTCATTGATTCCAGTGAGGCAGCTGCGTGGAGAGACTTTGTGAGGCTTCGTGTTACTTCACAGCAATTCCGATGAACAACACAGAAGGTAGAGCACCATAGGCCCACTTCCAAAGCAGGACAGACCCACAGCTTGTAGAGTCCAGGTGCCTATGGTTCAAGTCTTTGATGTCCCTGAGACTTGGGGACAGGAGGCAAGGTAAAAGGCTTTTGGAGGTCACTTGTGGTGGGAAGGCAGAGTCCTTCCAGCTGGTCAGAGAGCAGCAGGGCAACAAGTAGAAAAGCAGTCCTTCAGAAAAGCAGTCCAATTGAGTCATTTGGGCAGCACCACAGTCCTTCTGACAGTCATGGTTAAGAGGCTACTTATTTGGGTAGGACGGTCAGTGCTGCAGTCCCATTAGTAGCATTTAATTTACAGTCCCTGGGCACATGCAGTGCACTGTACGAGGAACTTACAAGTAAATTAAATATGCCAATTGGGAATGAGCTAATGTTACCATGTTTTAGGGCGAGAGCACATGCACTTTAGCACTGGTTAGCAGTGGTAAAGGCCCTAGAGTCCTAAAGCCAACAAAAACGAGGTCAGAAAAAGAGGAAGAGGAAGGCAAAAAGTTTGGGGTGACCCTTCAGAGAGGGCCATTTTCCAACACACACCCCTCCAGGCTAAAGCCAGGGTAGACTAATCAATACCTTGATGGACTTTCCTGCTTTCGGAGATGAAACATGGACAATGGCCCACTACTCAAGGGGCACTTGCTAGTTCTGTGCCTTTCTGAACTCAGTTGGATCACTCTGTGTACCCTCTCTGGGATCACTGAACTAACCCATGCCGAACCTTTCTCCTCATCTGTGGACCCAATCTGTGAAGCACCTAACCTTAATTTGCTCACAGATGCATCCAAGTAGGCAGACTACCATCATGGCCAGCACCATGATATAGCCCATTCCACCCCTTGGGTCTCACTTCTGTCCCCAAACCAGGAAACATTCTGTTCATAAAGACAACAACCAATAGAGGCCACTGACAGCTGTCAGTGTCAAGAGCCAGACCCCAGGCCATGTAGGGCTTTCTGACCTCCGAAGTTTTTCAGAGTGGGGGGGAAGTATCCTAGGTGACTTGCACCCTTTCTTCACTCTACCTCCCACCAGTTTAGGGGTGGTATCCTGCAACTGGTCCGCCAACTTAGGCCCATATTTATACTTTTTGATGCAAAAGTCAGTTTGTGCAGTTTTATGTCAAAAAGTATAGTGCTGGCTTGCGGCATTCCAGAATGCCAGCCGGGTGCCAAATTAACGGATTGTGCAATCCGGTGGAAAGGGTGGGCTAACGTAAAAAAACAAAAAATGATTGTAGCCGGGTGGGGTGGTGGTATGGGAGGAGGGGGTTTCCCACCCAAAAATGATGTTAGGATGGTTAGAGGCAAAAAAATGCCTCTAACCAGCCTAGCGTCATTGTCTGACGCAAAACCATCCATACCATATGACTCCTGTCTTAGAAAAGACAGGAGTCATGCCCACCACCCCAATAACTAGCACAGGGGACAAGGGTCCCTTTGGCATGGCCACAGCACCTTGTGCCATGCAGGGGGCCCCAAGTTGGGCCCCCGATAGCTCTTTAATTTAAAAAAGAAAAATATTTACCTATACTTACCCTACTTGGTCCACAGGTCCCTTAACGCCTGGTCTGACCCAGCCATTAAATAATGGTGCAATGCAAGCTTTGCACAATTATTGAGTCCCTCCTCCCACCGTGAGTCATTTGAGCATGGGCGGATAATATGGGGCTATGGGGTTAGCACCATTTTTTAGATGGGAATGCCTACCTTGCATCTCATTGACGTAAGTTAAGTTCACGCATCTAAAAAACGGTGCTAATTCCAATATTTTGATGCTAGACGTGTCTAGCGTCAAAATATAAATATGGAGTTAGTTTTGCGCTGGATTTGCGTGAAGACAAATGACGCCAATTTGGTGTAAATGAAGTGTAAATATGCCCCTTAGGGCATTTTTGGCGCCCAAATGACATCCTAGAATGGCTCAAGCGGGTGCTATACTTTTTGACACAAAGCTTCGAAACTGCAGTTTTGCATCAAAAAGGATAAATATGGGCCTTAGTGTCTGTACTTTGGCTGAACAGGGGACAGGGGTGAGTCCTCCCTCCCATAGCCTCCTATGGGGAGTGGTACTTCCAGGCAACTGAACTGTCAAGGCACCCTTAGAAACCACCCCTCCCAGTTCTCCTGGCACTGGGGGTAACTCATTCTCCAGAATGCAGTCTGCGGGCATCTGGGGACTAACTATGCCCCTTCTCTGGGTTACCTACCCACTCCACTCCAGGGATGCCAAGGCCATAGGACAGAAAAAATACCTCCCCATGGGTTGGAGTCAACCTACACACCTGGCCAGTGTACTGCTTTAGGGAAACTAGTCTCTCCACTATCATGATATGTCTAGCCCTGGTGTCCCTCAGAGGAGTGATTGGAGCCCCATTTACTCCAACCTGGTGGAAATGAAGACTCCCACCCTCAGGGATCACCAGTTCACCCTCGGAGTCTATCTCCCAACTGAGGGAGATTATGGCATGGTCCATAACCTGCCCCTGGGGACTACTTGCCCCTAAGGCCACATTGGCCGTTCCTTTAGAGGTCCCACCAGTGGGTTGTTTCTTTGGACAGACAGAGTCCTCCTGCTTGTGTTCTAGCTGGAAGCACTCAAAGCAGTGGCGCTGGAAATGGGGTGCCCTGGGCCACTGCCCACAGAACTACCAGTCTGTTTTTCAGATGGCACATGAGAACCTTTTCTTACCCCTTTACTCTGGGAATTGTCTGGGTCATCTGTAACCTTCCCCTCACTCTCTTGGGGGGAACCTGAATCACTCTTCTTAGGGTCACTCCCAGGTACCTTTTTGGACACTCTGGTGCTAGCCCAGAGGTCTGCCTCCTCAGCAAGCTTCCTGGGATCAGTCAGTTTACTGTCAACTAGGTGCTGGTGCAACTCTGTAAAACAGATACTGAGCATGTGCTCTCTCGAGATTAAATTGTACAACTCAACATAATCATTGACTTTGCTACCCTGCACCTGGTCATTTAGGCCCTCATTACAACCCTGGCAGTCGGTGTTAAAGCGGTGGTAAGACTGCCAACAGGCCGGGGAAAAAGAAAATGGAATTACGACCGTGGCGGAAACAGCCAACTAAGACAGCCACTTTAACACTCCGACCGCCACGGCGGTACGAACAAACAGCGCGGTGGTCACCGCCAACCGACAGGCGGGAGACAATGTACCGCCCACAGTATCACAACCTACCAATCCGCCACCTTTTCCGGGGCGGATTCACAGCGAAAAAAAACACGGCGGAACCAGGACTTCGAAGGGAAAGCGCTCACCTCTGCACACTCCACGAGGAACCAGGACACCATGGAACCAGAGCTCCACATTTTACCAGCCTTTCTCTTCTTGCTCCTCTACCAGGAGCGCGAACGCTGGCGGCGAATACCACGGTGAGTACTGCACCTACGACACAGGGGTGGGGGAGGGAAAAAACAGGGACACTGTAGTGTGGCCATTTTTATTGTAGCTTTATGCGCGTTAGCATAACGTATTAGGCCTCTGTGCACTTTGCCCTAGACGCATTTTATTTAGCCTCGCACTGTTATTTTACAATAACCAGTTTCACTGTCTTGTTTTATTTCCTTCTATCACACTGTTTAGCTTACTTCAGCACTGTGTTCTCAAACAATACATTCTTGCTCACTCTGTGCTTCAGTCAAGAATACAGTCTGGTACATTGCCGATAGACGTGGTAGAATTTAGTCTTTATTGTTCGTAGACAGTACACTTCCTTACGTAGGGAACATCGGGGTGTTAGTTCATATCAATAGTATAAAAACACTTTCTAGTCCCGGTACACGCAAGAGGGAGATTCCGACCAGGAACCCACAACTAGATGCTGACTGCCCTGTTGCAGATGCTGATCCAGATCACAGGCCTTTGCTCAGGTCTGAGGGTTGATGTCTTCCCGGGGAAACCAGAAAGGCAGGCTTAGAGCTTCACATACTGTGCTCAAAATATAACTTAGAGAGAACATAATTTAGTTACAATATGATAGCCTTATTTTTATGTTTCACTCTCCTCGTTACTATTTCCATCTTACTGTGTTGTATGGTTCTGGTTATTGCGGCTCACGCCTTGTTATCTAAAATGCAGTAGTTTTCTTAAACCAATCTTTTAAAACTCAAACTGCCTTTGTCATTTACATATGAGAACTCACTTTGTATGAGAGACCTGGTTGTGACCTGAGACAAAAGGAAATGAGGTGAATGATTGTAATATATTAAAATTCAGTAGTCAAATAATATACATACACTATTTACAAATATATACACCAAGAATATTAGTCCAAGGTATTCCACCCTTAAAGTCCGTGGACCACTGGGCCCACACTGCATGAGCGAGGCCCACACAAGATACCCGAACATGACGGAGAGAACACTGCAGGGGCATCAGATAGAAATAAAACAGGCACCTCAGGGGGAAGGGGAAGGGTGGGCACCTCAGCCGGTTGAGTGCACGACGCCAAATCCACGAGGGGGCCCCATGCCCACTGTTCAATCCTGGGGAGTGCAAAGCCACAGTCTCACAAGTCTCTACAGTGAGTGGGTTGCCCACTGCTATATCCTGGGGAGTGCAAAGGCACAGTCTCTCAAGTCTCTACAGTGGGTGGTTTGCCCACTGTTCAATCCTAGGGAGTACAAAGCCACAGTCTCTCAAGTCTCTACAGTGGGTGGTTTACCCACTGTTCAATCCTGGGGAGTGCAAAGCCACAGTCTCTCAAGTCTCTACAGTCGGTGGGTTGCCCACTGTTCAATCCTGGGGAGTGCAAAGCCACAGTCTCACAAGTCTTTACAGTGGGTGGGTTGCCCACTGCTATATCCTGGGGATTGCAAAGCCACAGTCTCTCAAGTAGATGACAGTCTCCACTGGTTCTGGAGGGGGCTTGGTGCCCAGAGTGCTTCATCCTGCCAAGGACAGAGGTAGTGGATGTAAATCTCCACTGGTTCTGGAGGGGGCTTGGTGCCCAGAGTGCTTCATTCTGCCAAGGACAGAGGTAGTGGATGTAAATCTCCACTGGTTCTGGAGGGGGCTTGGTGCCCAGAGTGCTTCATCCTGCTTGTGGCAGCTTCAGTAGCGTCAGTGCTTTTGACGCTCATGGGCCTGCGGTGCTTGTGGCGGCGGTGTCCTTGGCAGCGGTGCTTGTGGTGGCGGTGTCCTTGCCAGCGGTGCTTGTGGTGGCAGTGTCTTTGGCAGCGGTGCTTGTGGCGGCGGTGTCCTTTGCAGCCCTTCAGCTGCTGGCGGTCCTGTCTGGGCCAGCAGGGCTGCTGCTGGTGGTCGCCTCCTGGGCAGCGGGGCTGCTGCTGGTGGTCCTGTCTGGGCCAGCGGGGCTGGTGGTGGTCACCTCCTGGGCAGGCGGGGCTGATGCTGGCGGTCCTGTGTGGGCCAGCGGGGCTGCTGCTGGCGGGGCTGCTGCTGGCGGTCCTCTCTGGGCCAGCGGGGCTGCTTCTGGCGGTCAACTCCTGGGCAGCAGGGCTGATGCTGGCTGGCTCCTGGGCAGCGGGGCTGATGGCGGTCTTCTCCGCCGTGCAGATCTTCCCCACCTTGGAAGGTGTCGCAGCTGACTCCACACTCCCACCTATACCCCTGGGAGCGGCTTTGGTGGCGGTTGTCTTCCCCCTCTTCCGCCGGGCACTGGCAAACATTTGATGCTTGAGAGGTGGGGGACTGTCCGTGCTGTGGCTCCTTGACACACTGGCTGCCCTGCTGCACTCCAGAATCCGGTGACTACTGGCACCACTAGTCCCGCCGATGTTGTGGCTGAGGTGCTAGGTTGGGACCTGGAGAGTCGGGTCCTAGGAGACTGACGGGGTGGGGGAGGTGAGGGAAAGAGGTCAAGGGTGGACAGGAAAAGTTTCTTAGGAACACTGTGACAGGTAGCTGGAGGGGGTTTGGGAGTAGAGGAAGAGGTTGTAGGAGGCGTACGTTTTGGTGACTTTGGGCGAAGGTGCATGCGCTGGAGTCTGTCGTGAGGTGGATGGCTGTTGGGTGGGTGTGTGCCTGCGTTTGTGTACCTTGGGAGGTGGCATCCCAGACACACTGGGAGAGGACACAGGGGATGTGTGAATGGTATTGGGGGTGGTGACTGCAGGTGAGCGGGGTGTGGTGGTGGGTGTGCTGGTGATGGAAGTAGTGGCTGTAGATGTAGTGCATGCAGGTGTGAGTGGAGTCGAGACTGGGAGGGAGGAGGGAGATGAGGAGGAGGGGGACACTGTGGAGGCAGTGGATGTTGCTATGTCTGCATGTGTGTGATGCTTGCATGAGTGCCTGTGGGATGTCTGGTGCTTATGTTTGCCTGAGCTTCCTTTGTGTGTTGAGGTGTGCGCATGCTGGTCTGATGGTGTGCTTGGGGTAGGCTGAGGTACAGGGGATTGGGTTTGGGTGGAGGAAGTTGGAGGGGGGAGACTAGAGACAGGGACAATGGCTGCCATCAGTGCTGAGGCCAGAGTCTGAAAAGCTTGCTGAAGGGCTGCCTGACTAGAATGAATGCCCTCCAGGAATGCATTGGTTTGTTGCAACTGCCTCTCTACACCCTGGATGGCATTCAAAATGGTAGCCTGCCCAACAGTGAGGGACCTGAGGAGGTGAATGGCCTCCTCAGTGAGGGCAGCAGGGGTGACTGGGGCAGGGGCTAAAGTGCCTGGGGAGAAGGAGATGCCCACCCTCCTGGGTGAGCAGGCACGGGGCAAAGGCTGAGGGGCTGCTGGGAGGGTGGTGCCTGGTGCGAAGGAGATGCCCACCCTCCTGGGTGAGCGGGCACGGGGCAAAGGCTGAGGGGCTGCTGGGAGGGCGGTGCTGGAGGGGGGGTGGCGGCTGTAGATGCGGGGGGCACAGATGGGGCCGCCACCAAAAGGGAGCTCCCATCAGAGTCCGTATCACTGGTGTCAGCTCCTGTCCCCGCCGTGGAGCACTCCTTGCCCTCCGTCCCACTGGTGAAATCAGACTCTGTAGTGTCGCTCTCCAGGGCCATGTGGGATGCAGCTCCCTCCTGCTCCGGTGCCACTGCTCCTCCGCCCGATGATGCTCATGTACACATGTACAGGGAGACCACAAAAAGAGGGCGGGAAGACAGAAGAAAGATATGTTAAGTGCATGCATTACCCCTACCGTTGGCGGACACGACAGACACAGAAGCCCCCTGCACTACGCCGCGCACTTGGGGTCCACTGTTCAATCCCTGGGACATGGCCTACAAGGCTATGGCCGATATCTGCACACATGGATGTCACAGGAGCCTGACTAGGTGTAGTTGGCACTGTACCCAGGTGGGGTGGGGTGGGGTGCCACAGGGTCTGCCTGAAAAAGGGGACTTAACCAGCACACTCGCCCTGGCCTAGGGAAACCCACAGCCCACCTCCCCCACCCAGACACCTCCACTGTGCGCTGAATCAGCAGAATGAGAGTGTACTCACCCCCTTGTTGCTGCTGTGATGCCCTCAAGCGCCCATCCAACTCTGGTTACACCACCGCCAGGATCCTGAACATCCGGGGGGGTCATGGTGCGACAGCCACCCCTCCCACGTTGGGAGGCCATCCCCAGCTGGGCCTCCGCCGTCTTCTTGCTCCAGCGGCGAATGTCCTCCCATCTTTTACGGCAGTGGGTGCTCCGTCTGTGATAGACCCCCAGGGTCCGGACGTCCTTGGCGATGGCACGCCAAATATCCTTTTTTTGGTGGGCGCTGACCTATAGGAATTGTACAGGGGAAAAAGAGAAGTTATTACCAACTGTACCGTCACAGTCATTGGCCCGCATCCCTATCCTTGCCATGTGGCACATGCACTCACCGTCGTTTCATGCACACATCATTCTCCTCCCTCCCTATCTTTCATCCACACCACTCCACACAGGCATTGCCCATACAGCATGCTCGCAGTGTACTTACCTGTTTGTGTGGAGGACCGTAGAGTAGCGTGTAGTGGGGGAGGAACCCATCCACGAGTTTCTCCAACTCCTCCGTGCTAAAGGCAGGGGCCCTTTCCCCAGACGCACGAGCCATTGTCTCTTCCAGACTGAGGTCACAGCAGCACTTGTAGTGTAGGTCCTCTCCTGTCGAAGATCAGGTATTGAGTGATTGTAAAGATAGAAAATGGCAGTCATGTCCGCGGCGGTGCGTACCGTCACCGCCGGCGTACATCGTCATTGGCTCCTGGGACCCATAGGGTCCAATGTTAACCAATGCAGAATTGCGCTGCGGTCTTCAACCGCCTACTGCGACGGTGTACAATGCCAGCGCAGTTACCTCACATCCCATTGTCCCACTTCAGGGGCCCACATGGCTTTGTTTTTAACTGCGTCACACATACCGAGCCTACATGCCTCCACACTCATACAGGCAAAATTCGGGTTATGAATAGTTTTCTGAGTAAGCTGTGTTTACGTACCTCTGAGTTGGTTGACTCTGTGCTCGCTGTTGTCCTTCATAGGCACCGTCCGCTGGGACATGTGAGGAGATGGTGGCATCCTCCGGTGTACAGACCGCTGGTGGACCTGTCGTTAATGGAGGAAAGACATGTAATCATCACCTACAGGCTTGATCATGCCACAATCCTGGAACTGTGTGCCCAGTTGGAGCCAGACCTGATGTCAGCTATCCGCCATCCCACAGGAATCCCCGCTCAAGTGCAGGTGCTGTCAGTACTCCATTTCCTTGCAAGTGGGTCTTTTCAAACTACAGTGGCCATAGCATTAGGGATGTCCCAGCCTATGTTTTCCAACGTGTTGTCCAGAGTGTTGTCTGCCCTTCTGAAACACATGCGCAGCTACATTGTGTTCCCTCAGGAGGAGGATTTGCCTACAGTGAAAGGTGACTTCTATGCCCTGGGACATATCCCCAACATCATAGGGGCCATTGATGGGACACATGTGGCCTTGGTCCCCCCCTGCAGGAGTGAACAGGTGTACAGAAACCGGAAAAGTTACCATTCAATGAATGTGCAGATGGTGTGTTTGGCAGACCAGTACATCTCCCATGTTAATGCCAAATTCCTGGCTCAGTGCATCCTGCGGAATAGCAGCATCCCTTATGTGATGGGGCAACTCCAGAGGCACCGTGTGTGGCTATTAGGTGAGCACCTGAAACCAAATCAGTGGAAATAGTTGTCTGGGGATATCCCTACAGGTTAGTGTGTGTCTAATAGTTGTCCCTCGCCATTTGCAGGTGACTCTGGCTACCCCAACCTGTCATGGCTACTGACCCCAGTGAGGAATCCCAGGACAAGGGCAGAGGAACGCTACAATGAGGCCCATGGGCGAACTAGGAGGATTATAGAGCGGACCTTCAGCCTCCTGAAGGCCGGGTTCTGGTGCCTCCATATGACAGGTGGTTCCCTATTCTACTCACCAAAGAAGGTGTGCCAGACCATCGTGGTCTGCTGTATGTGTCACAACTTAGCTTTGCGACAACAGGTGCCTTTTCTGCAGGAGGATGGTCCAGATGGAGGTGTTGTGGCAGCTGTGGAGCCTGTGGACAGCGAAGACGAGGAAGCAGAAGAAGAGGACATCGACAACAGGAACTCTGTGATCCTGCAATACTTCCAGTGAGACACAGGTAGGAAGACAAACCTGCCTACTACATGTACTTTAACACTACTACCGCTCTACTGTCTGACCTTTTCACCCAGTGTATGGTCACAGAGTTGTCACTTTCCCTTACGATTTCACAGATGTGGGTCACACTGTGTGACATCTGCTTTGTTTCCTCATGGACTAGAGCTGTGTGACATAGGTATGTTGACATTACAATTGAAAGAGCATTTTGTCACTGTAATTGCTAATACACTATTTCGAAATCACAGACAGACTCCAGATTGTTTTGTGCTTTAAGGGTGTTTATTTAAGTGCTCAATATTGGAGGGGGTTGTAAAATGGTGAGGGGTGATGGTGGAGGAATGTCCATGGCAGAGTCCAGTCTATTAGTCTCACAGGTGCATTGTCCAAAGGGGCATAGGAAGTGGAGGTGGGGCAGTTTGAGGATGGACAGGGTGACAAGGTGGGACAGAAGGATGACATTCAGGGCGGTCTCATTTCTTGGCGGGGGTCTTGGCACCATTCTCTGTCTTTGTCCTGGATCTCAGGGACCTTTCGCGGGGTGGTTCTCCCTCTGCAGAGGGTGGGGTGCTGGTGTGGTGGTCCTGTGGCGGTGCCTCCTGTCCACTAGCGCCGGCGGAGGTGGTGGGCAGTTCATCTTCCAGGCTAGTGTCAGGGGCCCCTTGTTGTGCCACAGTGTCCCTCCTGGTGTTGAGGACTTCCTTCAGCACCCCTACGATGGTGCCCAGGGTAGAATTGTTGGATCTTAGTTCCTCCCTGAAGCCCAAATACTGTTCCTCCTGCAGCCGCTGGGCCTCCTGAAACTTGGCCAGTACCGTTGCCATTGTCTCCTGGGAATGATGGTACGCTCCCATGATGTTGGATAGGGCCTCGTGGAGAGTGGGTTCCCTGGGCCTGTCCTCCCCCTGTCGCACAGCAGCCCTCCCAGTTCCCCTGTGTTCCTGGGCCTCTGTCCTATGAACGGTGTGCCCACTGCCCCCAGGTCCCTGTTCTTGTTGGGGTGGTGGGTTAGCCTGGGTTCCCTGTAGTGGTGGACACACTGCTGATTGATGTGTCCTGAGAACAGAGGTATGGGCCCGCTGGGTGGGTGCTGTGCTGGTGTTTCCAGAGGGGACAAGCTCTGGAGTGGCCTGTGCCAGTGTAAGGAGAACCAACTGTCCTGAGTTCCCAGATGGGCTGGGCTGGTCGTCTAGATCCAGTTGGACAGGGCTGCTGTCATCACTGTGGGCCTCTTCTGTTGGTGGTGTGGACATGTGTGGACCCTCCTGTGTGGTGACGTTAGGTAGGGGTCCTGCAGGGGTGTAAAAGCATGAATATTGCATCTGGGTGTACCATGGTGTGCAATGGGTGGGTGACCGTGTACCCCAGTGCTTGCATTACTGTGTGGGACCTTGTGTGATGATGGTTTAGGGGGGTGTATGGGTATGTGCAGTGGCCATGCATTGGTGATGGGTGTCCATGCTTAGTTGTTGCATGCAGGGCTTGGTGTTGGGATGTGTGGATTGTGATATTGGGACATTTGTGAGGAGTAGGAGTGATGGGGGTGAGGGTGGGGGTATGTGATGGCATGCAGGTAGGGTGGGGGATATAGTAGTTAAGGTTTGACTTACCAGAGTCCATTCCTCCAGCTACTCCTTCGAGGCCCTCAGGATGCAGAATAGCCAAGACTTGCTCAAAAATGAAAAAGTTGTTAGTAAGGCAGATGAGAATCATGTCCAACAACATTTCAGTGTGGAGGAGATGGGATAAAGATCTTGCTCTCAAACAATGTCTTACAGCATTAATTCCCAAATCATGGGGAATACAGGTGTAAAGGCTGTTGACATCTAGACACAAACATAAATCATTTTCTTCCCAAGGAGTCTCATCAATGATGCGCAAAAAATCAGTAGTATCCTTGATGTATGAAGGAAGTGAAGTGACAAAGTGTTGCAAAAAGACATCAACATATTTGGAAGTGTTTTCTAGGAGACTTTTCTCATCTGCCTTACTAATAACTTTTTCATTTTTGATAAAGTTATTTATAAACAAAAACAAGGGACAGCGACGGGTACTTGCTTTGCTCCCAGCTATGCAGGCCTATTTTTAGGCTGGTGGGAGGAACAAATAGTGGGCAACATTGACTTATTTGAGACTCATGTGATTTTATGGATCAGATATATTGCTGATATTTTCTGTATTTGGCAAGGTGATGTGAATACAGCACATGAATTTGTGAACATACTGAATGACAATACATTGAATCTGATATTCTCCAGTCAAATCGATTCCAAATCCATTGATTTTTTGGATGTTCGGATCAGCAAAGATAATAACAAATTGACGAGTACTTTATATCGTAAGGAGACTGCAGGGAATAGCTTGCTTCATGCAAGTAGCAGTCACCCAAAGAAGTTAATACAAAGCATCCCGTATGGGGAAATGTTACGTGCTTGCCGGAATTGAAGCTCTGATGATGCTTTTTTCAGTGAAATTGAAGTCATGACTGAGAGATTTCTTCAAAGAGGCTATAAAAAATGTGTAATTGATCGAGCAGTTGCCAGAGTTTCTCGAACAAATAGATCTAGTTTACTGATCAAAAAGGGAAACTTAGATTCACAACAGCAACAACCGATTAGATTTATCACCACATACAGTAGTGGTAGTAACGAAATAAGAAAAATCTTTACTAAACATTGGCCTGTACTGAAAAAGGATGAAACCTTTCTAAATGTTTTAGGTGAATTTCCACGCTTCACTTTCAGAAAAAATCAATCTTTAAATGATTCACTTTGTAACAGTCTAATCCCACAACCTGCAGTCAAGAATCCTGTTCAAGGATTCTTTACCTGTGGTAGATGTAAAGCTTGTAAAAACAGTACAAACATGAAAAGTATTCAATTTCCCACCATCACCACTCCCTATGTAATTCGTAAACATGTGTCATGTATGTCAGATCATTGTGTTAATCTGTCCCTGTAATAAATTTTACATATGCAGTACCATTCATCCTGCTAAAAAACGAAATCTAGAACATATGAGAGCTATAGATCACATAGACACTAGCTATCCAGTAGCTAGGCACTTTAGAGATTTTCACAATCAAAGGGTTGATCTGTTGAAATTTGCTGTTCTAGATCAGGTTCTAATAAGGGAGAGAGGTGGGGATAGAGTACTATAATTGAGGAGATTGGAATCTAGACTCATAATTGGTATGAACACTTGACATCCAACTGGACTTAATATGGATGAGGAATTGTCAATACATATTGGGAATTAAAATTGTTCATTATTTGTCTTTTGTATAATAATTTTATACAACAATTTTTATTGTTCAATGCTGCCTTTCTCCTCCTCTTTTTAAAAATATCTTTGTAATCTTTCAATTTTTCAAGTAATTTTTGTATAGAGTGTAGTATTTGTTATTGTTATTCTAACTATATTATTATCTCCCCTTTTTTTTACGTGGCCTTCATATGAATATATTCAATAGGGAAGATCACCAATGTTTGATCACATTATCAACAAAAGCAAAAGAGCTATTATATCCTTTTTATATATTTTCATCTTTTGAGTTATCAATATATTTATATTCAACTTTGCATTAAAAGTGAATTTTTTCATTAGGAGTGTAAATATACCACATTTATGATAAGGTTTCTAATAGGACCTTTGTAGATTGATGATATAAGATATATATTGAAAATGAATGAATCATTCTTTGTTTAATATGTATCATCTTAAATACTTTTATTGTGTATTTATCTTTATTCCAAACATATATATTGTGTATCAAATCCCCTATTTTGATAGTACAAATATATATAATTATTTATAATATTTTAAGAATATTTAAAATGGGGATATAACGATACTGGTTGAGAAACAATATGGTGTTTGCGAGAAGAACATAAATTGAAATATACAATTGATGACTGTAAATTGTTAATTAATAGTTTTGCTTTCTGTTTAGAAATCGATTTGTATATATTCATATTCGTTTTAGTCACTTTAAAATGGCCGACATGTTTCGGGTTTAAAATCAGGAGACCTTATATGTTAGTCCTATTTCGATATTGTTTGTATATGGCACTGTACACCTGGTGTATTTAAATTAGGTGAGAGGAACGGGTCAGTTACAGGTGAACAAGGAAATTTATATTTCCGAAACGTGTTGGGACATCGCTAAATAAGTGGTTGCATTTCAACTCTCTGGAGTGATGGAGACTCATCTGTTAACGCTCTGGGCGCTGATACTTTAGTCCCGAGCGTTGTGGATGTTTGTTTTTAATATATATATATATATATATATATATATATATATATATATATATATATATATATCACCTACTGGTGGTTGCCATTTGGTAGTTATAGTTAGGACCATGTTATGTTTCGATTGAAAAAGTGTTTTTTGAGTTGCCAATATCTTTGGTGCTGATTGCCGAATCTTCACCACATTTAAAAAAAGAGTTTCAGTGAATCTTATTGTACTTAGGAAGTTTTGGGGCAAACTGTCAAGGGGGAGGCAAGAAAAAGAGGAGGTCAAAAATGGGCATTTCTCATTAAATTCCCATATGGATTTTAGACATGAAAAACCGCTGGATGGAATTACACCAAATTTGGCAGAAAGGTAGCTCTTGGTCCGGAAAGAGTGCTTTCTGTTATTTGCTGTAAATCCATTCAGTACTTTTAGAAATATTAAAAGAAAACTAAATATGGATATCTAGAGGTGAGAGGGATTCGCAAATAATAGAGCTTGTGTAGGGAAATGCAGAGCTCAGATTACTGCCAACACTTCAGCCAATCCCCACAGGAATAGATAAAAAAAAAAAAGAAAAGGGGCAGGGTAGGGTCACCCTGACCCCTTAGCTCTTGTGCCGGGGTTCCAAAGGGACAACCCCAGGCCAAAAAAGCATTTTAAAAAAAAGTTTGGCAAAGATTTTTTTAAAACAAAACACTAGTTTTTAAGAAGCCTCAGGGCGGGGCAGGTGGTCCTGGGACATTTTGAAATAAAGGAGGTGGGGCGTACAAGGCCCCCTTCCTAGGGCAGTTTGATGCCCTGAGGGCCACCACCTCCTCGGGTATTATTTATGATGAATGCTCCAATAAAATAAAATGCCAGGATGCCTGCCCCCCCAGGCTGCCCTGGGTACTGCCACCTACCTGGGGCGCCAATAAAATGTAATGCGGGGGCTGCCCAGCCCCCCTGCAGTCCTGCAGACTGCCACCTCCCAAGGGCTCAAATAAAATGTAATGCGGGGGCACCTGGCCCTCCTGCAGCTCCACGGACCACAGCCTTCCCGGGGCTGAAGTAAAAGAATGAAGTGGGTCTGTTGCAGACTCCCGGCCCAAGGGACCACAACATCCCCAGGCCAAATGTACATTGGAGGGGCTGCACGGCTCCCCTTGAGGAGCCATATATGGCCCTGGGGACCTCCACAACCCCGGGTAGGATCCTGCTTTGTCCCAGGGATGCCTATCCTGTTTCTGACTTGGCGGGAGCTTTGAAAGAGCAAACACTTCGCTTTCTGCAAGTGAGAGCTGTAAAACAGCACTCACTTGTGGAAAGTGAAGTTTGCATCTGTTTCCACAGATGAAAGCATTGCTTCCTATTTAAAGCAGCTCCCTGCATGTGGGAGCAATGGTGGCTCCTGTAGGATGTGGGGAACTGACTATGACAGCGAGGGCCGTGAGGATCCCCCCATGGTCCTGACACTCTCTCTTCCATCTCATAATAGGATGGAAGAGAGAGAGAGAGAGAGAGAGAGAGAGAGAGAGAGAGAGAGAGACTGTCATTGCAATGGTCTCTCCATACAATGACTTCAAAGATTCAGACTAGCAAGATGGTTGGTACTGATGTTTAGTTATGTTTGGATGCAGAGCAGAACAGAGGCACTTCTGGTCTAATGGCCAAAGTCTTGTGCTGTCACTCAGTAGGATGATGGTTCAAATATTTGTATTGGTTGGCATTTTGTCTGTTTATTTTCTAGTGTTTTCACTGTTAAACATTCCTAGGTATGGAACATTGAAGTATTTTTCTCCCTTGCCATGCACTGATAATTACCCCAGATATTACAGCATTCACGTTATCTTTTATAACATTAATAATATCACTGTAACATTTGTTGTAAAAGTATTCATAAAAAACTATGCATGTTGGGGGCAGGAGTTATAGTTACCTTAGGGCACGAGTTATGGTCACTTAAAATAACTATAACTATAACTGGTGAATTTCCAAGGTTTTGTATGAGTAAATTCAGAACTTAACTATAATGTTCCTGTAACCTTTGTTTTTTTAAGTAAATTTCTATGATTTTTTATTCTATTTCCTAACTATAATGTTCCCGTAACCTTGGTTTATATATATATATATATATATATATATATATATATATATATATATATATATATATATATATATATTCACACAGACATATATATTTATTTAAAAACCCTTAGAAAGTTACTGAAAGGGGTGTAGCTTGAACAGAGAAGCGCATGGTGGCATAGCTCCATCTCTCATCCCGCCACGGACCAAAATGTCTCATTGTCAGGCATTTTGAGACCTTTAAAACAGTGTAAGAGGTACGATGCTAGCAGCAGAAGATGAGAAGACCCTGCCCGCCATACCTGTGACCCCCATAAGATCGAGCATTGTGGTCTTATTTATAGAGGAAAATTCACCACTGCGAGGCCCGTAGAAGACAGGATGCAGACTGCAGCTTCTAGAGGAAGTTTGGCTGCAATATGTTATTTGCTGACCTACCATAGCTTTTGGGGCTGCTCTGCGCTCATTCCTGAAGACCATGGCACCAGCACAATGGTGCTTGAACCCACTTTATTTTAACTCTCTGTGTGATCAACAATCTTGTTGCCTCACTTTAAAATGCCCGCCACAATATGTGGCAACCGCTGACTCTACCTAAACTGTGTTCCTAAATTTTACAAAATGGCATGTGGACAATACTGCTAAACAAAAATGCACTAGCATTACAATGACCAGAAAACCAGTTCCAGTTTGCATCCACCCCAGCACTCGTCTAACTTCCGAACACCATGCTTGGCCTCAAAATGATGGTCACAACACAGTGCGACCATCAAAGCTAATAAATCGGTGGTACTACATGCACTCCTCTGAACATGTGCTGAGCCATTCAACTGCCTCCATACACTCTACGAATATGCGCAAAGCTGGAATAACAATGTAATGCACTCCTACAGGGAAGCATGACTTGCCCCTAACATGGTGCTTTTTTTACCACAGACAGGTGATACACATAGAAAGACCTCAACTTTCACTCTGCTATTAATCTACAGCTCCAACCCTGAAAAAAGCACTTCTACTCGTGTCTATTAGAACCATAAGGCCCACCATGCCGAATAATGCCAATAGCTTACAATCCTCTTGCTATACCCATCATCAACTCCCAATCACATCAAAATGGCTGATAAAGAGCCTAAAGCTAATCTCAAATTATAAAAAAAAAACCCACTGTTGCCTGAATCACCAGTCAAGGGAAAACCAGATATCAACAGCACCATTGACATAAATCTAAAAAATTTGGCAGAGGTTTATGGTCTTGCAAAGTCAACGAAACAAAACACAGACTCAATGTATCTGAAGATGACTGGGATTAGGAGTAGACATGAATGCTATAGACAACAACATAGCAAAAGCAGAATGTAGAATCAGTTTAGTGAAAGATAACTCTGCCCAAGCATCCAAAACATTAAAATATCTCCAAGGATCAACATGAACACTGAGGAAACATATAGAGGAACTGGAGGATCATAGTAGGAGCGGCAACCTAAGGATTTTCACAACCCCTGAAGGCACTGAAAACTGAGAAGGCTCCCTCATATCATTTCTGGAAAACTGGCTCCCACAGGTCTCCAACCTGAAATTTAACAAAGAATTAGAGATGGAAAGGGCTCACCATGTCCAATCATTCAAACCATTAAACAAAAACATCACAAGTCCAATCATCTGCAAACCACTCCGACACCAACACACCAAGGCAATACTGGCCTTAATGCACAAAAATAACCACATCAATTGGAATTGTTTGAAAATTCACATATCGCAAGATTACTCTAGAACAGGATTCTGCAAAGTTGGTCCTGGAGAGCCGGGTCCATGCCAGTTTTTAGCATATCCACATTTAGAAAAAATATGTTTCAGAAATCTAAATTTTTCTAAATGTGGATATGCTAAAAATCTGGCATGGACCCAGCTCTCCAGGACCGACTTTGCAGAACCCTGCTCTAGAACAACAGTGGATACCAGAAATGGCTTCCTGGCTCTCTGTGATCATTTATGAACCACAAGATTATAATCAGCTTTCACAGTCCCAACAAAGTTCAGAATTATGGTGAGAGGCAAATACCACATCTTTGAGGACCACAAAGACTTACCAAATACTTTTGACAAACTTGAGGACCATGAGATGGAAACCATGAGTCCTTACTATAAGAAAAGGAATTCTTGAGAAATCTTTCCTTCTATTAAGACTCTACTTTCAATTCCAGAACTGTGCCGGGTTTTGAACAATCGATATACGTTTTAGATAAGTACAAAATGTTATCTAATCACTTGCATTTTTAATTAACTCATACACATATGTTGGTAAAGGTTCTCTCACACCACAATGGAAATGTGATACTCAAATCTGATATGCAAAGGTGATTGTCAAAATGTTTTGTTACTTCAATATAATTTTTTAGCATCTAGTTTCAATTTATGCTACAACCTCCCGGAATCAGGACAACCTGTTTTGTAAGTAACAGTTGCACAATAACCAACATAGGAAGCCTATATCTACCCCATGCTGTCATATCACACACTGAGACATGTCCTGCACCATCTGCACCTCTCCATCCCAAATGTGCCTCCTATATTTACCTTGTCTACCTTACCTATCAATATGTCCAACTACCTAACCTCCTTATTCCTACACTTGTGAATACACTAACGATAAATACATATAGACATGACAAATCCCACTCACACAGGCAACATTAATATTGCCTCCATGAATGTTAAAGGGCTAAATCAACTGGTCAAAAGACGTAAAATATCCGATTACTTTTTTGAAACCAAATGAGATACTATCATGTTTCAGGAAATGAAAATCTCACACAAAGAAGCAAATAATCCTAAAAATGAATTGGATATCAGAAGTCACCTGCTCCCCGCTGCACTAATCTAAAAAAAAATCAAACCTAAAACTTGGCTCCCATACTACAGACATAGAAGGCAGATGGATAATTTCCAGTCTGAGTACAGGTTATGTGAAAATTCACGTAGTGAACATACATGGCACCAGTACTGATGATCCAGCCTTCTGGAACTCCATTTCAGACAACTTCAGACAGCTTCCGGCTAATGAACTAATTATTATAAGGGCACCTTCAACCTACCATGAGATACATTTCTTGACTACCAATCGAGCTATAATTTCCACACCCCCCTTAAGCTCACAAAGTACTACAGAAGCTTTGAGCAAATATGACCAAAAAGATAGTTGGAGACTCCAACATCCATACTCTAGGGATTGCACCTTATTTTCTGTTCCACATAACCCGTATAACAGAATTGACTACATCCTTATCCCGGGTGCCTATACTCAACTAACAGATCAGACAAACATTCACCCAAGACTACTTTCGGATCACTCTCACATAAACACACTACTTTCAGGCACAAACCCAAAGGCTCAAACAAAATATAGAAATGGTCAAAGAAACTATCTCAAATTATATTTCAGAAAACACCTCTCCACATGTGTCTATAGAGACATTTTGTGATGCACTTAAAGCAACCTTACGGAGTATACTAATTAGTTTAAAATTAAAGATGAAAACAACTAACAATGCTTTACTAACCAAATTGGAAGAAGAACTGAAACAATTGGAAATGTTACATTCAGAATCTGGATAAAGCCACTCTCTATTGCCACTAATATAAAAAAAAAATTAAGTGATAAAGTTGGCATATGGGTCAATAGATTTAAAGGGCCTAAGTTATGTGAGACTAAGGAGGCTGGTAAATTATTAGCATAATATCTCAAACATAAACAAAACCAAAAGAATATTATTGCCCTTAAAGATGGTAAGAATACAGCCCAAACTGGCCACCCAAACATCCTAGATATTTTTTAAAAAAATGTATGAAGACCTATATATACACAAATGATCATGACCCTTTACAGTAACCCTAGTGCTGGAATCGGAACAAGTGGACTAATTTCACAATTCTTTAACCTAGAGAATGGCACAAGACAGGGGTGCCCATTATCACCCTCCCTTATCCTACTTGCTCTCGAGCCTCTACTACTATCTATATAGAACAAGGATAACATATCCGGAGTTAACTTCAATGGCACAATAGCAAAGCTTTCTGCCTACGCAGATGATATACTAGTAGTAACCGAAAATGCAAGTGTCTCCATCAAGGGCCTCATGGACTTGATAGTATCCTGCTATACACTGAAAAGAGACATTTCAGAGGTTAATTTTTTAAACCCCATAGGAGAAAACAAACTTCTAGGAGACCCAGGTCTTGCATGGCAAGCCCATTACCTCAAATATCTTGGTAGTGAGTTTGGATCTGACCTTATAGAGACCATCAACCATAATGATACCATCACCTTGAAAAAAACATTAGAACTCCTCAAAAAATGGACACCCAAATTTATAACTTGGTGGGAATGTATTGAGACCATAAAAATGATGATCACTTCCATAATTAACTATTTAATTAACATGATCCATTTGCTGTTAGCTGAGCATTTCCACAACAAATTGGATCAATTAATTACAAAGTTCAGCTAGCAAAACAAGAAGCCCAGAATAGCACAAAAATATATTTGCTTACCTAACAAACTGAGAGGTGTTAATCTAGCCAATTTTTAGAACTACAAGACAACTTTCTTAGTTAGAGAAGGCTCCCTTTGCTTTGCTACTTCAGATAACCATAAACCCACATGGCTAATGGTTGAAAATGCCATCCTAGACAGTCTACAACCTATAACACTTCTCTCTTTTAGCATTACATACATTCCCGCATCAAAACAGTCCTTTAAGAACACCAAAAACGCTCTACTAAACATTAATAAAATACTAACCTCACTGATCAAATCATCGAACTTACTTACACTGTGGCATAACCTAAAGGACAGCCATGGGTAAACAAAGGCATTCATTTCCCTAACCAACTTGGTTCATGCACCCCTCCTATTTCCTTCACTGCACTACAGTCTTTATCAAGCTTAAGGCATGCATCACCAAAACAAAATTACATGCCACAAACCCACCCTTTTCAGACCTCATTAATAAATGTAATGAATCTGGCCATCAAGTGTCTACATTTTATAAACTTCTACAACCCAAAACATCAAATGTAAATCACAAAATAAAGAAACATTGGAATACACACTGGTTTTGATTCCCTTACGTTTTTGTATTTAGCTGTCTTTCAGTTTGACTCCTGTGGGAACGAGATGGCCCAAGGGAAATCAAGCACCATGGGCAAATCAGAATGCTTTAGTTTTTTAATTCCCAAACAAAAATAGGGTTGGGCTCGTTTTAGGACCAGCAAGGCTATTTTTTTAATTGCCGCACCCACAAGAGTCTTTTGAGCCTCTGACAGACCCAATCGTCCAGATATATATTTATTTTTTAAACCTAATTTCTTAAAACCTACTGAATGGATTTACACCAAATCCCTTAAAGAAGTCTATAGAAAATGCCTGGGGATTTTGTGACCCCACTTTTTTCTCTGCCCTTGCTTGACTGATTTCCCAAAAACTTTCCATATACAATCTAGTTAAGAATAACACAGTATTGGAAAGTTTTGTGGAGATTCATCAAATGGGGCCAAAGTTATTAGCCACACAAAACAGTGATGACTTCTGGGTAAATTACATTCTGGGTAAATTAGGGAGGGAGGTTCATGTGGCCGATTTCAGCCCAGGGACTCCATCCTCTGGGGTCCTCATGCATGTCCTCATCGGTGCCCTAGCCCCACCCAGGGTACCCACCTTTCCTTGATGGGGACTGTAGGGGGAGCCTCAAGGCTCCTGTGGTCCTAGCTGGCTCCCCACCAACATGCAGGAGCAACCTTTTCATCTCTTTCCCTGCCCACATGACAGTGGGCTGGAAAGAGATGAAATCTCCGCTCCCAGCAAGCGGGAGCACAGTTATGTTTGCTTTTGCTTGGCAGGAGTTGTCAACTCCCGCCAAGCAAAAGAAAACAGCTACCTCCTGAGGGTGGGCACCTCGGGAGGTAGCAGAAGCCAGGCCTGGTGGAGGGGTGGTCCCCAGGGCAATGTATGTCTCCAGGAGGCAGCCACCCTCATTTGAGTGGCACGGGCCGGCCCAGTGGAGGAGGTGGTACCAGGATGAGGGCAGCATAGCCCCCTCCTATATTTAAAAAAAACGTATTAGCCCTAGGGAGGCGGTGGTCCTCGGGGCCCAGGGGGTGGGTCTGCGTAGCCCAATTATTATTTTTTTTAATTTGCCCCAGGGAGGAGGTGGTCCCTGAGGCCCCTGGGGGGTCCGCAGAGACACCCGATTTCATTTATATTACGTAGCCCTGGGGAGGTGGTGGCCCCCTGGGCCTAGGGTGGGTCCTCAGGAACCCCCTATTCCTTGTAATTTGTAGCCCTCAGGAGTTGAAGGTCCCAAAGGCCCAGGATTGGTCTGCATGCCCCCTGCATATTAACTACATTTTGCCCCAGGGAGGTGAAGGTCCCTGGGGCTTTAATAGGCCTAGGAGGGGGCCTCATGTGCTCTCCTCCTTTATTCAATAGGAATGCCCCAAGGATCTGGCCCACCCAGAAGCAATACTGAAAGCAAGCGCTTGCTTTTTTCACAATTCATGGCAACATTTGTGAATATTCATGAATTTCACCATTAATTTAAAAAAAAAATGTTTTTTGCCCCGGCGGGCCCAGGGGAATCCCTGACCAAGGCTAGGGGGTCAGGGTAACCATACCTGCCCCCTTTTCTTTTTTGTCATTTTCTTTGGGGACTCATCTGAAGCTCAGTCCTAAAATGGCTGTCAACACGTCCTGGTTGAAGTGTTGACAGCCAATCAAATCTGAACATGAGATCGGAACTATTTGCAAAGTATTCGAGCTTCTATATATACAAAATTTGGATTTCCTTTAATATCTGGAAAACTACAAAATGGATTTACACAAAATAACAAAAGGCTTCATCTGTGGACCAAAAGGTATCTTTCTGCAAAATATGGTGTAATTCCGTCCAGAGGTTTGGGCTGCAAGGGTGTCTAAAGAGTCTACGAGAATTAACATGGAAAACGTACTTTTCTTGACTCCCCCATTTTTCTATGCCCCCACTTGACGGATCACCCCAAAACTTTCCATGCACAACAAGACCTTAGATGGCACTTTTTGGGGGGGAACATTTTGTGGAGATTTGTCTAAAGGTGTCAAAGATATAGGGAAGTCAAGTTTTTTTTTGGAAACTGGGTCCTAACTATAATTACCTACTGGTGACTCTCAGTAGGATATGTATATATATATATATATAGATATAGATATGGCAGAAATCCATATCTAAGTCCAGAAAGAGTGTTTTTTGTAATTTGATGTAAATCTGTTCATTAGTGTTGGAGTTAATAAAGAAAAAAGATTTAAGTATATCTAGGGATGCGGATCCTCAGTGGATCTCCCCCGCGAGGGATCTGAGGACCGGGAGCCAAAAGCTAGGTCCTGATTGGCTGAACCCAACCTGAGAAAAGTTGCAGCTGCAATTTTCCTTATCAGCTCAGTGGGAGGGAGGGTGAAATGTGACATAAGGAATGAGGATAGAGATATCCAGGCCATGCAATCAATCTCCGGCAGCAGCCAACCCCACGCTGTGCACAGGCTTAGTCCATGCGCATTAAGGGGTTGACTACAGGGCCTGGCCTGCAGCTAGGCTCTGCATCCAGCCCCCCGCTGGCAGCGAACCTTACAAGTGACAAGGTCTTTGGCTATGCACAGCAGTGGGTTGGCCATCAGGCCTAGCCTGCAACCAGGTGTGGTCAACCACCCACACAGGCAGCCAACTTCTGCAATCCACATGTGATCTCCAAAAAAGCCCCACTCCTCGGGCCACATGACATTACAATGGGGAGGGGGTGGCACAGTCACCCTCCATGAGCTTTATTAGGCCCTATGGACCCCAATCCAAATTCCATAATTAAAGGGAGGGGACATTTAGCTCCCTTCCCTGACCCTTCTTGGGCCTCGGGGACCCCATCTCTCAGGTCCAGAGCTGGGTGCCCCAGTACCCACCAGGGACACGCACAAACCTCGAACATTGCTCAAGCCCAGTCTGCTCCCACCCACCAGAAGCATGTCTAAATCTCTTGTGGGTGGAAGCATTTTTTTTGTGGAGCTTAAGTTGAATGGTGTATGGACTGTATTTAGGAAACAAGGATGGACATCAAACAGAAAACCACTGGAAAGCTTACAGAAGTATTCAATTAAACTGTTGCATATTTTACTCCAAGGAGAGCTTAATAGTACAAGACACATCGATTGAAAATTATTTATGCGCAGGTACACTGCCTTAGATTATTCAGCTACAAACTAAATCAAACGAGTACTCAACCAACATTAAAAAAGAAGTTTAGGTGAATTATGATTAAACAAAACCGAAACTGTCATGAAATGTCTCACTGCCCCTAATGTTCCATCAAATATCGTAGCATCAGCCTTTACTTGTAATGACATAGGTCTTCTAATAAATTATAGTCCTGCCTTAATATTACCTCTTTTTCATCATAAGTGGTAAAGAACAGAAATGCTTTGATTCATACTAAGAAGTTTCCTCTTGTGACAACATCACTTATGCAAACCAGTCAGCAAAGGTTTGTGAGTCTGACAAAACAAAATGGTTTTATTCAAAACAATAGATTTATTTACTATCAAATGCTCACCTCCATTAGTACTGATGTGGAGAGATCTTTGATTGAACTGTTTGATGCTACCTCCAGGCCATTTGTGTTGATTTGGCATTAGGTCTTTAGGAGACCAATGGGCTCTATTGTGACTTGATCACAATGATATTAGTCCACTGGAGGATTGGATAGGTTATAGGATACTTTCTAAAAGTTACATTTCATGAATATGTATCACAAATCAAATGTTACTATTAGATTGGATTTTTAATAAATAATAAAAGTAATATTTGAATAACTTTTGCAGCTGTTTGCTGTCACAATTTACAGATTAAAATTTGTAATCTGTACTTAGACATTTTCTAGGATCCAGCTACAGCCCAGCCAGTGAAAATAGCTTAAAAATGTTAGCCACTGGAGAAACATGCCAACTTTAGTTAATGGGCCAAGCTGAATTGTGAACTAAAGAGCAAGAACGCGAAGGCTTTTTGGAAATTGGTGGCAACTAGCACAAAGACAATAAACAATCATCTGGAAACGGCTGTGCAAGCCGGTAGTTGGGTCAAACATTTTAGGGCCCTGTACAGTGAGAGGGGGAAATAACATATTGGGAGTGTAGTTGTGGAGCATTCTGAGGGGGATGGCATGGAAGGACCAGCGGCCATTCTCAGTTCTCTAGAGATGGTAGGGATTGAAGAGATTGAGTGCACATATTTTTCCTTGACTGAAACTAGGACAGCTGTAATGCAAATGGAGAAGGAAAAGGCCTCGGGCCGGATGGCATCCCTGGTGATCTCTTCCCCCCCAGCCTGATGTGTGGATTCCTTACCTCAATGCATTGAGCAATGCTAATATGAGAGGAATGGAAATCCCGCCTACCTGGCTGGGAGCTGTGATTGTACCAATCTTTAAGAAAGGAAGAAGGGACTTACCTGCCAAATATAGACACATATGTTTGTTGGACAATTCCCCCAAAAGATTCTGTAGACAGGTTTTGGCCAAGCTACAATACTGGGCTAAGGACAACCATATCCTTGAGGATTCCCAGGCAGGATTTAGAGCCAGCACCAGCACTCTTGACCAAGTTTTTCGATTCAAGCTGTTGTGCTTGAAGTATGTTACCCTGAGGAAGAATCATCTGTATGTTGCCTTTGTATACCTCAGGTCGGCCTTTGATCTGGTCCATAGTGAGATGGAATATGGAGGGATACTTAAGTGATTCTATACCAATTTGTCGGGGTAAAGCAAGGCTGTGTGCTGGCTCCAACACTCTTTAGCCTTCATATAAATGGGGCAGTTAAATGGCTATCCCAATGCATGCATGATGCTCCTAAGCTTGCTGTAACTTCACTTACAATCTCTTTTTGCCGCTGACACCCTGCTTATATCTAGAACTCCCATGGGACTCCAGGCTGAGTTACACTCCTTCTCGGCCTTCTGCAAGATGAAGGGTCTTGAGATCAACGCGCTGAAAACTAAATTCATGGGGATAAATACCACAAGTCATTTAGGGGAAAATGGTAATTGATGGTACTAGAATCAAACAGGTTGAACATTTTGATTACCTAGGGGTCCGCACACATTGACCTGGGCTCACCAGATGGAAAAGAGCAAAAATCTCCTCAAGCAGAGAGTATATCAAATTAGTAGGAAACAGAAGGTAACTGGTGGAGGTGCAGTGTAGCCGGTCCTCCAGATCTATAAAGCTACTGTATTAGCGGCAGCCACATACAGAGCAGAGTTATGGGGCTTTGATGATGCCACTGCCCTTGTAACTGTCAAGAACTATTTTATCAGGGTTTTACTCAAGCTACCATAGAGTACCCCCCCTGCTCCATTGAGGCTGGACTTAGCATTTAACCCCATAAATCTGTCAGTGGCGATGAAACCCCTACTGTATTGGGTAAGGCTGTTTTCAACTGAGGACCTGGCACCCTATAGGAACTCCCTTGCTGATTTAATCTCCTGTGATTCACAGGTAGTCTCGCCTTGGCTGAAAAATGGTAAATTGCAGTGTGAGCATCTGAAAATGAATGAAAGGCTGCAATCTTAGGCACTCATTACAACCCTGACATTAAATGCTGCCTACTGCCGTGCTGATGGCCGCCAACATACCGTGACCGCGGCGGTATACCGCTATGGGTATTATAACCCACACAGAGAAATCGGCCACTATACAGACACCCACACAAGACCGCCAGCCCAAAGGTCAGTGATAAATTGGCAGTACCAAAACCCACACTGTTACGCAAACAAGAAAATGCCCACAATATCAGGACCTACGAATCACAGCAGCGGTCTTTCAACCGCGGTAAACCATTGGCAGTACATACTGCTGCACACAAAATACACACACACTTACAAAACACCACCACATTGGACAATTCAAACTACACACACCTGACACACATACACACCCAATCCAATATAAAACACACACTCACATTCCCCACAACCCTTTCAACAACAAAAAAAGATTCCCAACAGAGAGAGATACAAGCCAGGAGCACCCACTCAAGCTGAGCCACAGAACACCATCACCCATACACCATCCACGCACCTCACACCACACACCCCAACACATCACCCCACACATCCTCACACCTACCACTCACACCACATCCATGGCACCCCAAAGACACCCCAGGTTTTCAGAGGAGGATCTAAGGGTCATGGTGGAGGAAATCATCCAGGTAGAGCCACAGCTATTCGGATCACAGGTGCAGCAGACGTCCATTGCTAGGAAGATTGAGCTATGGCGGAGAATCGTGGACAGGGTCAACGCTGTGGAACAGCACCCCAGAACAAGGGATGACATCAGGAAGAGGTGGAGCGACCTACAGGGGAAGGTGCGTTCCGTGGTTGCAAGGCACAAGGTAGCTGTACAGAGGACTGGCGGTAGACCCCCACCTCCTCCCCCACAATTAACAACATGGGAGGAGCAAGTCTTGATGATCATGCATCCTGAGGGCCTCGCAGGAGTAACAGGAGGACTGGACTTTGGTAAGTCAAATCTTCACTACTTTATCCCCCACCCTACCTGCATGCCATCACAAACTCCCACCCCTACCCACACCCCCATCACCCCACCACCTCACACATACCCCACTATCACAACCCACCCATCCCAATACCAAGCCCTGCATGCCACAACAATCCATGGACCCCCATCACAGACCTGCATGGACACCCATCACCACAGCATGCCCATTATAGAGAATCACCTAGTCCACAAAATCACCAAGCACACAAGGCAAAGCTGACAGGGACATCACAACCATACAGGGAAACACACCCATGCACAAGATGGCACACGCAGATACAAAACACTGCATTTGCATCCCCACAGGACCCCTAATTCACGTCACCAGAGAGGAGTTGCCAGCAACATCCATTACCCCCCCAAAAGAGGCCCACAGTGATGACAGCAGCTCTGCATGCCTGGATCACGATGACAAACCTGGCCCATCTGGGACCTCTGGACAGACGGTTACCCTGCCACAGTCCCAACCAACAACAGAGCCTCAGCCCTGATGAAACACCACCACAGCACCCACCCAGCGGGCCCATGCCACTGTCTCCAGGACATGTCAATCAGTAGTGTGTCCACCACTACAGGGACCCCAGGCAACCCCACAAACCCAGGACGATCAGGGACCTGGGGTCAGTGGCAGTGGGCACACGGTTCAGGGGACAGAGGCACAGGACAACAGGGAAGCTAGGAGGACTGCTGTGCGACAGGGGGAGGACAGGCCTAGGGAACCGACTCTCCATGAGGCACTCACCAACATCCTGGGATCATACCAACATTCCCGGGAGACGATGGGCCAGAAACTGGCCAAGTTGCAGGCGACCCAGCGGCTGCAGGAGGGACAGTACATGGGGATCAGGGAGGATCTCAAACACATGTACACCATCCTGGTCACCATTGCAGGGGTGCTGGCTGACATGGCCAACACCATGAGGGAGGCAGTGGCACACCAACGGGCCCCTGACACTAGCCACACCGAAGAACAGCCCTCCAACTCCGCCGGCGCTAGTGGACAGGTGGCCCCGCAACAGGAACAACAGGCCACCAGCACCCCACCCCCTGCAGAAGGAGAACCACCCCGCAAATGGTCCCTGAAATCCAGGCAGTTGCCAGAGAACATTGCCAAGACCCCCACCAGGAAATAAGACTCTCCTGATTGTCACTCTTCTGTCCCACTCTGTCACCCTGTCCACCTTGAACTGCCATTACTCTCCTTCCTATGCCCCATTGGACAATGCACCTGTAATACCAAGAAACTGGACTCTAACTGGACATTCCTCCACCATCACCCCAGCCCATTGAACATCCCCTAGTTATGAGCACTTAATTAAACACCCTTGGAACAAATACAAATCTGGAGTCTGTCAAATGATTGAAATATGTATTAGTACAACATTCAGAAAACATTGCAAGTCATATGTACAGTTATATATACATTGGTATTCCCTTTAGAGGGCAGCAGCAAACATACCAGAAGACAGAGTGGGCCACAGAGATCTGAAAATAGAGATGCCAAAGGGTATAGTAAGTGGCCATAGTAAGTGGCCATAGACATAGGTAAATCAGGCTGCCATGTACAATGTCCAACAGAAAACTGAAAAGTAAAGTGAAGTTACAGTGTCTTACCTGTTTGTCACTGGAAGTACTGCTGTATGATATTACTTCTGTTGTCCACATCTTCTTCCTCTGCCTCCTCTTCCTCACTGTCCACAGGCTCCATCGCTGCCACAAGACCATCTCTAGGCTCATCCTCCTACATAAAAGGCACCTGGCGTCTCAAGGCCAGGTTCTGCAACATGCAACATGCAACGATGATCTGGCACACCTTCTTGGGTGAATAGTACAGGGATCCACCTGTCAGATGGAGGCACTCAATAATCCTCCTTGTTCGCGCATGTGCCTCATTGTAATGTTCCTCTGCACTTTTCCTGGCATTCCCCACTGGGGTCAGTAGCCATGAGAGGTTGGGGTAACCAGGTACACCTGAAAACATTGCGGGACAACTGTTAGACACACACTAACCCTTAGGGACAACCCCATACCCAGACACTAACATATGCTGGGTGGGGACCTTGGGCTCACCTTTTAGCCACACCCAGTGCCTCTGGAGTTGGCCCATCACACATGGGATGCTGCTATTCCTCAAGATAAAAGCGTCATGCACAGAGCCAGGATACTTGGCATTCACACGGGAGATGTACTGGTCCGCCAAACACAGCATCTGCACATTCATAGAGTGATAGCTTTTTCTATTCCTGAAAACTTGTTCATTTCTCCGGGGGGGGGGGGGCAAATGCTGCATGTGTACCATCAATGGCACCAATGATGTTGGGGATATGTCCCAGGGCATAAAAGTCAGCTTTCACTGTGGCCAAATCCTCCACCTGTGGAAATACAATATAGCTGCACATGTGTTTAAGGAGGGCTGACAACACTCTGGTCAACACATTGGAGAACATTGGGTGAGACATCCCTGATGCCATGGCCACTGTTGTTTGGAAGGCAGCACTTGCCAGGAAATGGAGCACTGACAGGACCTGCACTATAGGGGGGATACCTGTGGGCTGGCGGATTGCTGACATCAGGTCTGGCTCCAATTGGGCACACAGTTCTTGGATTGTGGGCCGATTAAGTCTGTATGTTAGTATAATGTGTCTGTCCTCCATTGTCACAAGGTCCACCAGGGGTCTGTACACTGGAGGATGTTTCCATCTCATATTCATCATCAGCGGTTGAAGCCCATGGAGGAAAACGGTGAACAGAGGGTCAAAATCACACATCTATTGAAATAACGATGCATTTCTTCATTTACAGAACCAGTATGTGAATCAGAGAGTCAGTTGCTGTGCCAATGTCTGCTGTGATGCAGTTAGGTGCCATGGCCTGTGCCCCCCTGAAATGGCGGCTGCCTGACCTGTGAGGAGGGACAAGTGGAAATGAGGTAATTCCACTGGCGTTGTGTGCTGTTGCGGTAGGTGGTCGATGACCGCCACGCAACTTCTCATTGGTTATTATTGGGCCCTATGGGTTCCAGGAGCCAATGGCGATGTACGCTGGCGGTGACGGTACACACCGCCCCAGACATGACCACCATTTTCTATCTATTTACTCACTTTCTAGCTGACCTTCAACAGGAGAGGACCTACACTGCAAGTGCTGCTGTGACCTGTGTCTGGAAGCGACAATGGCTCATGTGTCTGTGGAAAGGGCCCCTGCCTTCACTGTGGAAGAGTTGGAGAGACTGGTGGATGGGGTCCTACCCCAGTACACGTTACTCTACGGTCCTCCAGACAAATAGGTCAGTACACTGTGAGCATGAAGCGTGGGCCATGAATGTATGGAGTGCTGTGTGTGTAAGCTACATGTAGGGGGGGCTGAGGCATTTTGGCCAGAGTGCTGTATGTATGGTGGTCAATGTATGTGCATCAGGGGATGGGAGGGATATGGTGGGCCATGAGTATGACGGTCTGGACAGTTAACTAATTCCCTTTTCTGCTGTCTTTTTCCTGGAGTTCAGCACCCTGGGGGTCTTTGACAGGCGAAGCACTCACTGCCGGAAACGGTGGGAGGACCTGTGCCGCAGGGCAAGGAAGATGGCGGAGGCCCAGCTGGGGCTGGCTTCCCAATGACGAAGGGGTGCCCGTCGTACCCTGACCCCCCTGATGTTCCGCATCCTGGCGGTCGCCTATCCGGAGTTGGATGGGCTCTGTAGGGCATCACAGCAGCCACAAGGGGGTGAGTACAAATTCAGATTCATTACTTTGCACGCATTAAGGTTTGCCCTGGGTGGGGATGTGGACTGTGAGTGCCCCTAGGACAGGGTGAACATGGCAAGGTAGGTCCCTGGTTGGGCAGGCTCTGAAGCACTCCAACCCCAATTATGTTAGTGGGCATCTACTACTGGTCAGGGCCCTGTTTGTTTCAGGTGTGCAGCTGATGGCGTTAGGCACTGTACCCCATGGGCTGGCGAAAAGCATTGTAACTGGTAGTGCATGGAATACTGCATAGCGCTGTTCCCTGTGAGTTGTGTATGCCAACGGTAGTGTTGTTGCTGGCATTGACCAAGTGTATCCTCTGTCTCTCCCCCTTTTTTGTTTTGTCACCCTGTCCTTGTGTGCATTAGCATCATCTGGCAGAGGAGGCGAGGCACCAGCGATGGGGGGAGCTGCATCCCACATGGGCCTGGAGGCCGAATCTACCGAGGGTGAGGGCACCAGTGGGACGGAGGGCGAGGGGAGCACCACAATGGGGACAGGAGGGGACACTACAGACAGTGACTCCTACTCCGATGGAAGCTCCCTGGCGGAGTCAGACACCTCTGTGCACAACCCAACAACAGGTACAGCTGCCACCCCCCCCACCAGCACCGCCCTCCCAGCAGCCCCTCAGCATGCTTCCCGTGCCCGCTCACCCAGGAGGGTGGGTATCTCCTTCGCCCAAGGCACCTCAGGCCCTGCCCCAGTCAGCCCTGCTGCCCTCAGTGAGGAGGCTATTGACCGCCTGAGATCCCTCACTGTTGGGCAGTGAACCATTCTGAATGCCATCCAGGGTGTTGAGAGGTATTTGCAACAAACATGCATATCTGGAGGGCATTCACTCTGGCGTGGCGGCCCAACAGAGAACATTTCAGGCTCTGGCCTCTGCACTGATGGCAGCCATTGTCCCTGTCTGTAGCCTCCCCCTCCAGCTTCCTCTACCCAGTCCCAATCCCCTCAACCCCAGCCTATCCCAAGCACACCTTTAGACCAGCATTCACCCAAATGAATACAAAGAAGTGGTTCAGGCAAACACAAGTACCACACCTCATCTCACAGGCACTCACACAAACACCATCCCCATGCAGACACACCAACATCCACTGCCTCCACTGTGTCCCCCTCCTCGTCATCCACCTCCTTCCCATTAGCATCTCCACTCACACCTGCATGCACTACATCCTCATCCACAACCTACATCACCAGCACACCCATCACTACACACCCCTCACTGGCAGTCACCACCCCAACATCCATACCCACACGTCCCATGTGTCCTCTCCCACTGTGTCTGTGACCCCTCCTCCCAAAGTACACAAACGCAAGCACCAACCCACCCAACATCCATCCATCTCACAACAGCATCCAGCCCATGCACCTGCACCCAAACTCAGCAGACAGACACCTCCTACAACCACTCCCTCTTCCTCCACTCCCAGACCTTCTCCCTCTTCCCGCCCCTGTGTCCCTAAGAGGCTTTTCCTGGTAAACATTGACCTCTCCCCTCCCCCCGTCCTTCCCCTTGGGCCAGCGTGCCCAAAACCCAGCCTAGCACCTTAGCCACCAAGTCCACGTCCGCTGTGGTTCCTGCAGCTGTCAGAGGCTCAAAGGGGGCACCCGTCAGCCCAGCCAGTGTGCCACCAACCCCTGCCAAGGCCAATACCATTCCGCCACCTGGCAAGGTGAAGAAGGGGACAGCATCCAGCAAGGGGAAGGAGCCACAAACACCCAGCAAGGCCACCTCAAAGACTCCAGCTGCCAGACCCAAGGTCACACCACCGTCAGACAAGGTGAGGAAGGGGCACAAAACACCAGGCAAGGCACTTCAGCCGTCCGAGGCTGCAGGTGAAGGCCTGGTGGCTACCAGCACAATCGCCAGCACCGCAACCTGCACCAGGGCCAGCACCGCCAGCCGCTCGCCGCTAGCACCGCTGCAAGCACTGTCACCTGCACCTCCACCTGCACCGCTGCAAGCACCACTAATGTCAGCAGCAGTAGCCCCAGTGGGCAGCCGTCCGAGGCTGCAGGAGAAGGGCTGGAGCCTCCCCCCACAACTGGCAGCACCAGCACCATGGCCAGCACCGCCACCATCACCGCCGCAAGCCCCGCCACAAGCACTGCCACCTGCACCGCTGACAGTAGTAGCAGTGCCAGCAGCAGCAGCCCCAGTGGGCAGCCGTCCAAGGCTGCAGGAGAGGGGCTGGAGCCTCACTCCACCACTGGCAGCACCCCCACCAGCACCAGCACTACCACCACTGTGCAGCCATAGCTGCCGCCGGAAGGACTTTAGCCCTGCCTCCATGGACTATCATGCATACTGGTCACTGCAAATCTCGTGCCTCAGACACCCAGGTGAGGAACTGTGAACTGCCACCCACCAAGTGTTGCATCAGTGGGCACAGAGCCCCCACCAGAACCAGTGAAGATATGCATCCACTCACTCTATCCTTGGCAGGATGAGGCACACTGGGCACAAAGCCCCCTCCAGAACCTGTGGAGATATGCATCCACTCACCCTACCATTGTCAGGATGAACCACACTGGGCACAAAGCCCCCTCCAGAACCTGTGGAGAAAGGCATCCACTCATCCTATCCTTGGCAAGATGAAGCACACTGGGCACAAAGCCCCCTCCAGAACCTGTGGAGAAAGGCATCCACTCACCCTAACCTTGGCAGGATGAAGCACACTGGGCACAAAGCCCCCTCCAGAACCAGTGGTGATATGCATCCACTCACCCTATCCTTGGCTGGATGAAGCACACTGGGCACAAAGCCCCCTCCAGAACCTGTGGAGAAAGGGATCCAACAACCCTATCCTTGGCAGGATGAAGCACACTGGGCACAAGGCCCCCTCCAGAACCAGTGGAGATATGCATCCACTCACCCTATCCTTGGCAGGATGAAGCACACTGGGCACAGAGTCACCCCTTTCCTTGGCAGGATGAAGCACACTGGGCAAAAAGCCCCCTCCAGAACCTGTGGAGATATGCATCCACTTACCCTATCCTTGGCAGGATGAAGCACACTGGGCACAAAGCCCCCTCCAGAACCTGTGGAGAAAGCCATCCACTCACCCTATCCTTGGCAGGATGAAGCACACTGGGCACAAAGTCCCCTCCAGAACCAGTGGAGAAATGCATCCACTTGAGAGACTGTGGCTTTGTACTCCTCAGGAGCAAGCAGTGGGCAAACCACCCACTTGAGAGACTTGAGAGACTGTGGCTTTGCACTCCCCAGGACCAAGCAGTAGCAAACCACCTACTAGAGAGATTTGAAAGACTGTGGCTTTGTACTCCCCAGGAGCACACAGTGGGCAAACCACCCACTTGAGAGACCTGAGAGACAGTGGCTTTGCACTCCCCAGGACCAAGCAGTGGGCAAACCACCCACTTGAGAGACTTGAGAGACTGTGGCTTTGCAATCCCCAGGACCAAGCAGTGGGCAAACCACCCACTTGAGAGACTGTGGCTTTGCACTCCCCAGGAGAAAGCAGTGGGCAAACCACCCACTTGAGAGACTTGAGAGACAGTGGCCTTGCACTCCCGGGGACATCGCTGTGGGCATGGAGCCCCTCCAGGAGCAGTGGCATTGTCCCATCTTCTGGCTGAGGTGCCCCCCTTCCCCGTCCCCCTGAGGTGCCTGTGTGTTTTCGACCTGATGCCCCTGCAGTGTTCTCTCCGTATTGAGGCAGGAGTCAAGTGTGGGCTTGGCCTATGAGTTTTGGCCCAGTGGCCCACAGACATTTTGAGTGGACAATGTACTGCCTTATGTACATACTGTATATTTTTGTAAATACTGTTTTTCAAATTATAACGTTTATCTGACTATTTCTAATATAACACACATTTTACTCAATTCCTTTTGTCCTTGCGTTCTTCCAGAGGGTTACGGGTGTAAATGTAATGTTGATGCATGTGTTTGTGTGTATGGTGTTGGGGGTGGGGGTGGGGGTGTTGCATGTCGCGTGTGTGTCACTCTCCCCCCCCCCTGTGTGCTAGGTGCAATACTCACCGTGGTTTTCGGCGCCGCCGTTCGTACTCCTGGTAGATGAGAAGATACACCAGCATGGGCAGGACGTGCAGCTTGAGCTCAATGGTGTCCTGGTTCTTCGTTGAGTGTCGAGAGGTGAGTGGTTTCCCTTCCAAGTACTGTTTCCGCTGTGCTTTTGATGGTGTTGGTACCGCCCCAGAAAAGCTGGCAGATGGGCGGGTTGTAATGGGGTGGGCGGTACATTGTCTTTCGCCTGTCTGTTCGTTACTGCCGCGGTGTTTGTTGCTACTGCCGCTGTCTGTGTTGGCGGTTTCCGCCGTGGTCATGATTCCAATTTGTTTACCGCCGGCCTGTTGGCGGTATTACTGCCGCTTTAACCCCGACTTCCAGGGTTGTAATGAGGGCCTTAGTGTCTGAGGGCTGCACCCTAGCAAAAATAATACCTCTTTATGAATGTTTTCCTGATCTTGTTGTTTACAGGAGTAGGGCTAGGAATAGCCATGTGACATTTTGTATATTAATTTTAAAAAGGACACTTTATCACTTTAATTGAAGTATACCAGGTAGACAATATCTTAGTGCCTGTTAACTGCCTTTCTGTTTGAAGCTCCCTGAGTCGGGAGAAAATTTCATTTTACATTCTTCTTTTTATAATATTTTACATTATTGTCATTAGCATGCATGCTTTTTATAATATGTTGTCCACCTGTACCTGCACTATTTTCTTGGGAGGCCTATGAACTGTTTAACTGCGTCGCAAGGACAGCATTTAATCCAACCACCCTTAGGCATTTTCCCTGGGTGGGTGATTGCTGGTAGATTGTGGACATAACTTGAGTACATTTGTCTGTTAGTTCTGTTCCTGCTTTTTACATGATCGTATATGCACCTTAACGTTCATTACTTATTTTTAACCATGTTTTGGGTTGATGATTGTGCCACAGGAAGTTTGTACATTTAAGTTGAGAATTACTGTATTCCCATGTTTATATTTGTTTCCCACATGTGTGCACATGCATCCTAAGATCATATTCGCTGACCGAATTTTATACTCACTTTTTATTGAGTGGGTTTTGATACTTCTGTGTAGATTTTTATGGATTTGTCTTTTTAACGTACTTTCAACTATTCTTGTGTACTTTTATGGTTTTGTCTGAGGGAAATAAAGTAACTGTACTAGTTAATCATATTTTCAAATATCAGACACCCTACTTTAGGTATGACTGAATAATGCTTAAAAGCAGGGTTCCATCCTGTTAAAAATATGTTATCTTGAAAAGTTTGATAGCAAGTTTCTAGGCTGCTGTAGTGAAACTACACATGGTAGACCTGAAGACATATGTTATAGTCTCACTATGTGGATGGCACAATAGGTACTACAGGAAGTCCACAAGTACAATTTAACTTTAAGGCTTTGGGTGCATTTTCTACACCATATACTAGGGACTTGTATTCAAGGTAACTATGTCAATCAGATATACACTGTTTTAACCATATTTAAATGGGAACACAAGCACTTTACTTCTGTTTAGCAGTGGTAAAACTACACAGAGTTCTAAGTTCAGAAACATCTGCGCTCAGGAAAAGACAAACAATCTGGGGTGACCATGCAATTAAGATAGATTTGCTACATCCACTTGTACAAGAGACTCTAAGCACAGAACTGACTCAAGATGATGTAGCATGATGGACAGAAGTGAACAGAGAGGCCAGCACACATCTTCATCATGCATTTCTTAGACAGATACTAGCACACACAAACTCACCAGATATAGAAAATGGGGAAGCTCTCTGGAGCCAGTAGAGAGACAAGAAACACTTCCAAAAGGTCCTTCTTTTATAACAACACAAACTACATTGCAAGAAACAGATATTGAATTATAAATCTTCATGACAAATATACAATTGAAATACTACTGTTCAATGTTATAATTTTACCTTGTGAAACACATGTCTCACAATGTGCAAGACTGTTTTCAAAACTCAATTTAAGAAAGGTTAAAAAAACTTCTAGATCAAAATGCAATGGAGTAATTTATCCAGGAAAGAATATGCCTTTTTGAAACAACTTGGGGAGAAAGATTCAATCATAGTACAGCTAACAGACAAGGGAGATGCCCTAGTTATTACAATTTGACATTTAGTAAAACAAACATAAGGAAGATGTTACTGACAACACCACTTACTTTGAAATGAACTTTAATTCCACAAATAAGTTTGTTGTGAATATTATCAAACATACCAGAGAAAGGTGAATAACTGGGTTGGAAAAAACACTAAACAATTTCTTACACAACCGTCTCCAAAAGTACCAGCGATATGCTAGTAACCAAGATTTATAAAAATGTCCACCATCCTCCTGGAAGACCAATCATTTCAGCAATTTCATCCTTACAGGAACCAATAGATATCACTGTGGATGCTTTTCTACTATTTTTACAAAAATAACCAAGAGAATCAGAACTTATACCCAATGCACCAAGACGTTCTCAATAAACTTGAGCAAATACAGTTTGACAGACTTAAACAGATTTGCTGATGCACCATAGATGTTGTTACATTATATACATAAATCTCACATGCAGAGGAACGTGAAGTGGTATAATACTACCTTTTGCACCCAAAGGATATGGAAATCCACAGGGTGTTTTTCATAGAATTGATACATTTCGTATTACAACACAACTATTTTCTAGCACTGGGCAAATTCTGTCTACAATTAACAGGTAATTCAATGGGCTCTTCAGCATCCCCTTTATGTGCAAATAACTTTAAGTGTAAATTTGAAGAACATCTTCTATTTAATGAAGTCAGGTGGAAAGGGGTCTCAAAGCTATACTCAGATATGTTGATGAACTTTTCTTTGTCTGAAAAAGAACCTAAGAGGAACTAGAAAATAAAGAGATAAAGTCTAACAATCTGCATCTAAACATCACATTCAACTACACTATCAACAGGGAAACAGTCTGTTACTTGTATGTTAAAATGCATGTAATAAAGACAGGTAGAAAACTACACTGTTTGCAAAACCCATAGACAAAAACAATTTTCCAGCTACTATGAGTAAAAAGGTACAGTTTAGACAAAACAACATGCATTAAGAAGAACTAATTGCACAATAACTCCTAAAGAGGGATTATTCAGTTGAAATTAAACACAAACCCAGGGAACGACTAAACGTCCAGACACAACAAGAGTTATTCCAACCCAGGAAGAAAAATGATGACATTAGCAACCTAGTCTACATACACACATTTACTGAGCAAAGCTTCCACATCAAAAAGCCCATTCACAACATTGGATACTTGCTGAAATAGACAACGACTTGAAAACTCTTTTCCTCTTGAAAATGATGTTTTCATATAAATTAGGAATAATGAGTTATGATCATCAAAACAGATATTGGACAACAACATAAGGAAGTGCCAATTGCTAAAGGAGAACTGCAATGTTCCCTGCCTCAGCTTTTTGCATTGTACCAACTTATTGAACGCTTGAGCTAAACACCACCCTACACCTGGGATAATCAAAGTTAAACCATATCTAACATGTGACACAGCTAACTGCATATATTTTATTAAATGCCAATGAGGGAATGTCTATGTGGGAAAACATCAGGGAAAATCAAAGGAAGTATTAGAGAACTCAAAGGTGATATAAGAACTGCAATTGAAAGTGCAGCTGTAAAACAACATTGAATTAGATATGGATACAAACTGAGCCAAATAAGATTTCAAATGATCAATGGTATACCTGGATCAGACCAAGGAGGTGACTATGACCTCTTGCTGTCTAAAAGAGAGCAATTTTAAACAAAGAGTTTGAAAAACCTTAGCCCCATTAGATGTAATGAAAAGACAGTAATGAAACTTTTCTTATGTGACCAAAAATATTGAATGATCTAGAAGCCCACCAACGACACTGGCATATAAAACTGAATAAAGATGGACTAATGAAAGAAAGACAGTCACAAAGAGGAAGGATGGATGGTCTTTGCATGGTATAAGCTCAGATTAGAGAACATTGATGGAAAAATATGATCCATCTCATTTTGGTCCTAAACACGTTGACTATGCCTCATGATAGTAAATCTTACTTTCAGGTTTCAATGTAAAAGTATTGTGTTAATCTGTATGATCAATTTCCTTTTGTTCCCTTTGAGACAGATTCATGGTTATCTCAAACAATTTTACATCTCGAGAAAAGGCAACCCAATCTTTTTGGAAAATGAATTATTATGTAAATAAAAAGATCAAAGACTTACCAGGCATTCCCCATTGCAACAGTTAGATTACTTACATACTCATCAGTGCTTTTGTTAGTTCTCTTATTTACTTCAATGTATAGAGATAGTTTATAGCTACCATAAATTCACTGCTTCCAGAAAAAAAGTTGCTAGCTGAGGCTTAAATGACCCAGGAAGAAGACATGACACAGATCTGAGAAACACCTGATTAGTCTTTTATTTATTACATTTATACTATATACTTCAAGGTCAGAAAAATAATATAATATATAAGCAAGTTCTTGGCATCTCCTGTCACGACCTGAATGCTTCTAACCGCTGTAATCTGCCAGTCTCTGGGCACCACCAGGTTTCTTGCTTGTTCTGGAGTGACTAAGGTAGGGGTGATCCTTTCCAGTAGCCACGGTGCTGCTGATAATAGAACAACAAGCAGGCCTCCAGAAAGAGTCCCAGAGGAAAAAAAACAAACTTGGGAAAAACCTCAGATCAAGGAACTCCCAAAAAAAATATATATGAAAAGAAAAAATGAGGCACAAAAAGTCTGGAACAAAAACTGCAGACAGGAACAGTAGGTGAAGTCAAAAATCACAGGATAGCGGAGCGAGGAGCACAACCAGAACGGAAGTGTTTGCAACGCAAGGAACAGAAGACCAACTGTGCTTATATACTGACAAACAGGCAGTGAGATGCAGGAAGTAAGGAGGACACCATCTTGAATTGGGAAAAGCCACATTAAAATAAATGGAAAAATAGCTGTGGTATAAAACGTAGGGAGCAAAGCATACAGGGAATGACACACAGACTCCTGGTAAAGAGAAAATATGGCCAAGAAGAAACAAAAAAGAAAAAGTGAAAACAGAATAAAAACAGTAAAAAAACAGGTAAGTAAAACTAGGGGGTAAAAGGTAGGCGCAGCGTAAAACACAGCCCAAAAGTGACCTTTGACCTGCTTGGCCAGTCGTCCACTCCCCACGTGCACAGTGTCCCCCAGCTGTCCTCGTGTCTCCCCACCCCGCCCTCGCTGCTCCCAACTGATCCCTGGGGTCTAGCGGTAAGCGTAGTGACTGTAATACTATTATTCTTGTGATTACTGTTTTGTAGCACTGTTATTCTTGTGATTACTGTTTTTGTATTTTCTGCTTTTCGCGCCTGTTTCCGCCGGATTTTTGTGCCCCCTTGCCCCCCAGCACCTCGGCTCCCCTAAGCTGTCTCCTTTTCCCCACCGCTGCGTCCTTGCGGCCCCGCCCCCCTCGAGCCCCAATTCGCTCCCGCATCCCAGCTGCTCCTCCCTCCCACCTCCCCCTCTTAATGGCGGTCGCTGCGCACTACGGTGAGTGACCTTTGACCTGCTTGGCCAGTGGTCCACTCCCGCATGCACAGTGCCCCCCAGCTGTCCTTGTGTCTCCCCACCCCGCCCTCGTTGCTCCCAGCTGATCCCTGGGGTCTAGTGGTAAGCGTAGTGACTGTAATACTATTATTCTTGTGATTACTGTGTTGTAGCACTGTTATTCTTGTGATTACTGTTTTTGTATTTTCTGCTTTTCGCGCCTGTTTCTGCTGGATTTTTGTGCCTCCTTGCTCCCCAGCGCCTCGGCTCCCCTAAGCCATCTCCTTTTCCCCACCGCTGCGTCCCTGCGGCCCCGCCCCCCTTGAGCCCCTATTCGCTCCCGCCTCTCAGCTGCTCCTCCCTCCCACCTCCCCCTCTTAATGGCGGACGCTGCGTGCCCGCTGCCGGCGTGCTGGAGGCTCGCCAGAGGCAAGCCCGTCTGCGCCCGTCCACGCCTGGACCGCTCCTAGCACCACCCCTCTCGGTCCGCAGGACCCTTGCACCTCCAGATGCCACTACACGGCCAGCGACCTCAACGCCCTCAATCCCGGCCGCATCTCAGCATGCTTCCAGTCCTCACCGAGAAACACCAACGGACCCTTCTACTGCCGCACCTGCAACTTCACCTGCGACAGAACAAATAAACCTCCAAAGACCGGAACAAACCACCTCCACTGCATATTCCTCAACACCCGCTCCGCACGCAAGCACGCCATTGAGCTATGGGATTTGTTCGACACCACCGCCCCAGACTTAGCCTTCCTGACCGAAACCTGGTGGAACGACCCTTCGGCACCCGACATCACCATAACCATCCCGGACGGCTACAAGATCACCCGCAGGGATCGCGCCAACGGAATCGGAGGAGGAATAGCCATCACCCACAAATCCACCCTCAAAGTCTACACCCACACGGACAACACCCTCAAGACCGCCGAACACCTGCACTTCTGAATCCACACCGACCCCAACACCACCCTCAGAAGAACACTCATCTACAGACCCCCCGGACCACGGGCACCTTTCAGCGACTCCATCGCCGACCTCACCAGCACCCACGCACTCACTTCCACGGACTACATCCTCCTCGGGGACCTAAATTTCCACCTTGAGAAAAACAACAACGCCAACTCCACCTCTCTGATCGACAACTTCGCCAACCTCGGCCTCAGACAACTCGTCACCACACCCACCCACATCGCCGGCCACACGCTTGATCCCATCTTCTCCTCAAGCGCCCACGCCACCTTCAACCACACCACGAACTCCACTGGACCGACCACCACTGTATCCACTTTACCTTCAAGACCAGCTAACCAACACCCTCGCCCAGAACCCTCCTTCCGACCCCACCGACCCAGACACCGCCGCCCACAACCTCAGACAGTGGATCAACGACTGCGCCAACACCGTCGCGCCACTCAAGAAACCCACCGACAACTAAGCCAGGAAAAAAGCCACATGGTTCACTGACGAGCTCCAAGCCTCCAAGCGCGACTGCTGGAAACGTTTTAAAAAATGGCTCCTCGAACGCACACCTGACAGCCTTGCAACCCACAAAGACGCCACCCGCAGGCATCACCAACTCCTCAAACTAGCCAAAAGATCCCACTTCAAAGACTGCCTGGATAACAATGCACACGACAGCAAAGAGCTCTTCAGCATCGTGAAAGAACTCTCCAACCCCAGTGACAACGTCAACTACATCCCTCCATCTCAAGAACTCTGCAAAGCTCTGTCCACCTTTTTCCACCGGAAGATCACCGACATCCACGACAGCTTCAACACCACGACCACGCCAGACCCTACCCCGGAAAACACCACCCGCACCAACCGCCTGACCTCCTGGACCAATGTCAACGGCACAGAGAAACATAAGATCATGAACTCCATCCACTCAGGATCTCGGTAAGACCCATGCCCACACCATGTGCACAACAAAGCCGACGCTACCATCGCCCCCCAACTTCGGAAGGTCATCAACATCTCCTTCGGAACAGCGACGTTCCCGGACAGGTGGAAGCATGCCGAAATCTGCGCCCTCCTCAAGAAGCCCAAGACAGACCCCATGGACCTCAAGAATTTCTGACCCATCTCCATTCTCCCGTTCCCAGCGAAGGTCATCGAGAAAATCGTCAACACGCAACTAACCCTTCACCTCGAAGACAACGACATCCTGGACCCCTCCCAGTCCGGCTTCAGACGAAACCACAGCACTGAAACCGCCCTCCTCGCCGCCACAGATGACATCAGACGCCAAATGGACAACGGCGAAACATCAGCCCTCATCCTCCTGGACCTGTCTGCCGCCTTCGACATGGTCTGCCACCACACCCTGAAAATGCGCCTCCACGAAACCAGAATACAAGAAAAAGCCCTCGACTGGATCACCTCCTTCCTCTCCGGCAGAACCCAGAGAGTCTGCCTCCCTCCCTTCTGATCTGAAGCCACCAACATCATCTGTGGCGTCCCCCAGGGCTCATCCCTCAGCCCGACGCTGTTCAACATCTACATGGCCCCCCTCGCACAAGTGGCCCGCCAACACGACCTCAACATCATCTCTTATGCCGACGACACCCAGCTCATCCTCTCCCTCACCAAGGACCCACGCACCGCCAAAACCAACCTCCAGGAGGGAATGAAGGCCATCGCCGAATGGATGAGAAGCAGCCGTCTGAAAATGAACTCGGACAAGACGGAGGTCCTCATCCTCGGACCCACCCCGTCCGCCTGGGACGACTCCTGCTGGCCTACCTCCCTGGGAACCCCACCGATGCCGACCGAACACGCACGCAACCTGGGCTTCGTCCTTGACTCCTCCCTCTCCATGTCCAAAGAGGTCAACACAGTCTCCTCCTCCTGCTACAACACCCTCCGCATGCTCCGTGGAATCTACAAGTGGATACCGACAGAAACAAGAAGAACAGTAACACAGGCCCTCGTCCGCAGCAGGCTAGACTACGGCAACACACTCTACACAGGTATCCCAGCAAAAAACCTATGACGCCTCCAACGCATCCAAAACGCCTCCACCCGACTGATCCTCAACGTACCCCGCCGCAGCCACATCTCCCACCACCTGAGAGACCTTCACTGGCTCCCCGTAGACAAGAGGATCACATTCAAGCTCCTCACCCACGCTCACAAGGCACTCCAAAACACTGGACCAGCCTACCTGAACAACAGACTCAGCTTCTACACCTCCACCCGTCAGCTCCGCTCCACAAATCTAGCCCTCGCCGTCGTTCCCCGCATCCAACAAAAGATCTCCGGCGGAAGATCCTTCTCCTACCTCGCAGCCAAGACCTGGAACACCCTCCCGACCAACCTACGTCAGACCCAAGACCTACTCACCTTCAGCAGACTCCTCAAAACCTGGCTCTTCGATCAGTAGCAGCAGCAAACCCCCCCCCTCAGCGCCTTGAAACCCTCACGGATATGTAGAGCGCTTTATAAATTCTATGATTGATTGATTGATTGAAAAAGAAAGTTTCAGGTTGTAATGCGGCTCAAAAAACAGGTCGTGACCTGAAAAGCATCCCGTAGCAAAAAACAGTGGTGCGAGACGCGGACTGCCGATCTGACCGCGGCCCACAAGTGGGACACCGCGGGTCTTCGCGGTGTCACATCTCCACGGTGCTGAGTCCACCTTTAATGTTTAGGCCAACCAGCCACTTGACACTTCAAAAAGATGGATGCATTGAGTCTTTCATCCATTCTACTTATACTGCACTACATATGCATATGGTAAACAGAAAACAGCAGGACACTCTGCACTCCTTTGGCATTTGCAGTCGCACACCGACATTCACCATGACTTTTGCATATTTGAGCTTTGGCCTTTAGTGGCGATTGCTAATCAACACAGCGTGAGTTAGGAAATCATTGCTCTCCCTTGGACAAGTACTAATATTCTTTTTTAAATGCATTTTAGATTGGAAGGTAAGCTGCCTCCAAATTGGGAAACATTTAAAATCTGGGGCATTTCATGAATGATGCTATATACATGTAACATACTACATATAATTCAAACACCTTGATCTGCCTAAATGCATTGCTCAAAATTGTGAAAGGATATTAGACATAATTTTTCTTAACTACCAAATGGGAAATGTTGCTTTTGATTAGCAGAGGCAAAAAGAACAGATGATGGACGGAATGCGGAGCAAATCAAACATTCACCACCAGTCACAAAGATCTGAGTTTAATCCATTGTTTTTTGGCTCACCACGCCACCCCAGGTTGGACCCAGCCATATGCAAATCAGTCTTGACCCTGTTCCTCATGAGAACAGTCCAGCCCGAACTGCCAAGCCTGGTCCTCCCTGGCCCGGAAACAAGCATCCTAGGACCGGTTTCAGGGTATTACCCTTCATCAGCTAGGCTAGCTTGAATCCAGTGGCGCAGTGAGCACGGGGCCCATGTCTGGGCATACCCTTCCCACTTGGGGGGACAAATGCAAAAAGAACAGGTGATGGGGAACAGGGTCAAGACTGATTTGCATATGGCTGGGTCCAAACTGGAATGGCATGGGCAGCAAAAAAACAATGGATTTAGGATCAGATCTCTGTACTGGGGGTGAATGTTTGACCAGCATTCCGTCCATCACTTATTATTTTTGCATTTGATTAGCAGAGGTCATTACTGTTAGCAGATAGTAAAAAGCACCATATTCCACAAGAATAGACTCATAATCAAATGGCTTTAAGAAAACTAAAGCTATACAATCAAAACAACAAAATGGAACCAAAGTTTGTTTGATGCATTTAGGACACAACGTTTGAAAAAACGTTACCATTGAACAAGACATATCTATTGTCTTAAGACTGGGAGCACTACAACCCTGTGGCCGGGGCCGACTCAGTGAATGGATAATGCAAACAACCTGGGCGGTGTTAAGGTGGGGGTTTTATGGTTATGAGATATTGAGAAGTCAGTTGAATGTTGTACGCTGATGAATAAAGATGTTAACTTTGAGCTCCGTATGTCACATGTTCTTGTGCATGCTCCCAGGATGGGGAGGACGAGACAACTGGCGACGAGTGGGGAATATGTGCCCGAAGCAACAGAGTTGCTCTCCCTTATTTTGCAAGAAAATACCAAATTGTTTGTGAGTGTCACTTGCACCCCAAGCTGGAGCGAAGAAGTCTGCTGTTGGTGTATGTGGAGTGCAAGCTTCACTCAGGCCCAAACGAGGCCTAGTGAAAAAGTTGAAGGCCTAACAAGGGAGCACCATTGGAAATGCCTACCAAGACTTGTAGGCCAGGTTCAAACAATATAGTGCTGCCCCACAACACAGAGCCATAAAACATACAAAGAGAATGCTAAAGGCAGTAACACTCGGATACAACATAAAAGACAGCAACAACCAGATGTAATGCTAGAAAATAGAGATAACCAGGTACGAGTAGTGAAATTTACTCACTGGCCTCACAACCTCAAATTGGGCGAGGTGACTGAAGAGCGAACACTGGGGTTCTACCCACAAGGTTGTTCGTCCCCGGAGAAGCGACTGAAGACACAGGAAATCAGTAGCCGGCGGTCTTCAGTACAACTCTAAAATGTCTTCAAAATACCGAAGGCTCGCCTTAGCTGCCGCAAAAAAGATGGAGTACAGAGCTGCTGCATTTTGTGAAACCTTCGTCATACTTCAACACCACCAAAAAACAGAATATTGGTGCCAGATGGACCACATGGATCAAGAGTTTTCGATGATTTCATAGATGCTCTGGAAACAGTAAATGGTGAGAAAATCATTAAATACTTAAAGAATCTCACTGGTGATGGAGTGAAAGAAATTATATATCAATCAATCAACATTTTTAAAGCGTGCTACTCACCCGTAGGGTATCAAGACGCTGTGGGGTAGGTCTCAAGATTCAGTCGAAGAGCAAGGTCTTAAGGGCCTTCCTGAATAAAGGTAATGAGGGCGACTGCCTGCGGTGGAGAGGCAAGATGTTCGAAAAATTTACATTTCACAAACTGAGACAATGTCGTAATGTCAAAGAAGCTTCAGGAGCCAACTTCAATCCAGTGCCAAATGACTATGAAAGGCACATTTTCAGTCAAGCAAGACGATGGATGAGTTTGTTGAGAGACTTGATGCGCTCATTAAACATTTGAAATTTAGTGCATTTAATAATGAAGGAGCCATGCACTTCAGAGTCATTAATGGTTGTTTGTTGGACTAATTCAGAAGACGCATGTTGCAAGAGACACTCAGGCCCTCATTCTGACCCTGGCGGTCTTTGACCGCCAGGGCGGAGGACCGCGGGAGCACCGCCGACAAGCCGGCGGTGCTCCAATGGGGATTCCGACCGCGGCGGTAAAGCCGCGGTCGGACCGGCACCACTGGCGGGGTCCCGCCAGTGTACCGCGGCCCCATTGAATCCTCCGCGGCGGCGCAGCTTGCTGCACCGCCGCGGGGATTCCGACCCCCCCTACCGCCATCCAGATCCCGGCGGTCGGACCGCCGAGATCCGGATGGCGGTAGGGGGGGTCGCGGGGCCCCTGGGGGCCCCTGCAGTGCCCATGCCACTGGCATGGGCATTGCAGGGGCCCCCGTAAGAGGGCCCCTACATGTATTTCACTGTCTGCTGCGCAGACAGTGAAATACGCGACGGGTGCAACTGCACCCGTCGCACAGCTTCCACTCCGCCGGCTCGATTCCGAGCCGGCTTCATCGTGGAAGCCTCTTTCCCGCTGGGCTGGCTGGCGGTCTGAAGGAGACCGCCCGCCAGCCCAGCGGGAAAGTCAGAATTACCGCCGCGGTCTTTCGACCGCGGAACGGTAACCTGACGGCGGGACTTTGGCGGGCGGCCTCCGCCGCCCGCCAAGGTCAGAATGAGGGCCTCAGTCTACAAAATTACTGATGGCTGCCACAGCAGAGAATTGAGCAGATCAACAAGCCACCAACATGGGAGCGGGAACAAAAACAGGTGAATCAGCATTGTCCATGAAGAGAAAACACAAGCACCAAGCAGACGCCTGTAAGTCGACATCTTCAAAGAAAGAAAGACTGTGTTTCAGATGTGGATTTTTATTTCCACATACAAATAAATGTTCAGCCATTGGTCAAACATGTAATGGGTGTAGAAAGGAGGAGCACTTCACAGTGGCTTGCAAAGCAAAAGAGAAACTAATTGCATCATGGCGAGAGAAGAAAATGGACGCCAGAAGGTTCCAGAAGAATTCTCACCACACCCACAAAGACAAAAAGCAACCTTTGCTGCAACAGGGGGAAACTAAACGAAGTTGATTATCATCAAATTCATCCAGCAAGTGTTCCTCGACGTCACCAACAAGTAACAGTGAAGAGGGTGAATGTGCATTGAACATAGATAAAAAGAAGCAATTTGTCACATTTGGTCCTTGTCACTTGCAAAGAAGACAAATGAACGCCAAAAACAAGTGAGTCAACGAAACAAAATAACTCATATGGACTTTGCCCCAAGATCAAACTAAAAGTCAACAGTTGTCCTATAACCTTTTTAATTGATAGCAGTGCATCGATCAAAATCATGCCAGTCCAACAGTTTAACAGTTTGTCACCTGTACCATGACTTAAAGCATCAAATACAAAGGTGTACACATGGGCTGCTTCTAAACCGTTGCAGAGTCAAGGATCATTCACAGTGACCTTGCAGCATAAAAAGACATCGGTACAGGCATAAATCCAAGTTCTTCAAGGTACTCCATCTAGTGCAGGCCTACTTCGTTTTTGCAACTGCTGCTGACATGTGACTGATATCTATCAATTACAACCTAAATATGCAATCTGAAATTGTGAGTCAGTTACCACCACAGTTTCACAACTTAGGAAGGCTCAAGACAATGAAGGTGCAACTTCACATTTATAAAGACATGCACACCCGGCCTGTCGCACAGCAACACCACAGAATATCATTTCATTTAGAAGAAGCGGTCCAGAAGGAACTTGGGGCCACATGTACAAAGCATTTTTCTAGTCGCACAAGGGCCGATTCTGTGAATCGGCCCGTTTGCGACTAGAAAAATGCTTTTTGGGATGTACAAAGCCCAAATTGCGATTCAGTAACTTGTTACTGAATCGCAATTTGGGTTTTGTGATTTGGTATTAGGAAGAGGGGTGTTCAGGGCGTCCCTTCCAAATACCGAATTTGAATGGTATGTATGATTGTTTTGTGACCGTGAATGCGGTCGCAAAACAATCGCAGTTAACTCCAATTTCAAATTGCTGATAACCCATTTGCAAAGGGGAATGGTTCCCTATGGGCCCCACTTCCCCTTTGTGAATGCATGCACAACTGTTTTATTAAGAGCAGGCAGTAGTCCCACAGCTAGACAACATATCTGAGTGTGGAGCATACTGGAACTCTCAAGTCTGACAATGGTCGACAGTTCAACAGCAAGGAGTTTAATGCGTATCTAACAACACTCAGTGTCAAACATCAGAAAAGCACTCCCTTGTGGCCTCAAGCCAATGGTGTCATGGAATGGTTTATTGGGACCCTGAATCCAGTGATGCAACATGCAACGATGGAGGGAATTGAGCTGAGTCATGCGTTATTTCAAGCGCTCCGTGCCTATGCCTATCAGTCGTCTCCTCACTCTACCACTGGTGAGAGTCCTTCCACCTTGATGTTCGGGACAGCCTATAAGAACCAAATTACCACAGTGGACACCTGAGCGAACTGAATGATGATGAGGTTCATGCTCTTGACACTGATTGGAAATGTCAGATGAAGACATGTGTTGATCAATGTAGTTAAACTCGAGGGATTGTGTTCAACAAGGGTGTCTGGGTTCTTGTCAAATAAAAATGAAAGCGATGGACAGATCCTCCATTTGATGTTGAACCTTTGAAATTTGAGAACCACAAGGGACTTAGGATAACAGCACACCATTGTGGCAAATCCATCACAAGGTTTTCAACACATTTCAGACTTCTGTCTAGCCGATCATCGGCAAGCTCCAAGAAGGTTCTTCCATCTGAAAGCCCTACAGACACATCCACTTTCTGCAGATGACAGGTAAAAAAGCCTGTGCTGTAATATGATGCTCTTGATATCCTCTATATATATGCCCTGATGAGCTGAAGGGATTTATAGTCAGTAAAGGAGGTACATAAAATCTCTGTTGCAAAAGGTGGCCACTGTGATATTTGATGGCAACAAGTAGCAGTGACATCCCTTATGTGACTGGAATGCATCAGCATGTGAGATAAATTCTATGGGCCAGTGGGACATATGAGTACTAGATGAAAAAGAGAATCTGGTATTTGGAGACCAAAATCTTGGAATTACAAAAAAGAAAAAAATGTGTTTGAGTGACAACACAAGTTGTTTTTGCTTTAAGTGATTTATCAAAAACAAAAAGGTTGCATTTGGGAAGGCATTTTTATTTTTCAGAAAATGTGAAGTAGAGGTTTAAGGGGCAGAATTATTGCTTTCCCAGAACATATGTTGAACTGTTATCTTAATGATAATTTTAAATGAGTTGAGCACAGATATCACTGATGCATTTCTTGGCGCCAGAGGGCACTTCCTCCTACCTCTGTTATTTCATGATTCCTATATAGGCCCTTCTTCATCTATGTTGATAATGCTTTTTACGACATTAGTGGCATTAATACTGTGTGAAGACAGATGCGTGCAAGATTTGTGTAATCTTTGTTGGAGTGCATCTTTTAAAACTAATATTAATTACATAGGTGGTCATTACAACCCTGGCGGTCGGTGTTAAAGCGGTGGTAAAACCACCAACAGGCCGGCGGTAAAAAATATGGAATTATGACCGTGGCGGAAACCGCCAACAAAGACAGCCACTTTAACACTCCGACTGCCACGGCGGTACAGACAAACAGCGCGGCGGTCACTGCGAACAGACAGGCGGAGGACAATGTACTGCCCACAGTATCACAACAGGCCAATCCGCCACCTTTTCTGTGGAGGATTCACCGCAGATAAAAACACAGCGGAAACAGCCATTTCAAAGGGAAAACGCTCACCTCTACACACCCCACGAGGAACGACGACACCATGGAGCCAGAACTCCATATTCTCCCTGCAATAGTCTTCCTGCTCCTATACGAGGATCAACAACGCCGGAGGCGAAGACCACGGTGAGTACTGCACCTACGACATAGGGGAGGGGGAGGGAAAAACACAGGGACACACACAACCAACATCACAACCCCCACCCCGACCCTCACCCACTACAACACACACACCAATGCATAACCAAACATTACAGTAACAACCCCCTACCCCCCCGGAAGAATGCAAAGACAAAAGGAAATTAATTGAACCATTGTAATATATCAAAATACAGTAACCAAATATATACATATATATATATATATAAATATATATATATATATATCCACATTAAACAAAATATACACCACAATTAGTAGTGCAGGTAATGCACCATTCATTGTCCGTGGACCACTGAGCCCAAAATGCATGGGCGAGGCCCACACTAGATACCTGATCAAAATGGAGAGAACACTGCAGGGGCATCAGATAGAAATACAACAGGGACCTCAGGGGGAAGGGAAGGGGGGGCACCTCAGCCGGATGAGTGCACCACGCTAGATCCACGAGGGGGCTCCATGCCCATTGATGTATCCTGGGGAGTGCAAAGCCACAGTCTCTCAAGTCTCACAAGTGGGTGGTTTGCCCACTGTACCATCCTGGGGAGTGCAAAGCCACAGTCTCTCCAGTCTCTACAGTGGGTGGGTTGCCCACTGTTCCATCCTGCGGAGTGCAAAGCCACAGTCTCTCAAGTCTCTACAGTGGGTGGGTTGCCCACTGTACCAGCCTGGGGAGTGCAAAGCCACAGTCTCTCAAGTCTCTACAGTGGGTGAGTTGCCCAATGTTCCATCCTGGGGAGTGCAAAGCCACAGTCTCTCAAGTCTCTACAGTGGGTGGTTTGCCCACTGTACCATCCTGGGGAGTGCAAAGCCACAGTCTCTCAAGTGGATAACAGTCTCCACTGGTCCTGGAGGGGGACTGGTGCCCAGAGTGCTTCATCCTGTGCAGGACAGACGCAGTGGATGCATATCTCCACTGGTTCTGGAGGGGGACTGGTACCCAGAGTGCTTCATCCTGTGCAGGACAGACGCAGTGGATGCATGTCTCCACTGGTTCTGGAGGGGGACTGGTGCCCAGAATGCAGCACTCACCCCGTGACTGTCCCGGTTGCGTCACTGCCCCTGCCGCTAATGGGCTAGCGGTGCTCACCTTGGCGGTCTTTGCCTTGTTCAGCGGTGCTTGAGTTGGCAGTTTCTGACCTGTTCAGCGGTGCTTGCCCTGTACAACGGTGCCTTCCATGGCGGTCTTTGCCTTGTTCAGCGGTGCTTGAGTTGGCAGTTTCTGACCTGTTCAGCGGTGCTTGCCCTGTTCAGCGGTGCCTTCCATGGCGGTCTTTGCCTTGTTCAGCGGTGTTTGAGTTGACAGTTTCTGACCTGTTCAGCGGTGCTTGCCCTGTTCAGCGGTGCCTTCCATGGCGGTTTTTGCCCTGTTCAGCGGTGCTTGAGTTGGCAGTTTCTGACCTGTTCAGCAGTGCTTGCCCTGTTCAGCGGTGCCTTCCATGGCGGTCTTTGCCTTGTTCAGCGGTGCTTGAGTTGGCAGTTTCTGACCTGTTCAGCGGTGCTTGCCCTGTTCAGCGGTGCCTTCCATGGGGGTCTTTGCCCTGTTCAGCGGTGCTTGAGTTGGCAGTTTCTGACCTGTTCAGCAGTCCTTGCCCTGTTCAGCGGTGCCGCCATTTGCCCTGTTCAGCGGTGCCTTCCATGGTGGTCTTTGCCTTGTTCAGAGGTGCTTGAGTTGGCAGTTTCTGACCTGTTCAGCGGTGCTTTCCCTGTTCAGCGGTGCATTCCATGGCGGTCTTTGTCCTGTTCAGCGGTGCTTGAGTTGGCAGTTTCTGACCTGTTCAGCGGTGCTTGCCCTGTTCAGCGGTGCCTTCCATGGCGGTCTTTGCCTTGTTCAGCGGTGCTTGAGTTGGCAGTTTCTGACCTGTTCAGCGGTGCTTGCCCTGTTCAGCGGTGCATTCCATGGCGGTCTTTGCCTTGTTCAGCGGTCCCTGGCCTGTTCAGCGGTGCTTGCCATCACGCCCTTTGCCTTGTTCAGCGGTGCCTGGCCTGTTCAGCAGTGCTTGCCATGGCGGCCTTTGCCTTGTTCAGCGGTCCCTGGCCTGTTCAGCGGTGCTTGCCAAGGCGGTCCTTCATTGCCCAGCAGGCCTGTGGCTGGTGGTCCTTCATGGGTCAGCTGGGCTGTGGCTTGCGGGGCCCTCCTGGCCAGTGATGATTGGACTGGCCTCCTGGGCAGTGACTCTGGTTGTGGCCTCCTGGCTAGTGACGATTGGGCTGGCCTCCTGGGCAGGGACTCTGGCGGTGGCCTCCTGGCCAGTGACGATTGGGCTGGCCTCCTGGGCAGTGACTCTGGCGGTGGCCTCCTGGCCAGTGACAATGGGGCTGGCCTCCTGGCCAGTGACGATGGGGCTGGCCTCCTGGGCAGTGACGATTGGGCTGGCGGTGGCCTCCTGGGCAGCGGGGATGATGGCGGTCTTCTCCGCTGTGCTGTCCCTCACAGACTTTGGAGATTTCTTCTGCCCCTTCCCCACCTTGGGAGGAGCCACAGCTGAGTCGACACTACCCCCGGGACCCTTGTGAGCCGCGTTGCTGGCTGGAGTCTTCCCCCTCTCCCGCCGGGCACTGTCCAACTTCTGGTGCTTCACAAGGGGGGGGGGACTGGCTGTGCTGTGGCTCCGTGCCACACTGGCTGGCCTGGTGGCCGATGCACTCCACATACCTGTAACAGGCACCACTGGTCCCGGCGATTTTTTGGCTGAGTTGCTAGTACGAGACCTATGAGTTGGAGGGGGGGTGGGAAAGAGGTCAAGGTTGGCCAGGAAAAGTTTCTTAGGAACACTGGGACGGGTAGCTGGAGGGGGTTTGGGAGTGGAGGAAGAGGTAGTGGTTGTAGGAGGTGTATGTTTGGTGACTTTGGGTGAAGGTGCATGCGCTGGAGGCTGTCATGAGGTGGATGGCTGTTGGGTGGGTGTGTGCCTGCGTTTGTGTATCTTCGGAGGGGAAGTCACACACACACTGGGAGAGGACACAGGGGACGTGTAAATGGGAGTGGGGGTGGTGACTCCAGGTGAGCGGGGTGTGGTGGTGGGTGTGCTGGTGCGGGGCGTAGTGGCTGTAGAGGTAGTGCATGCAGGTGAGAGTGTAGACGAGACTGGGAGGGAGGAGGGAGACGATGAGGAGGGGGACACAGTGGAGGCAGTGGATGTTGGTGTGTCTGTATGTGTGTGATGCTTGCGTGAGTGCCTGTGGGATGTGTGGTGCTTATGTTAGCCTGAGCTTCCCTTGTGTGGTGAGGTGTGTGCAGGCTGGTCTGATGGTGTGCTTGTGATAGGCTGGGGTACAGGGGATTTGGTCTGGGTGGAGGAAGTTGGAGGGGGGAGGCTAGAGGCAGGGACAATGGCTGCCATCAGTGCTGACGCCAGAGTTTGCAGGGTTCGATGAAGGGCAGCATGACCAGAATTAATGCCCTCCAGGAATGCATTTTTGTGTTGCAATTCCCTTTCTACACCCTGGATGGCATTCAAAATGGTAGACTGCCCAACAGTGAGTGACCTGAGGAGGTCAATGGGCTCCTCACTGAGGGCAGCAGAGGTGACAGGGGCAGGGGCTGAGGTGCCTGGGGCAAAGGTGATGCCCACCCTCCTGGGTGAGCGGGCACGGGCAAAGGCTGAGGGGCTGCTGGGAGGGCGGTGCTGGTAGGGGGGGTGGCCGCTGTACCAGTAGAAGTGGGGGGCACAGATTTTGCCGCCACCACAAGGGAGCTCCCATCGGAGGACGAGTCCGTGTCGCTGGTTGCTGATCCTGTCCTCGCCGTGAAGCTCCCCTCGCCCTCCGTCCCACTGGCGTATTCCGAGTCCGTGGTGTGGCCCTCCATGGCCATGTGGGATGCAGCTCCCTCGTGCTCCGGTGCCACTGTACCTCCGCCTGATGATGCTGACGCACACAAGAACAGGGAGACCACAAAAAGGGGGGGGACGACAGAAGAAAGACAGGTTGAGTGCATGGCTTACCGCTACCGTTGGCGGACAATACAGACACAGCAGCCCCCTGCACTACGTCACCCTGTTGGGCTCTACAGATGCAATTCCTGGGATATGTCCTACATGGCTATGGTCGACATCTGCACACATAGATGACACAGGGGCATGTATACCTGTATTTGGCACTCTACAGAGGTGGGGTGGGGTGCTACATGGCCTGCATTACGGAGGGGTCTAGCCTACGGAACTCGCCCTATCCTAGGGAAACCCACTGCCCTCCTCCCCCACCCAGACACCTTCACTGCACGCAAAGTCCGCTGAATGATGTTGTACTCACCCCCTTGTGTCTGCTGTGATGCCCTCAAGCGCCCTTCCAACTCAGGGTAGGCCACCGCCAGGATCCGGAACATCAGGGGGGTCATGGTTCGAGGGGCACCCCTCCCATGTTGGGAGGCCATCCCCAGCTGAGCCTCTGCCGTCTTCTTACTCCAGCGGCGAATGTCCTCCTATCTTTTCCGGCAGTGGGTGCTCCGTCTGTGGTGGACCCCCAGGTTCCGGGCGTCCTTGGCGATGGCACGCCAAATATCCTTCTTCTGGTGGGCGCTGACCTACATGAAATGTACAGGGGAAGAAGAGAAGTCATTACCAACTGCACCGTCGAAGTGAGTGGCCCACATCCCCACCCTTGCCATGTGGCACATGCATGCACAGTCCCACATGCACACAGAACTGTGCCCCCTTCATTCTTACAACCAGCCCTCTCCACACAGGCATAGCCCATACAACGTGCTCCCTGTGTACTTACCTGTTGGTCTGGAGGACCGTAGAGTAGCGTGTACTGGGGGAGGACCCCGTCCACGAGCTTCTCCAACTCCTCTGCAGTGAAGGCAGGGGCCCTTTCCCCAGATGCACGAGCCATTGTCTCTTCCAGACCAGGGTCACAGCAGCACTTTCAGTGTAGGTCCTCTCCTGTCGAACCATCACCGCCGGCGTCCATCGTCATTGGCTCCTGGGACCCATAGGGTCCAATGTTAACCAATGCAGCATTGCGCCGCGGTCTTCGACCGCCTACCGCGACGGTGTACAACGCCAGCGCAGTTACCTCACATCCCATTGTCCCACTTTAGAGGTCAGGCAGCCGCCATTTCAGGGGCCCACATGGCCTCATTACCAACTGCGTCACACAGACCTAGGCCTTGTCGCGCAACACAAATACAGGCCAGATTTTGTGTATGAATGGTGTTCTGTGTAGACTGTGGGTACATACCTCTGAGTTGTTTGACTCTGTGGTCGCTGTTGTCATTCCTAGGCACCGTCCACTGGGACATGTGAGGAGATGGCGGAATCCTCCGGTGTACCGACTGCTGGTGGACCTGTCGACAATGGAGGAAAGACATTTGATCATCACCTACAGGTTTGACCGTGCCACAATCCAGGAACTGTGTGCCCAGTTGGAGCCAGACCTGATGTCAGCAATCCGCCATCCCACAGGGATCCTCCCTCAAGTGCAGGTGCTATCAGTGCTCCATTTCATTGCAAGTGGGTCATTTCAAACAACAGTGGCCATAGCATCAGGGATGTCCCAGCCTATGTTTTCAAACGTGTTGTCCAGAGTGTTGTCTACCCTGCTGAAACACATGCAGAGCTACATCGTTTTCCCTCAGGTGGAGGATTTGCCTACAGTTAAAGGTGACTTCTATGCCCTTGGACATATCCCCAACATCATAGGTGCCATTGATGGGACCCATGTAGCTCTGGTCCGCCCCCCCCCACAGGAGTGGGTGTACAGGAACCGGAAGAGTTATCATTCGATGAATGTACAGATGGTATGTTTGGCAGACCAGTACATCTCCCAGGTAAATGCTATGTTCCCTGGCTCTGTGTATGACGCCTACATTCTGCGGAATAGCAGCATCCCTTATGTAATGGGTCAACTCCAGAGGCATTGGGTGTGGCTATTAGGGGACTCTGGTTACCCCAACCTGTCATAGCTACTGACCCCAGTGAGGAATCCCAGGACCAGGGCAGAGGAACGCTAGAGTGAAGCCCATGGGTGGACTAGGAGGGTGATCGAACGCACCTTCGGCCTCCTGAAGGCCAGGTTCAGGTGCCTCCATATGACAGGTGGTTTCCTATTCTACTCACCAAGGAATGTGTGCCAGATCATCGTGGCCTGCTGTATGCTTCACAACTTGGCTTTGCAACGACAGGTGCCTTTTCTGCAGGAGGATGGTCCAGATAACAGTGTTGTAGCAGCTGTGGAGCCTGTGGACAGTGAGAAGGAAGCAGAGGAAGAAGACATTGACAACAGGGACTCAGTTATCCAGCAATATTTCCAGTGACACATAGGTGAGAACAAATTCCTGCCTACTACAAGTACTTTCACACTTCTACCTCTCTCCTGTCTGTCGATTTCACCCAGTATATGGTAAATGAGTTGTACATTTCCCTTACGGTTTCACAGGTGTGGTTTATAACGTGTGTCATCTGCTTAGATTCCTCATGGACTTGAGATGTGTGACATAGGTATGTTGACATTACATTTGAAAACGCTTTTTGTCACTGTCATTGCTAATATACATTTTTTAAATCACAGACTGACTCCAGATTTTTTTGTGGTTCAAGGGTGTTTATTGAAGTGCTCAATATTTGAGGGGGGTTGTGAAATGGGGAGGGGTGATGGTGGAGGAATGTCCATGGCAGAGTCCAGTCTATTAGTCTCACAGGTGCATTGCCCATATGGGCATAGGAAGTGGAGCTGGGGCAGTTCCAAGATGGACAGGGTTACAAAGTGGGACAGTGGGATGACAATCAGTGTGGTCTCATTTCTTGGCGGGGGTCTTGGCATCGTGCTCTGTCTTGTTCCTGGATCTCAGGGACCGTTTGCGGGGTGGTTCTCCGTCTGCAGGGGGTGGGGTGCTGGTGTGGTGGTCCTGTGGCAGGGCGTCCTGTCCACTAGCACTGGCGGAGGTGGTGGGCAGTTCATCGTCTATGCTAGTGTCAGGGGCCCCTTGCAGTGCCACAGTGTCCCTCCTGGTGTTAAGTATCTCCTTCAGCACCCCTACAATGGTGCCCAGGGTGGAGCTGATGGTTCTGAGTTCCTCCCTGAACCCCAAGTACTGTTCCTCCTGCAGCCGCTGGGTCTCCTGAAACTTGGCCAGTACCGTTGCCATCACCTCCTGGGAGTGGTGGTAGGCTCCCATGATGGAGGAGAGGGCCTCGGGGAGGGTGGGTTCCCTAGGCCTGTCCGTCCCATGTCGCACAGCAGCCCTCCCAGTTCACCTGTGTTCCTGTGCCTCCGTCCCCTGGACCGTGTGCCCACTGCCACTGCCCCCAGGTCCCTGTTGTTGTTGGGGTGGTGGGTTATCCTGGGTTCCCTGTATTGGTGGACACACAGCTGATTAACGTGTCCTGGGGATGGAGGTATGCGCCCGCTGGGTGGGTGCTGTGCTGGTTTTACCAGAATGTGGAAGGTCTGTGGTGGCCTGTGACTGGGTGTGGGGAACCGACTGTCCTGAGGCCCACGATGGTCCGGGCTGGTCATCTGGATCCAGTTGGACAGAGCTGCTGTCATCACTGTGGGCCTCTTCTGTGGGTGGGGTGGAGATGTCTGGACCCTCCTGTCTGGTGACGTTTGGTAGTGGTCCTGCAGGGGTATAAAAGCATGATTATTGCATCTGTGTGTGTCATGGTGGGCAATGGGTGGGTGAGCGTGTTCCTGTGTGGGGGCTTGTGTGATGATGGTTGAGGGGGTGTTATAGGTATGTGCAGTGGGCATGCTTTAGTGATGGGTGTCCATGCTTTGTTGTGTCATGCAGGGCTTGGTGTTGGGATGGGTGGTTTGTGTTATTTGTGCATTTGTGAGGAGTTGGAGTATAGGGGAGGGGGCGAGGATGGGGGTCTGTGATAGCATGCAGGTAGGGTGGGGGATATGATAGTTAAGATTTGACTTAAGTCCGTTCCTCCACCGACTCCTGCGAGGCCCTCAGGGTGCAGTATAGTCAAGACCTGCTCCTCCCATGTTGTTAGTTGTGGGGGAGGAGGTGGGGGTCCACCGCCAGTCCGCTGTACCGCGATGTTGTGTCTTGAGACCACCGAACGCACCTTCCCCCGTAGGTCGTTCCACCTCTTCCTGATGTCGTCCCGATTTCTTGGATGCTGTCCCACTGCGTTGACCCTGTCGACAATTCTTCGCCATAGCTCCATCTTCCTAGCTATGGAGGTGTGCTGCAACTGCGATCTAAATAGCTGTGGCTCTACCCGTACGATTTCCTCCACCATGACCCTGAGCTCCTCCTCAGAGAACCTGGGGTGTCTTTGCCGTGCCATGGGGTGGTGTAGGTGATGTGTGGGGTAGTGTATGTGGTGATAAGTGTGGTGATATGTAGTGGCGTGTGGTGTTTTGTGCGTGGAAGTAGTGTGGGTGATGGTGTTGTGTGCCTGTGGCTGCTAGTTTGTGGATGGTGGTGTCTCTCTCTGGCCTTCTTTCTGAATTGTTTGTTGTAGGGGTTTGTGGGTGATGTGGGTGTGTGTTATATATTGAATTGGGTGTGTGGGAGTGGTGTGTGTATGTGTATCAGGTGTGTGTATTTCGAATTGTCCAATGTGGCTGTGTTTTGTAAGAGTGTGTGTTTTGAGCGCGGCGGTGTGTACCGCCAATGGAATACCGCGGTTGAAAGACCGCCGCGTGGATTCGTGGGTCGTGCTAGCCTGGGCGTATTTCTGTTGGCGTGACGGAGGAGGTTTTGTTTTCGCCAGTTTCTCACTGACCTTTGGTGTGGCGGACTTGTGAGGGTGTCTGAATTTTGTCGAATTTCGGGATGTGGGTCGTAATAGCTGTGGCGGAATTCCGCGGCCGTGGCGGTGTGTTGGCGGTCTTCTGCACGGCGGTAAGCGGCTTTTACCGCCAATGTTGTAATTACCCCCATAATCTCGCAATATATTGTGTGATGAAGCTGCATAGAAAAAGTGTTAACATAGAAAATAACACACACATTTGAAATGTGCCCACGGGGAGTGGCTACCAATGTATACGAAGACTAATGAAAGGCTTATTAATTCTGAATTTTATGCAATAATGTTTTGAGTTTGTATTAGTATATCATAATTAGAATTATGTGTTAAGAGTTTGCTTTATTAAATCAGAGAGCCTTAGTTTAGCAATGGTTTGGGCCCAGCTGCCTGGCCTCATATTGAATTGTGTTTCTAACGTGTAAATGCGCTGTTTTCCTGAAGGACACAAAGCTGTATTTTTCCAGGAGTTAGTTATATGTGTGTAACCGAAGTAAATCCTTTCTCATGAGAACCGGCTTGCTCAAGGTGACATTCTTGCTGGATGCAACAGTGTAATTCGCAACAGGTGCAAGGTTAACTGGACTAGGAGAAGACAATAAAGACACTGACTGGAGTGTAACGTGTAACATTTTCTACCTGACATTCCAACCATTGAAGACGTCAATAACATGGACCAATCCGCGACATAGGAACTGTAAACGGTGGAAAATTCTAGTAAGGTGCTTACTGAATTATTGGACAGAGATAACGATGCGCCAAACTTTATCCAATGAGGAATTAGGGAATAGTTAGACAGTTTTTATTTAACGGCGTAACCAAAGGAAACAGACACACTTCTTCCACTTTAACGGGGACATTTACCATTGTCTTTTGCCATAAGACCTTTTGTCATTTGCCATTCTTCTGGACACTCCAAACCCATACTTTAGAGTTTAATTGTCCTGTCACTTTTAACCCATCCTCTACCCCATTCTTGCCTGATACTAACTTCTCCACCATCTGAGGGAAGTAATTCGTTTCTTAGCTATGCTATCTTGAAACTTTACCCCGTCCCGTCTCTGCTGATGGTGAATCGACTGATGTCCTGAGGACAAAGACTGATGCTGTTTGCTGATCTGTTGGATTGGTAACTATCCAATGCAAAATTGTGATTGTCTGTTTGCCTTTTCTTTCTAGGTACGAACTGCTATTTTGATAGAGGCCTTATTTAGATGTTTTCTAAATTTGTGTTCACTAAAATGTTTTGTATGAAGCTCAACATGCTAATGCTAATTCGTGGTTAGTTAAGACGTTCACAAATATCTTAGGAAAATGGACAAATGACTGAGGTCTTGCTTTGTTGAATCATGTACTACTGAGACTCTGCTGAGTTGCTTCATATTGATGATGTGCCTAAATACTGAATGAATATAACTGATGCATTGATCAAAATCATGCTTGATTACTAATTAGTATTGCTTGGCGTGGTTTAATTGTTAATAAGATTAACAGACATGATGTTAGATTGTAACCAATAGGGAAATAAATATCTTAACTTTTGACTACACTGGTGTGGTTGTTTGTGACTGAGAAGTTATGGTGAGTTCGATGATTAATTCTTATTAAATGTTTATTGATTAGCAATTGTTATTATTGATTATTGATTTATTGATTTGTGATATCAAGAAGATATTTCGTGCTGGGAAGTCCGCAAATGCGGTCCAAAGGTTTGTCGACCTAAACGCGTCTCCTTATATATATATATTATATATATATATATTTATATTATATATATGTTTTTATATTTATATTTGTAACCTGAGCAGTGACCACAGAAGACAATTCATCGAAATGCCCCGGGTAGCGGTAGTGACATCATTCCCCTTCACTCCACCTTCATTCACACACACACACCTATACATACTCACAAATTCACACTTACACACACTGTCTCTCACATAAACACACTCGCCCTCAAGCAGGCATGCAACATACATTTCAAAGCGTTTTACTTACCTCAGCTGCCATTGAAGGGCACATTCCAGCTAACGAATCTTCATTGTTACTACACTAATAATGAATAATATTTTATTATTTACTATTAGTGTAATAAACAATTTACAAAAAACAAAGAGGGCGGAGCCTCAACTGACGTCCATAAGGACGATCTGCCTCTGTGTTCCTGGGGTCGCAAAGGGCACCCCTAAATGACGTTTATGGCAGTAACTATGGTTCCTCAGCCTATAATATATATCTTTTCTGAAGGATAGTCTTGCAGTCTACGAGAAAATGAAAGGAGATGGAAGACAGAAATGAAGGAAAATAAAAACGTTATTATTCCCACGTTGACAATTGTAGATCAAGTTGCATACCAGATAATTTGAACTGCCTGTAAACATATTTTTTTAGGCAACTTTTAGGGTACTTGGCAAAAATACTCCGTGTTGTTATAAATTGTTTCTGTGTTTCTTGTGTAAAACACCCAGAAAACTCTGGGGAGGAGAGACTAGAATACCATATAACACTTGGGCGTTTGTAAGAGGACCCCTTCAGAACTGAGTTTAAAATATGTGTATTTTGTGGCCAATTATGGCAAAGGTCAGCTTCAGTGTGCCGCCCTTGATGTTTTAGATTATTACATGAGCATCTTTGAAAACCTGCAGCTTCATGGTGATATCCACTGTTAAGTTCATAATTGCCCGAATGGTTTAAACATTTTGTGAAGGTGCCATCCTCCTACACTTTACTCGGGAGAACTGGGATAGCGCGATTTGCTCACTTGCTCAGTGCTATTCTGGATATGGTTCAAAGTGTGGAGACAATTTATTTGGTAATTCAGTTGGAGAGGGAACAACTTTGGAACCTCCTGTCACAGAGTCTAAACAAAGGGTATCCATCGGCAGGACAAGCACAGAACGGGCTCAGAATCACTAGCAACTGTGAACGCTCCCCTCCTTTATAATAACAGTGCATTAGCAGATGGAATTTATACACACTGCGTTTGCATCCCGATGCCTCAACAGATTGCATGTTTCTGAGTCTCAAGGCAGAAAGAAGGTTATTTATTGCAGGAACAGGTACAGAAATAAAGAGCACATGTACATTCAAAGACACAGCAGTACTCCTAGCAATGACATTCTTGTTTACGAGATGCCAACAAGATATGAGTGGCTGTCACTTTAATAATGTTAACAGACTAAAGCACAGATTTATTGATCAAGAATAAACAAAGAGCACATGTTAATATACACCTCTCACTATTATGGCAACATCTCATAACCAACATGCCTACGTCAGTGTTCAGTATATCAAATATGGTTGCACTACTCAGAAGTAGAGTTACTGTTTTCCAGTGTTATTGCATGAATAAGCAGTGTGGGTACATGTTGTACTGAATTTTAAACAATTTAACAAATTTTTGTGAACATTGCACTTGGTTAACAATACATAACAAGCATTTGCAATGCAACAGGTCTCACATTTGCTTGAGTTAGAGCTATTGATAACGCGTCCCGCCCTAGGTAATTTACTTACTCTGGGACTCGTTTTAGGCCAATGAACCTTTTGACCCTGATTGGAGACACCTTAAGACGAGATCTCTGTCCAGCATGTTAATCAATAGATCAATAGTCCCATCAATATTCACAACAGCAAATCAATAAAATTAGTTAATCACATCAATATGAATTTGAAATGCAACATAACCTTTCAGCCATAAATAACCACACGAACTTAGGAAGATTTATGATGTTTATTCCCTATTGGTTACACTCTACTAACAAGTTTATTAGTCTCAACACCAGAAAACACATCAACAGTGTTATAATGTGGCAACTCGAATAAGATTTGAGCAACGCAAAGATTATAAACATTAGAACAAAACACGGCGTCAACATGTGTCTATTTAGCAAAATATCATTAGTACACTATTCAACAAAGCGAAGATTCAGTAATTTTGTCTAATTGCAGTTGTTTAATGAACTCCTTAACTAACCTCGAATTAGCATTAGCATGTTAGGCTTCATGCAAAACAATTTAGTCAACACAAATTTGGAAAAGATCTAACTATGGTCTCTGTCAAAAGAGCAGTTGGTACCTAGAAAGGAAAGGCAAGCAGACAATTACAATTTCATTATCATATAGTTACCCTCCGTAATGGGTCAGCATGCAGGGTCAGTCTTCGTCCTCAGGACAGTAGTCGATTCGCCATCCACCAGGATAAACAGCAAATGCTCAGAAACTCGGGCAGAAAGTTCCTCCCTCTTAAGGAGGAAAATAGATCTCGGACAAGACAAGGTGAAAATGGGTTTAAAGCGGAAAGGTGAAATCGGAATATCCGAGTAACAGCACGGGTGTCCCTCTAATGGCTGATGTCTCCTTGTGACATGACGTTAAATTGAATTTGCCAGACAAGTCTCTAATTTCCCATTGGTCAGTATTTGGTGCACCACTATCTCTATTCAATGGTTAAGTGGTCACCTTACTAGAATTTCCACCTAAGACACTTCTCATACAATTCATTGGCTCCTGTGATTCACGTCTTCATCGGGTGAGATGGCAGGTGAGGAAAAGTTACACGCACAACTTTAGTCAGTAGCTCCATTGTCTTTACCAGTTCAGGCGACCTTGCACCTGTTGCAAATTACACTATTGCATTTAACAAGAATGACTCCTTGAGCAAGTCGGGTCTCATGAGAAAGAATCTACTACGGCTACACACATCTCTAGCTTCTGGAAAAGTACAGCTTTTATGTCCTTCAGGAAGACAGCACATTGCACGTTAGAAAAACACATTTAACATGAGACCAGACAGCTAGGCCCAGACTCTTGCTAACTAAGGCCTAATGAATTATTCAGCAAAACCTTAACATATAGCTCTTAATGCTAAAGCAGAATCATACATTAGTACATTAATAATTAATTTTTAGTCAATTTTATTACTCATCGTATACATTGGTGGCCACTTCCTGTGGGCACATTTCAAACACGTACATCAAAAACATATTAATGCGTTTTCTATGCAGCTTCATTACATTATTTTGCAAGCAGTTCATGTTAGTTTTTGATTATAAAAGCTACACTCAACACTATTGGCGCTGTAAACTCCTAACTGGACTTTTATTGCCACATAAATTGAAAGAAAAAAACTGAGCGTGATCGCGCTATGTAAAACCCAGTGCTATCACGATGAAATTGAAAACAAAAAAAATGAGCATGATCGCGCTATGTAAAACCCAGCACGATCATGCTGCATGGAAAATGAAAAGATAAAGTAGCGCAGAAACCAGGCTGAAAACATAGAGCCTCATATGTTTTCAGTAGTTTACTGGTGTTATGGAGGAGGGCTAAACACCAGAAAAAGCATGACATATGCATGCCTTTCACTAATGAAGTCAAGCGGCTTTTCAAAGGCAAGCCCGCGAACCAATGAAAGTGACAGGCGTGACATGGGCGTGGTTAAAACCCCAAAGAGAGATTACAACAGAGACAGAGTTCTTATGTGCTCAGCCCTAAAAACAGTCTTCTCTACTAAGGCTCAGTAATTGACTTCCAACCATCACACCCTTCCAAACTAAACAAATAAAAAAAGGATACAAAATCTAAGAAAAGAGCAAACCGGGGCACTCCAAACAAAGAGAGTCCAAAAGTCGGGTGACTTAGTGTGGAAAAGTTTAATCCTCAGTAATTGGTCGTTGAATCATAGTTCAAAATTGTTTGAATCCACATATGAGAAAGTATATAGCAGGTTACAATAACAAACTGACTCCTCAGAATGAACAGGCATAGATGAGCAACAAAACAGCCAACACGTGTTTCGTCCTCTCGGACTTTTTCAAGGCTGCAGACAGAAACAAAGAGGAACTATTTACAATTATTGGCACTACCCTCTGGTAGCTAAATTTTGAAACGTGCAGATCATGCACGTAAAAAAACAGAGTGATTATATCACCAATGTGAAGAAATAATAATAAATAGAGAAAACCCTGTGGACTGTTACTTTGCATGCATTTGAAAGAAATTGCAAAAAAGGGGGATAGATGATCACCCTCCGTGAACCCAATGTTTTAATAACACTACAGAAGTGTCTGAAGAGAAATTTGATCTGCACGTTTCAAAATTTAGCTACCAGAGGGTAGTGCCAATAATTGTAAATAGTTCCTCTTTGTTTCTGTCTGCAGCCTTGAAAAAGTCCGAGAGGACGAAACACGTGTTGGCTGTTTTGTTGCTCATCTATGCCTGTTCATTCTGAGGAGTCAGTTTGTTATTGTAACCTGCTATATACTTTCTCATATGTGGATTCAAACAATTTTGAACTATGATTCAACGACCAATTACTGAGGATTAAACTTTTCCACACTAAGTCACCTGACTTTTGGACTCTCTTTGTTTGGAGTGCCCCGGTTTGCTCTTTTCTTAGATTTTGTAACCTACAGCGCTCGACAGAGGTGGTTGTCGCCATCCACCTCTGTGTGTGTGCACCTTGAAACCCTCGGTGGTTGGGTTTCTCTGCACCAGGCTGGCACCCGCCACAGGACTTGCTGACGACATACTATGGTGTTTGTTGTTTTTTGTTTCTTGGTTTCAGATGTGCGTCGCTAAGCATCAACCACCTTGTTTCAGTATTGTAGTTGCTCTGTAATTTGATGCTGTTTGCACTCTGTCACTTCCCTAACTCGATTCTTAACATTTGGCAATACTTTCCTTTTGTGTTTAACAACTCTGTATTAATGTGTACATTATTTTGTTTTTACTTTTCCTAATATCTGAACAATTGGTAGAAAAATGGCAAAATTTGATGATAATAGGGATACCCTGTTTCAAGAACTATTTCAGTCGAGTGCGCAAACCAGTGTTTCTAGCACTTCCAATCCCACACATGAGGGCCTTAGAATTAAGTTCATTAAGCTCGAACGTCTAAAAAAACAAGAACTCTCACGTTGGTGGGATTATACGATTTTACAAAAATATCTGGAAAATGAACAAATACCTAGGGGGTTGAGGGTCATTCTATTTCCTTCTTTTGATGATCTCAGCCCCAACCTACTCAAGGAGTGGGAACAACTTTTGATCACATCATCGTATGGTATGATGGACATACTTATTCGGGACGCTAAGGACAAGCGGGATCAACTTATGCAGGAGATTACATTACTAGAAAAAGAGATTGATGACATTGACTGTACCGACAATAAAGCGAAAAACTATAATATACTAAAGGATGTCCTACATAAACATCAACTGTACATAAAAGATAAGAAACTACGTAAACTCAAGAGAGATGACAATGACTATAAAAACGGAAGGGTGTTCACGTTTGCTCGCAAATATGACAATCTTAGAACAGATAGTAATAAGACATCCCCCAATATCAAGAAAAATTTCCCTTCGACTAATCTCACTACTAGTGATACAGACATATCTAGCATTTCTAGTGGGACTAGTGAGGATTCAAGGGACCAAACTCTTCCATCTACCTCCACACATAGGTCACCTTTTTTACTAGAGCTAGAGAGGTTCCGGAGAGGCCAAAAACAACCCCAAAGGAGAGAAGAAAACACCTTAAGACCATTAGACGGGGGAAGCGCAGGCACAAATACAAACAAACGAGTGGATGGCGTGGCAACAAGTTCGACGACTCGAAATCTTCAACAATGACGGGCACACATGTCTCCACGGCAGATACCCCGGACACTATTGCAATTGTAAATATCTCATCTATAACTTTGAATCCTGACCAAAGTAACATTCTGAAGAAAGGTCTGGGATTTGTACCTACTTCACTTCCTGATTTTACACAACTACATGTCAGTTTGTTTAAATTCATGCGTAGGTGTAAACTCTATAAATACTTCTATGATGTTAACACCTCTGCTCGATCCACTAATGCCCTTGTCCATACTCCTAGCACCATGACCATCAAAGATGTTAAGGACATACAAACCTTGCTATCAATTGAGCATCAAGAGGGCCCCATGCCATCACTTGTAGAGATCATCAATGAATTGAATATAGAGTCTGGCACTAGGGCCACTAGTGGTCTAAAAACAACCTCTAAGTTCACGCCCATTATACCGAGGGACTACGCTATTGACTCTTTTTGCCACAGGGTTACCAATGATTTGTATCACATGGAGGAACAGTATGTTCTAGGACACAAGTCCATCCCTGCATATAATATCACATTAGCTGAAAAGCAAGCGCTAATATCACTGGGATCTTGCAAGGACATAGTCATTAAAGAGGCGGACAAGGGTGGGAACATCGTGATCATGGACAGGACTGATTATGTTTCGGAACTGGATCGCCAACTTTCTGACAGCACTGCATACCTCAAACTCACATCTAACCCTATGCTGGGGGTTAATAGAACCATTATGCAAAAACTACAAGGTTATCTTAACCTTGACTTAATATCTGATATGGAGTTCAAATATCTATATTACAACGCGCCTACTTCACCTTGTATCTATATTCTGCCAAAAATACACAAGAGTGGCAATTTTCCACCAGGCCGACCCATCATCTCTGGCATTGGCTCCCCTACTGAGAAACTATCGGAATACATAGACATTTTCCTACAGCCGTTTGTCCATAACCTACCCTCTTACATCAGGGACACTAAGGATGTATTGTGTAAAATGGCTGACTATGAATGGACAGAGGGCCATTATTTAGTCACTTTGGATGTGACCTCGCTTTACACGAGCATCCCGAGAGTAGAGGGCCTTACTGCCATCCAGCACTACCTGGATACTAGGGATGCCTCTTTACTAGATCACACAAACATGCTTATTGACTTGATAAGTCTGGTCCTGGATAATAACATCTTCCTACACAATGGAGACTGGTTTCGCCAAATACGAGGAGTGGCTATGGGAGCTAAATTCTCCCCATCATATGCTAATCTATATATGGGGTATATGGAAAAAACACATGTTTGGCGTTCATGCCCTCCACTCCTATCTCAGCACATCCTTTATTGGGGCAGATATATCGATGACATCTTAGTCTTTTGGTCAGGAAATGCATCGTCTCTTTTAGCTTTCATAGAGCACCTTAACAACAACACCTTTAACATCAGCTTTACGCATGAGGCCAGCAAATCTACCATCAATTTTCTGGACCTCACTATCTATATTGAACATGGAAAAATCTGCACTAAACTTTTTAGGAAGCCTACAGCATGTAATTCTATCCTGCACGCCACCAGCTCACATCCTAAGCCCCAAATCAATGCCATCCCATATGGGGAAAGTACAAGGATTCGCCGTAACTGTAGTGAGGAAAGGGTTTTCCATGAAGAATTACATAACATGGAACTAAGGTTCAGACACAGGGGTTACCATCCACAGGCCCTTAACAAAGCCTGTAACAAGATCATGAAAATTAAACGCCCAACCTTACTCACTAATACTAAGAAGAACAACCCACGAGAACATATCTCCCTTGTTTTTCAACAGAGTGCATTGAGTTCTCAAATTCATAAAACTATACAAAAGCATTGGTCCGTGTTATTGACAGATGAGATACTTAAGAATGGCCTGACTAATAAACCTAGTATTGTATACAAGAGGGGTACCCGCCTTCGTGACCAACTGTGCCACAGTTTTCTGCCCCCTGAGAATACGGACACCTGGCTCCCTAAACCACCACCAGGCACGTACAGGTGTGGACATTGCAATATTTGTGAGTACATCAAAGACAAGACAGTGAGATTCCAGTATAATACTCTGATCACACACGAACTAAAACATTTCATCAATTGCAATACGAGCTATGTTGTTTACTGTATTGTGTGTACATGTGGGTTAATCTATGTCGGAAGTACCATCAGACCATTGAAAGAACGGATTCAGGAACATCTTAGAGCCATACGTTCTTCTAATGTTAATTATCCTTTTGCGGTTCATTTCAATGAGACACATGGACAAAGGGAAATTTTAGACATTCACATACATGGGATCGATTCTCTTAGAAAGCCACCTCGAGGAGGTAACCGCATTTTGGCCCTAAGACGCTTAGAGAGCAGGTGGATAATCAAGCTACGAGCGGTTGAACAGGGCTTGAACATACATAAGGACCTCCATGTATTTCTCTAAGCACACATCTGTATGTAAATCGTACTATATTTTATGTAATTTATATAAATATAAATTTATAATTTGTATTTATATAATCTATAATAATATAAGATCATGGTATCTTTACAACATAAGTAAATCAATATGGGTGTTTGTTTTCTTTTTCTTTTTCTTATGTAACAACTATGTTTTTATTAAAAACGTTTTGGAAATACCACATCATCATATTAGTATATGGAAGCATATCCTTTAAGATGTTTCCTTATTTCTCATGTGATATTGAGTACATATCCATGCATATACAGTATATGCCTGTGTAGAACATGTCAATATGTTGATTATGGTGGGTTATGGTTGGTAACTTCTTATTGTATAATTTTCATATAGATTATATGCATCACTGCTATATTTGACGTTACTTTGTATTTACTTTGTCTTATGTATACATGGTTGTCTGTATCATGATACCAGAGGAACTTTGTCAATTCGGTTTACTATATCTTTTGCCTCTATAACCTTGTTCCACCCGTATAAATCATAACATGTTCTTATCTACTCTCCTAGTAAGCATTTTTATGTCTCTTAACAACACGTTCCCCCTGTACTTCGTACTGTCAATGCAAAAGTTTGTCAATTTCTGGGGCTTGTTGATCCACTTTGTTTCTGTTTCACTCTTTCACTTTTTGTGTGGACTGAATGCAGCCCTGCACTTCCGATTGCCACGGATACTCTCCAACATGGCGCCCAACTCGAACAGCTAACAGGAACTCCCTTTCATTTTTATCCCCCCAGTCCTTCTTTTATGTCTAGAGTGCACGCTTATTACCGAGGACGGCTTAGCGGCTTCACTTCATATGGTGAAACGGCAGCGTTATCAGACGCTACAGTGGCAAGCACATACGCCTTTGTTACTTGCTTCCCGAACTCTACGGTTAGAAACAGGTAGGGGATTAATGTTTAATGTTCGTGTGCCGGTTTCCTAAACTTATTTGAATATCGCTGTATTGGCTACAGGATAACGGGCTATTTGCCCTTGGAGTCGTTTATTAACATGGTTTGGCATTCTTGACTGCTACTTCATGGACGTGTGGTTTTTTTGGGGGGGTGTAAAGGAACGGCGTATTTCAAAAGAGAAAGACGGTGAGGCCTCTCTCTCTTTATTTATAGATTTAGTAGCGTAGTTTCTTACCAACGAGAGACTACTTAGTTATTAAGACATGCGGGCGCCACTCCCAGATCTTATGTTGTACCTTGGCGGTAGTCTGTGTAACTGGTTTGCCTCAAATAGACATTGTAGCCGGGGCTTTGGAAGGGACTTGCCTTCGCTGCAGTTTTGGTGGATGCTTAGGTGGATAGTGCAATATGCAATGGGGATGTCTTTTGTTTTTTAATACGAAGTGGTTTTTTAGTCTACTACATCGGGTTTCTTTGTTGTGCAGGATTAATATACACTTTATTCAGCATAGCTCTTACTTTTTGCCGTTCCGCTTTATTTCCACAGACAGGGTCTATTTAGACTTTTTCGTTTGTTTGCATGTCCCGTACTGGGGGGCATGCATTTTGGATTTTGAAGTCACTACGCATAAGGAACACCCGGTATTGATTTGGAAGGAACACAGTTACAATACTTTGGATCCTTGTACTTTTGGTAGGTCCTTCATTTGTGGTAGGTCCTCCAACCTTCAAGTTTCTTACCTCTCCGCTCTAAATATTTTAATTTTGCTAAAAATATTTCAATTTTTGCCAATTTCATATTAGTACTATTGAGGCTAACTCTCGGTTAAACACTGTGTTTTCCAACTTTTTATCTTGCCTAGTCAGGTCTATTTCATCGTGTGGATATCTAACTGAACACCATCAGCCATTCTTTACCTAAAAAGTATACCTAGAGGTAAATTAAGAGTAAAACGGACTTTGTTTGACAGTATCCTATATTATATATAGAACTCGTTGTCTACTTCCTTTTTCTTTCTTTTTTTCGCCTCTTTTTGTGTCTCCCACTCTTCCTATGATAAATAAATTTCTCTTCAGACACTTCTGTAGTGTTATTAAAACATTGGGTTCACGGAGGGTGATCATCTATCCCCCTTTTTTGCAATTTCTTTCAAATGCATGCAAAGTAACAGTCCACAGGGTTTTCTCTATTTATTATTATTTCTTCACATTGGTGATATAATCACTCTGTTTTTTTACGTGCATGATCTGCACGTTTCAAAATTTAGCTACCAGAGGGTAGTGCCAATAATTGTAAATAGTTCCTCTTTGTTTCTGTCTGCAGCCTTGAAAAAGTCCGAGAGGACGAAACACGTGTTGGCTGTTTTGTTGCTCATCTATGCCTGTTCATTCTGAGGAGTCAGTTTGTTATTGTAACCTGCTATATACTTTCTCATATGTGGATTCAAACAATTTTGAACTATGATTCAACGACCAATTACTGAGGATTAAACTTTTCCACACTAAGTCACCCGACTTTTGGACTCTCTTTGTTTGGAGTGCCCCGGTTTGCTCTTTTCTTAGATTTTGTAACCTACAGCGCTCGACAGAGGTGGTTGTCGCCATCCACCTCTGTGTGTGTGCACCTTGAAACCCTCGGTGGTTGGGTTTCTCTGCACCAGGCTGGCACCCGCCACAGGACTTGCTGACGACATACTATTGTGTTTGTTGTTTTTTGTTTCTTGGTTTCAGATGTGCGTCGCTAAGCATCAACCACCTTGTTTCAGTATTGTAGTTGCTCAATAAAAAAAGGAAATAGTATTAAAAAAAATATGTTTATTCATCGTTAAGGTACCTTGTAGGCCTGGAAGCAGGACATGGTAGGTTCATTGAGGCAAGTGATGAGCCCCTCCACAACATAACATTAAACAAAACATGGTACGGAAACTGTTCACACCAAATGTGAAAAATGGTATGAGACTTTATCTGAAATTGCAAAAGTAATTTATTCCAAATAATCACATTAATAGAAAGTTTTGAAATCTGATTTCCACAACAACCTTCGTAAAACTTACAATGCACATCTTATCATACATCCATCTTAAATAATTTCTATACATATAATAGTGAGAGTTCAAGTCAGGGTCAAGTAGTCTCTATTTCTACTGTCTGCAGATCCTGTACAATTAATCTTCAGAGACTCCTCATCTCCCAGACATTATCAAATTTCTCGTAGTGAGGATTATTTGACTTTGTCCACAAAAAGTAGGAGTACTGAGGAAAACCCAGTAATTGATTTTCCATGCACTAGTGAAATGGTTGATGTTGTGCTTTGTGGAATGGCATATACATTCGAGAAAGCAGGGATTGAAAAAAACAGCAAGACTGAGATTGAGAAAGATGGAGTCATAAAAGGCAATTTTGGTATCGGGCATTTCCAGTAGCGGGATTATAAGAAAACTATGAACACGCTTTTCTTTTAAAACAAATAATGTACTGCTTATGAATGTGGGCATACGTCTTAAGGCAGTGGTTCCCAAACTTTTGATTTCTGTGGACCCCCACTTTAACATTAATGGAACCCAGGGACCCCCACTGAATCATAATTGGAATCCGGGGACTGAGTCATTGCTGGAAGCTGGGGACCTAATTTGTCAATATATGTTAATATTTTTTCATTTTCTAGGCTCTCACGGACCCCCTGAGAAGGCTTCGGGGACCCCCAGGGGTCCCCGGACCACAGGTTGGGAACCACTGTCTTAAGGAGTTTCCTCTATTTACACATATCCATGACCCATTAGTCCACAGTCAAAAATGGAAAAAAGTGAACAATGCTTCGGAAAGTGACTTATTGAACTCGTTTCAGTTTAATTTGTACATTCATGTGAAGTCAATAAAAAACACCCACAACAAATACGAGTACACCGATGAAAAAAAGTAGTACGTGGCATGCCAGCAAAAGGAGTAATAGACCTTTGTATCGTAAAGCAATGTGTTTTGTAGGCAACTGGTGAATGTGTAATTCTTTCACAAAACAGCGATGTGCTTGTTGGTGTGTGTGAGTGATCCACACCCAGTGGCTGAAAGAAGAGAAATCATGGAGTAGTTATTTTGGGCCAGGACACTTAACATACAATAACAGCAAGAAAGGTAACGTTACACGCCCTGGCATTCCCGCACATTACAGGCACCTTGCTCTCTTCCGGGTGGCATTGTGAACTGCGGTGGGAAAGAAAAGTGTGGTAGATTGCATTCACTGCTACACTTAAACTCTTGTTCTATTGCCACTCCAGTCCATTCACACTCCTTTATTATGTAGCTGAAAGGAAATAGAGCTGCTTTTGATCAAAACCTGATATCGTTGTAATTTTAGCAAACTATATAAAGTAATCCGAGAGAGAATCAGTGGGTCGTGAGTGGGGGTATAGGCAACGTGAAACCCACAAGCCTCTTTGCTCGCTAAAGATGTTTTTGTCCAGCGACAACGTGCAAAGTTAGAAGAAATGTTTTATTTAAAAAAATGCACGACAACTGGCACTGTGCGCACGTATTTTCGTGTCCATGTGGGAATATCTTGGTTGACATATCTAGCCTACAAAAAACAAAAGATTATGGGGCATATTTATACTCTGTTTGCGACAGATTTGCATAATTGTTTTTACACAAATCCGGCGCAAACTTAACTCCATATTTATAATTTGACTCTAGACATGTCTAGTGCCAAAATATTGGAGTTAAAGTCATTTTTTGCCAGCGGAAAACTACCTTGCGTCAATGAGATGCAAGGTAGGCATTCCCAGGCAAAAAATGACCCAAAGGCCCTAGCACCTTATTTATTCTCCTGTGAAAAAATCACGTACCGGAGGAGGAGGGCCTTAAATAATGGCGCTAAGCCTGCTTAGCACCATTATTTAATGCCTGGGTCAGGATAAGCTTTAGGGGACCTGAGGGCCTTTTTCAGAGACCCTGGAAACAGCCCACGGGTGCCCTTCCTTGCCCCAGGGATACCCCCACCCACCCGCACCCACACCTGGAGGACACCTAAAGATGAGGGGACCCATCCCAGGTAAGTTCAGGTGAGTATTTTTTATTTTTTTTTGCAAAGTGCCATGGGGGGGGGGGGGGGGGGGTGCTAATTCCCCCCCCTACATTGCACTGTGCCCAATGGCCATGCCCAGGGGACTCAAGTCCCCTGGGCATGGCCATTCGGCTGGGGGGCCTGACTTCAGTCTTACTTAGACAGGAGTCATGTCCATGGAGGTTGTGCGTGGAAATAATGATGCTAATCAGGATAGAGTAATTTTTTAGGGTCGAGCCTGCGTTGCATGCGCTCGCGCAGGCGTTTCGCAGGGAGACTCTTTTGTATTTAGAAAAGGGCTCAGAGCCCTGTCAACTTCACGTCAGTGTTTTTTATTGGTTCGTGGGCTTCCCTAATAAAATCTGCTTGCTTTCATTAGTCGAAGGCACGCATATGACATGCCTTTTCCGGTGGCTAGCCCTCCTCCAGCACAGCAACCAAGTACAGAAAACATGCGAGGCTCGCTGTTTTCCATCGGGCTCGTGGACTTTTTTTTCTCTAATTTATGAGCCCGATCTCGCTTGGCAGAAGTCGAGCGCTTTACATACTTGATTTCACTTTTTCGGGTTATTTACATAAATGCACTTTTGCCCGATAGGTGAAAAGTCGGGCTAGGAGTTTACAACGCGATCAGCTCTAACATGAGCAAACGCGAGACCCGATGCATTGTAAATGCTTGTTTTTACTGTAACCTGACTAGCACCATTCTTTCAAGCACAACCTCCAGTTTCCCCTACGCCTCCCCCACCCGGTTAGCCTCAATAATTTTGACTCTAACTGGGCCCTACCGCCGGCTAGTGTAATAGCTTAAATAAGACGCCTGGCTGGCGTCCAGGAATGGCGCTAGCCGGCAGTATACTTTTTGACGCAAACCTGCGCTAACGCAGGTTTGCTTAAAAAAATATAAATCAGGGCCTATGGGCCTCATTTATACTTTTTTAGCGCCGTATTTGCATCATTTTTTTACACAAATGTGGCGTAAACTTACAAAATTCTATTACATTTTGTAAGTTTGTGCTGCTTTTGTGCAAATAAATGATACAAATACGGTGCTAAAAAAGTATTTATTACGCCCTATGTGTTAACAACCCGGTCATGATACTGCAATCCGTGGTGATGCTAGATTATTCATGCCTTCAATTTTTTGAGCAAAGGTTTTCTTCCCAAATAAAACTATCATTTACCTAATAAATATCGATGAAGTGCATTAATGAAAAATGTCCAAAATCGGCAAAGATAATATTTGTGATACACAAAACCAGTCACTCACTCACTTGTAGGAGATCCACCATTTTCACGGCTCACTAATCCAATTATAGCTATCACGAATGCTCCCTCTTGCCACATCCTATCTCTTTCACAGAGCAAGTATCTTGACTGGGGGAAGGATGATAGGGAAATAATCAATGGTATGCCCTTTTTCTTAATGGTGTAGCTAGTATCTTCACCAAGGTGATGCACTACAATGCAACCTCAAGTATGATTATTGCGTCATGCTAACACCACACATTTCGTTGTATGTTAAAATATCTTATATATTTAGGACCCAATATTTATATTAGACGATATTCTGACTGCAATGTTTCGGTATCATACCAAAAAGACACAATTCCATCCTATCCAGTAGTTGGTGCGGCAGTAAAAAATTTATCGGAGCCCGATGAGGAATCTTCCAGTCCTATGATAGAACCAATGTTACTCAGAAACTTACAAACTAGTTGCAAGGGCACCCAAGATTATGACAGAATAGCCAGTGCTAAGTTTCAATATTGATTGTTTGCAGAGGCGCTTTTTCGTTCCATTTTAAGAAGCCCTGTTAAGGGTTTATTATCTGAGGGATATTCAGGGGCTTAATCAGAGATATTGTGGGTGGCCAATTTTACAACAAATAACTGCTGTTGAATCATTATCTGTTTCTTGGTTTCGTTTTTGTCAAGTTATGTGTGAAAGTGATGTGGTGTACTAATTACCAACGGAGAAGCTGCCACAGATTCCATGTCCTGCCCATTCCCCCTCCCTGGCACTTCAACTCCCATCACTGAGCAGACACAATATGGAGGAAAAATAGGAGGCCTCATTTAGATTGTAAGTGAATGGACCCCCAGGTTTCTTAGGTAGTAAGGCCTCTCCTTTGCAGGCCCTACACCAACCCACACCATATCTAAAGATCCCTGTTGATTCAGTAGGGACGGGGCCAGTCCTAGGACATTTGGGGCCCTGGGCAAAAAGGGAATGTGTGAAGCCCACCTATTTTGCAAAGAACATGAAATCACAGGAAATGACCTCATAGGAAGGGCCATCAATTGACTATTGTTGAACGATTTTGCAAGAAACAACATTCTTGGTGAGGATATCAGTAAAACAAAAACATAAATATAACACTAATAAAATAAGTACATATAGTACACTTAAATTAACTGCAAATACATTATATTAGTCACACTGGATAGAAAGGTTTGACCTAGGCCTCACCATATAAATTCAAGCAAATTATAATTTGTTTCCAGATTAGTGCATTAGATACATATCTGTGTATGCTATATTTATAGAGCTCAAAACAAGCCAAAAGGCTGCTAAGCAATCTGCAGGGTCAACATCAAACATGTCAAACATGTGGTAGGAGGTGTAGATGATTTATGTACTGTGACTGAATCATGATTTCGTTTTTTTTTTACAATTTTTGGAGCTGATTTTGGGCTGTCCAGCTGGATAGAGAATATCACTCCTGATACTTGGTAAATAAATGGAAATCGCCTATTACTTTTTTTTTCTTTTTTTAGCACTTCTTCTTTCGTCTGAAGGTATTCTTGCTGTGGGTGTGTGGTGAGCCACGGGAGATGACAAGCTTGTCAACCAAGCAGGCATTGTTTCAGACGTATAGTGCCAACCTAGCCAAAAGCAGTGGTGCACTGTACAGCGTCAATGACAAGCATAAAGTCAAGGAGTGAAGAGAAAGGTAGCTGGTTTGAGGACTGTTACACATTGCGATAGCTTTGCAGATAATTCAACTGAGCTTGAAGATTGTGTGGGCGGGCAAGGAGGACTGGTGGAGTTCCATCACAGTGTTATGATGTGGTCATAGGTGTGCTGCAGCATGTAGAATGCCCTTATGGGGGCCAGTGTGGATTAAAATTTCAAGAGGGTACCCATTGAAATATAGTTTATGTGCAAAAAAGATATGAAAGAAAAAAACTGTTGAAAATATGTTGACATTTTAAAGGCATCACTGTAGTCACTGAAACACGCCAGAAACTACCAGAACACAGTCATAGAAGGGTTTAATGTCATGTGCCATGAGCCATGGCTACAACACCCCTATCAATATCATCTGAAGCCTTTAAATGTTCTGATACTAATAATTACTATACACTTACATGGTTCCAGAATGCTTTTCATTTTCTAAATTAGGATGTAGCTGATTCAGTCAACAGATTTGCGATACCTCTCCTCTCATTTGATTTCTCCTAATTTTGAACAAGGCCTGGAAAGCACATGTTTAAGTGCAATTAAATAATGCTGCAAGTCTCACAGTTCTGGACTATGGCTGCAAGGCCCATGAGAGAGAGGCCAGGCCTCTAGGGATGTGTCTGGTAAGTATTTTACCATCATGGATAGTTTTTTTATGTCTAAAGCAGAGCCTTGACTACTCACAATTGCAAATTTTGAGCGGCAAGTTTAGAAAGTGAACTCTGGTATTCAAACAGAATGAAATAGCTTTCGTCTTTGAAACACCAATAGTGAACATTAGTACCTACCACACTTATTGTCCAGTAAGTACCCACTGCCACAAGACCTGGTCCAACTGCTATGTTTTAACCACTGAACTGGGATATTTGACATCTAATCTCAGTTTTATGATGGAAATAACTACCATATTCTAAAGCTGAGCAGGGCCCATAACGTAGTGGCGACTCCTTGGGAGGGGCAACCCCTTTGCCTTGCCATCAGAATCACTGACACCAAGGTGTGGTCCAATCGACTAGTTGGAGATATGGAACTAGGAGACACGTTTTGTAATCCTGGATTCCCATTTGGCCAAATTGTGTGCTCTTGGGCAATCACTTTTCTGAATGTCTTGCATTGGCCACCGGAATTATGCAATTGTGCGGTCACTGCATTTTTCGAATAAGTATAGATGTGACACATTTGCCACATAATCCATCATCTACTGCATAATCTGCAAGTTTTATCAAAAACATTTTTTTCTAGCTCAAATGGTTCAAAAGTTCCTAACAACAGAACGACTGGTGTTGCTTCACAGCTGAAGAATCTTTGTAAAGCTAGACTGGTTACCTTTCTGTTGCTTATTGCTACATTTGGATGTTAAACTGGTACTAATTAGTTGCAGCAATGCCCAGGCAGTGTTAACAAGTGCAAAACATTATAAGTTATTGAAGTAATACTATCATAAAGTGTGTTGAAATATGCACATTATATGCCTTTTCTTGGTGCATTATTTACTCATCCCTGCCGCATAATTGGACCTTCCCCTGCCACATAATTCCAATAACCCATTTTATTGCTCTGCTGGTCCTTTTTTGGCAAGATTGAGAGTATTTTGATTCAGTGTAAAAACTGGTGGTCACCAAAGTTTTTTAAAAATTTATTATTTTTTCCTGAGAGTAGGGCGGTGCTCAGGCATATGTAATAGTCTAAATGCAATACAGTGGTGAATATATAGCCTTTGTACCAAGTAGCAGTGTACTGCAATCCAACTAGTTTAACCAACTGTTTGATCCTGGGCAAGTAATACTCTCCCTGTGCCTCGTCCACTGACCTGACAATATAGCAGCACTTTGAAACAGGCTTAATGAGACAAGTAGACACCAAAGGCGAACTCCCTGGCTCTGCCTCAGCTCGAGGCCATTTTGAACCACAAGTCCATAAACAGCCAGGCTTTCAAGTGACTTATGCCTGCCACCCTCCATATAACCAACATGTGACATTACGGCTAGAGCTGCTGACTTTGTAACTGGGCAACCAGGTTCGAGTCTTGGAGTTAGCTCAACAACCTGTGATTCTCAGCAAATTACTTAGGTCCTGACTTAGAGTTTGGCGGATGGAGTTACTCCATCACAAACATGATGGAAATCCTGTCTGCTGTATTATGATCCCATAATAGCCTACGGAGAGCGTAATACGGTAGACTGGGATATCCATCACATTTGTGACAGAGCATCCTGTCCGCCAAACGCTAAATCAGGTCCCTAATCTCCCTGTGCCAATAAAAACAAATGAGACTGTGAGTAATGTAGCTGGTACTCACATAAAGCACTCCAATACTTTCAGGTCAATTTCCCAAAAACTTGGATAAATCATGGCTTCCTCAATTAAATTGTGTGATCTTAGTCCATGTTTTATTTCAGCAAAACTCCTTTTTCTTTATTATACCATATGAAAGCATTTTCAAATGTGAATTCAGAATACCAGTTGTACAAAATACGATAGTGTTTGTTTTAGTAGACTATAATGTTCTTCTTTAATAATATAGAGTTTACATGACAACCGTCTTGCCTCTTAGTTTACTAAGTTTTAAAAATATCAGTTTTAATAAGTACCTCCCACTGCCATGCTGTAATGTGACATATTAAGACCAAAGCTTCCATAGGTTAAATAAATTCACTTTTTTGAAGTGACAGACATTACACCTCTTTCATAGTCCCTTAGGGCCCATTAAAAGGGTTAAAGGAGACAGTGCACAAACTAAGTGACAATGTGCATCCCGCTGTGTGGTTCGCAGTGAGACAGTAGACCTGATTGCTGACAAACTTCACAGTTTGTCTCACCTACCTAAGCCCAGTGGAGGAGACCCTCTTGCCTGGGCCTCACAGCACTACACTATAGCTTTGAGGCCCAGAGGGGCCCCCCTCCCCTTCCCCACTAAGGAGACACACTGAACCCTTAATTGAAGGAGAGGGGAAAAGAGGATGAGCGTGCCAGCCTGGCTGTGGCAACACTGGAGCGAGGCTCCATGTTGGTGTTGGAGTGTGAATTTTAGAATGAATCATTAATATGAAATGCTTGCAATGTAATGTGTAGCAAAACTGCACAGAAATGTTCTAATATAGGAATAATAATGTACGCGTTTTAAATGTGCCCTCGGGGAGTGGCCACCAATGTATACGATAATTAATGAAACTGATTAATAATGAATTAATAATGTACTAATGTATGATTTTATATTAGCATTAAGAGTTATGTATTAAGGTTTTGCTAAATTAATCACTAGGCCTTAGTTAGCAAGGGTCTGGGCCTAGCTGCCTGGTCTCATATTAACTGTGTTTTTCTAACGTGCAATGTGCTGCTTTCCTGAAGGACACTAAGCTATACTTTTCCAGATGCTAGAGATATCTGTGTAGCCGTAGTAAATTCTTTCTCATGGGACCCGACTTGCTCAAGGAGACATTCTTGCCGAATGCAACAGTGTAGTTCGCAACAGGTGCAAGGTCGCCTGGACTCGGAGAAGACAATGGAACTACTGACTGGAGCGACAAGTGTAACTTTTCCTACTTGACATTCCACCCATTGAAGACGTCAATCACAGGAGCCAATAAGCTGTATGAGAACTGTGTTAGGTGAAAATTCTAGTAAAGTGTGTGATGGATCAGTGGACAGAGATAACGATGCACCAAATATTGCCCAATGGAAAATTAGAGACTTGTTCGACAAATTTGATATAACGGCGTGACACAAGAAGAAATCAGCCATTCTTTTGAAGCCATTACCGAGACATTTTTCCTCGCCACTTTGATGCCATTACTTGCTAATATTCTTGCTACTCTGAGAGACTGTCTTTAGCTGTTTGAACTTTAAACCATCCTCACGTTCTAACTTGCCCAATACTTACTTCTCCTCCTTATGAGGGAAGAGTTCCTTCTTGCTATGCCCTGCTGAGAATTAGCTGTTCTAACCTGGCTGGTAGCGAATCGACAGATGTCCTGAGGACGAAGACTGACGTTGTATGCTGACCCATTTGGATGGGTAACTATCTGATGATTAATTGTAATTGCCTGTTTGCCTTTTCTTTCTAGGTACCAACTGCTTTTTTGATAGAGGCCATAGTTAGATGTTTTCTAAATTCATGTTGCTGAACTGTTTTGCATGAAGCCCAACATGCTGATGCTAATTCGAGGTTAGTTAAGGAGTTCACTAATACTGGATGCGAATAGACAAATGACTGAATTCTTGCTTTGTTGGATAACGTGCTAATGATACTCTGCTAAAGTTGATTCATGATAACGTCATGCTTTGTTCTAAGGTTCATGATCTATGCTCGGATAAAGTCTTACTCAAGTTGCCATATTGTAGTGGTTTTGATGTGCTTACTGATATTGAGACTAATAAATATGCTGTTAGAGTGTAACTAATAGGGAATAAATATCCTAACTCTTACTAGATTTGTGTGGTTATTCATGACCGCGAGGTCAAGGTGTGTGTGACTCTTATTAAATGTTATTGATTAGTTTGATTGATTAGTTATTGTGAATATTGATGAGGTTATTAATCTATTGATTGCAATGCTAAATAGATATCTCGCCCTGGGAAGTCTCCAAACAGGGTCAAAAGATTCATTGGCCCGAGTAGGGATTATTCACCAAAACTGCTTTCAATAACACGGAGGGAACACTTTTGATTCTCCATGTCATGGGGACATTGCAGAACTGTTATAATTTGTTTTTGATTTTCATAAACCAAATGGGTATTTGTTTTAGGAAAACACAAAAACATTTACTTGACGTACTGAAAGACTACATGTTGCACATTGGGGACATTGTTATTTTTTTTCTGGCCAGGACTGCAGTGAGCTGCATGACAATTCCTATCAGACGTCCTGCTTAGCAATTTCTGAAAACTGCTCAATATAAAATATGGTATAGTGACTTAGGTATTTACTTCTGACATAGTACCTTATTCACAAAACTGCATTTTGTAATGCCCCCAGTAGTACTAAAATAATACTACTCAAGCACTACAAAATGGCATTCACAAAACTTCATGCGGAGATCTACATCTCCTCCTCACCTATCCTTCCTATGCGGAAAACTCTGCCTTGACAGCCGACATCACCACACAGATACGTTTACATTTTAGTAGTATAATTGGGACAGACAGGCAGGGAACATGACTTTGAACCTGCCCATCAGGAGCAGTAAAAACATGCTGCTTCCGCCCGGGGAGGAGCAAAGGTAAGATTCTAGCTCCCACCAGCACCAGTGCATTGCAGGCTGGGGAGTTGGCTGGGGCCACGGGGGCCTTGAGTTTCCCCTTTGTTGCTTCCCCAATGAATTAGTGGTGTGAGAGCCCCTGGGGGACGCCAAGGCACCCACCAGAAATGTTTAAAAAGGCTGGCTTGTGTTTGGGACTACAGGGACTGGGTCGCCCACTGAAGACAAAAAATGCAGACTCCTGCTGGTACCCACTATTGGTGCCGGCTGGGGAGCCGTTTGGTGCCTCCAGCATCCTGGGGCTTCCCCACAGCCCCCACACAAAATTTAAAATGTTAGAAAAAAAGAAAAGTGAATCAGAAGCATATATATGATAATAAAATATGAATTCATGTTTAAAAACCCAAGAAATTCACTGACAAAAGCAAAGATGAGAGTGACGTTATAGTAAGGTATGGTAATAATATCTCACCTTCCATTAAAACAAAACCCCTAGGAAATCACTGAAAAAGCGGAAGCTCAAAGGGGCATTATAGTTAGGTGAAAATGTCAGTTAAAACATACCATTTTAAACAAACAAAACAAACTAAAATCCTCAGGTTGTAGTTTTCTCAAGTAACTTTCACTTGTGCCCTAAAGAAACTATAACACACGCCCTCACCATAAACTGCTAATTATTCCACATAGTATATCACTCATGATGCTTTCTATGACATTATTATTAACATCACTGAAACATTTGAAATGGCACTATTGATGACAATACTGTGCATTGTTGGGGCACAAATAAATTTCTAGATTTTAAAACAAATGTAACGTTACATTTTATTACTATACGTAATGCCAACCCACTGCTGCGCATTGCCTGTTGCTGTGCATGGCATGGGGTTCGCCAGGCCCTGTGCCCAACACTCTGCGGCAGCCAATGCCCACCATGCATGGCGTTTGGTCATGTGCAGTATGGGGTTGGCCGTAAGGCCTGCATCCGTCCGCCCATGACCAGCCAACCCTTACCATGCAAGTCTTTGTCTGTGTGCAGTATGGGGATGCCACACGGCCAACCTTCAATCCACAGTCATACCACCACAGACACTAAAGTCCCCCCTTTGTTTTAAATGGATTTGCAGTCCTTCAAGACTCTCACAGGAGCCAAAGCTGTCCATTGAGCTCTCAAGGGGCTCTTGCAGGATTCCTGTGAGACCTCAGGGCACCGTATACTTGAGGTACTGTGGCTAGTAAGTTGATAACACTGTGTATGGAGGTTCATGGCTTAAAGTAATTTCAAGGTGGTGAATAAATTACAAATTTAAGGAATAATTATAACTTTAGAATTTCTAATGTTTGTCCAGTTTAAGCTTGCTTTGCATAGAAAGAAAAAATAAAGTTCTAGTAATTTGAAGGTGGTGCATAAATTATAAATTTAAGGTCAGGAGTGGAGTATAGTGGAATGGCATAAAGTTGAGTGGGGTAGAGTGAAGTGGCGTAGAGTGGAGTGATGTAGAGTGGAATAGTGTAGAGTAGAACAGTATAGAGTTGAGTAGAGTAGGGTGGGGTGGCGTAGTGTGCAGTGGCGTAGAGTTGAGCGGTGTAGAATGGAGGGGCGTAAACTGGAGTGGCATAGAGTGGCATAGCATGTATAGGCATAGATTGGAGTGGTGTAGAGTGGAATAGCAGAGAGTGAAATGGCGTAGAGTGGTGTAGAGTGGAGTGACAAAGCAGAGTGGTGTAGAGTGGAATAGCATATAGTGGAGTGACACACAGTGGCATAGAATTGAGTGGTGTAGAGTGGAGTAGCATTCAGCGGAGCAATGTAGAGTGGAGTGGCATCCAGTAGAATATCGTAGAGTGGAGTAGCATAGAGCGGAGTGGTGTATAGTGGAGTGGTGTTGAGTGGAATGGTGTATAGTGGAGTTGCATAGAGTGAAATAGCATAGAGTGGAGTGGCATAGAGGTGAGTAGCATAGAGTGGAGTGCTGTAGAGCAGAGTGGCATAGTGTGGAATAGCATAGACTGGAGTGCTATCGGCTGGAAAGGTGTAGAGTGTCAGGGAGTCCGGATCCTCGGGATTTGAGCCTGTTCCCAATATGTCCACCTCTTGGCAGCTCCAAACTCTACTAGCTGTTATAGCACAGAGTTAAAGAATGGGCAAGTGGGGGAAGGGGTTTTAGTTTGGGAACAGCGTGGAAGGAGACCTGTGGAAGGAAAAGTTAAGAACACAGTAATCAAATTATACACTTTGACTTTCATAAACTTTGTTCAGGATAGCTATGGACTGATACCATGAATAATCAAGAGCCTTCATTCATCATAACCTTATTAGCTCTGAATACCTGGAAAATAAATAAGGATTATGCAGACATCCATATGAGAGTTTCCTTTGAATACAATCTGAAGCTCAGAACCTTGAACTAAATCAAGCTATTTCTTTGAATAGAAACTGCTTAATAACAGTGATCAATAAACATAGTAGTTCTCAGGTTTAATCTGCATTAGGTTCATGAATGACTCTGCAAAGACACACTATAACAGTAATCATTGAACACTTTGGTTGCAAGGATGCATTTTGTCTAGATCTTCTAGATGCAATTGCTTCAGAATTATTATACACTTTAAATATCAAAAATGTGCATCAAGATTTCAATGTCTAGAAATGATCGCGTTTTCCGCTGATCTGAAACACAAGGGTTAAATGTCAAGAATGACTTTCACACTCTTTCCTTGATTCAACCATTAGGATTCAAATGTAAAAATATGATTGCGCACTCTGCCGATCCGAACTGTGGAATTTAAATGCCAAGAATGAATCGCACACGCTGCTGCCGATTCAACCACCAAGGTTTAAGTGCCAGGATACGATCACGCACTCTGCCGATCCAAACTGTGAAAAATATAGGCCAAGTATGAATCGCGCACACTGCTGCTGATTCAGCCATCAAGGTTTAAATGCCAGGCTACGATCGCACACTCTGCCAATCCGAACTGTGAAAGTTAAAGGCCAAGAATGAATCGCGCACACTGTTGCTGATTCAACCATCAAGGTTTAAATGGCAAAATATGATAGCGCACTCTGCTGAGCCGAACTGTGAAAGTTAAATGCCAAGATTGAATCATGCACACTGTTGCCGATTCAACCATCAAGGTTTAAGTGCCAAAATACGATCTCGCACTCTGCCGATCTGAACTGTGAAAGTTAAATGCCAAGAATGAATCGTGCACGCTGTTGCCGATTCAACAATCAAGGTATAAATGCCAAAATACGATTGCACACTCTGCCGACCCGATCTGTGCAAGTTAAATGCCAAGAATGAATTGTGCACACTGTTGCCGATCCAACCATCAAGAGTTAAATGACATGATACGATCGCGCACACTGCCAATCCAAACTGCAGGAGTTAAATGCCAAGAAAACCATTGCACACGCGATGTAACCAAAAGGCCCAAAACTCGAGTATTTCTGAAAACTGAGTCGGGGCCTAATCCGACCTCCGCCTTACCGCCCTGCTTGAAGATCACCAAGGAAATGAAGCCAGGGCCTGGAAATCCTAGGTAGGCCTTCGGAACAGGAGCTCAGGAAAATGCTGCTGCTCTGCACTGGGACCTCTGAATAGTGAGCACGTGGAGCTGGGCTGTGTCCCTTAAATAAAACCAGGCCCCGCCCACATGCCACACCCAGCCAGGCTGCAGGAAGGGATTCTAGAAAGGCTTAGAATAGGGACCACACCCTAACCCCACCTTGTAATACTGCAGCAAAGCCTTGAAAATGAGCAATACATAGTAAACAGCATTAATGATGTTTTAACATGAATCTCTGCAATGCAAAAGGTTAACATACTGCATTAATACATAATGCATGAATTATTACATTTCACAAGAGTCAGTTTATTGCATTACGTTGCCCATAGAGCGCACACTGTCCTGATGTTGACATAGAGTGGAATAGCATAGAGTGGAATGGTGTAGAAAGGCGTTACATTAAGGAGTGGGTAGAGTAGAGTGAGGTAGGGTGGAGAAACAGAGTGGAATAGCACAGAGTGCATTCGTGTAGAATGGAGTGGCATTGAGCGGAGTGGCATAGAGTGGAAGGCGAAGAGTAGAATAGTATTGAGTGGAGTGGCGTACAGTGGAGTTTTGTGGAGTGGAATGGCATAGAGTGGAGTGGCGTTAAGTATAGTGGCATAGAGTAGAATAGAGTAGCATGAACTAGCGTAGAGTGGAGTGGTGTGTAGGAGTGGCATGTGATACAATGTCTTAGAATGGAGGGCCGTATAGTGGAGTGTCATAGTGTGAACTTGGATGTCATAGAGTGGAGTGGCATGTGGTAGAGTGGAGTGGTTGGTGTCATGGAGTGGAGTCGCACTGGGTGGCATGTCATAGAGTGGAGTGGTATGTGTTAGAGTGGAGTAGTGTATTATACAGTGGAGTATCGCATTGTAGAGTGAAGTGGTGTGGAGTGTCATAGAGTGGAGTGAACTGTGGTTGAGTCGAGAGGCATATCGTGGAATGGAATTATGTGTCATAGAGTAGAGTGGCATGTCGTACAATGGGGGGGAGTAGTGTGTCATAGAGTGTAAAAGACATAGCGAGAAAATGGTCATATTGACCACACTCAGGGCCTCATTTCGAGTCTGGCTATCTTGAGACCGCCAGCCTCGTGGTAGTGTTCAGGACCACAGCTTCTGTGGCGGTCTAACTGCCATATTAAGACCCTGGTGGTTAGACCACTAGGGTACCGCTGCCTCAGCCGGGATCCATGATGCTGATGGGCTGCACTAAAAAATGTGAAAAAAAAGAAAAGGGGCCAGGGTAGGGAGAACTTGATCCCTTAGCTCTGGTGGTGGGGTCCCAGAGGGAGCCCCCCCCGCAAGGGCTTCAAAAAATCATTTGATGCAAATTAACGAATATCGTGAATTTGCGGCAAAAAAAAAAACAAGAATGGGCTCCTGCACTTGTTTCTGTGAGGCCCCAGGGTGGGACAGGTCCTGTGGGCATTTATATTTGTAATGTAGGTGAGCTCTCTGGTCTCCCTGCAGCCTTCCTCCCTGGGGCTTTAAAAAAATTAAACATGGGGGGCACCCAGCTCCCAGAGCTCACTGAGGACCATCACCTCCCCGGTGCTTTAAATCAATGAAACGTGGGTGGGCCATGAAGCATCCCACAGCCCTAGGGACACCACCTCCCTGGGGCATTTCTCAAAATATTTGTGCGGGAGTGTGTGGCCACCTGCAGACCCGGGGACCACCACCTCTCTGGGACATTTCCCTGATTATGTGCAGGGGAGGCGTGCAGACCTCCTGCAGCCCTGGGGACCACCACCTCCCTGGGGAAAATATGAAAAAAGAAAGGGGGTTTGTTTTGGACCCCCGCAGCCCTGGGGACCACGACCACCTCCCTGGGGCTAAATAGATTGTTGGAGGGAGGCTGCACTCGAGGAGCCAATGATGGCCCTGGGGACCACCACACCCCCAGGGCCGGCTCCTGCTATGTCCTGGGGTGCCCAACCCGGGACATAGCTGGTTGTTGTGGCTTGGCTGCAGCTTTGACAGCTGCTGCCAAGCCACAGCAAACACTATGCTCGCAGAGGTTTCCTCTCTCTTCCTGCTCGGGGAGATGCAGGCAGGGATACAGAGGAAACTGCTTTATCAGCTCCCTCCTAATGACAGCAATGCTGACTCCTGCAGGAGGCGGGGACCCAGCTGGGACCATGGGAGCATTCAAGCCCCCCACCATGATCTCCAACATTGTGACTGGATGCCCTGCAAGGCACCCAGGTCACTTAGCCGGGTCCCGGAGGATAGAGGGGAGCTAGGCGGCTCCTCTCCCCCCAAGAAATTAGTTAGTCTGCGTAACAGGGGATGGGATCCCCAGGGCCAAGATCGGCCTGGGGAGGGCCTTGGGTTTGGTTGTTATAGAGGGTGGCCACAGGGACTGCCCACAGGCCAGGCACTACAGGCTACCCCTGCTGTGCCCTGCCAAAGGCGGTGATCAGCACAGTGTTGGGTGGTTATAGGAGTTGAAAGCAGGGCCTGCCCACAGGCCAGGCCGTGCAGCCAACCCCAGCTGCGCACGGCCTTCAGAGGTTGGATAAATGTATAATAATGAAAATTACTTTACGTTAAAAAAACATAAAAATTGTCTTACAAAACAAAGGTTACAGGGATGCTATGTGGTTAGGCTCACATTTTAAACATACGAAACCATAGAAATTCACCTGTTATAGTTGAGTTATATCAAGCAACCAACCAAGTGGCCAACCACTGTTTGCATGCAGCAGCAGGTTTTAAAATAAGCTGTCACTTCCCAGGGACAATGCTTGGGGGTTGTGTTCCAACTTCCCCCATTGTCTCTGGGAAGCAATTTCGACTATTTTAGGCACTGCTGGTTCATCTAAGAAACGAAAATGTATTTCATGGGTGAAGGAAGAGGGACTTGTTTGTTTGTCCTCCACATTTTGTCTATGAAAGCAATGCATTTCGTTTTGTAAATGGTACAAAACTGCTTATTCCTGGAGGCTGGTGTAGAATAGATGCTAAGGTGCCACAGATCCTGTGCCTCACCATCAACCATGCCTTCCGTTTTAGCCTGCATCAAGTAGCGTTCCGGGACATGTTGTTTTTTTTCACAATTTTCAATTCCAACATGCTGTTGGCTAAGAAAGCAGAACCGATACAAGGTGTCACACATAACATGGTCACTTGTTGGCCATGTAATATGAGTTGAGCAAGAAGAGAGCAAAGCCTATTTTATATGAAATAATAATATCCCCTTATTTTATGGTAGGAAAAATATTGAAAGTCTCCTCGGAGTACCATGGCAAATAAAGGCACTTACCCAGTAACCTCGTGCATATATATGGAACTCCTCGGTGACTTGCAATATCCTTATAATGAACAGAATAAAGTATTTTATCCCATATACTGTAATTGTGTAAGGAGTTTTGATACCATATGGAGGTGCGACATTCAGGTCTGATTTCGCTAGATTTGCAGTTAGTTTCTAACACAAAAAATGGACTTCAAAACAAAGGCCCAGATTTAAGAGGGCGTAGCGCCTCCTTGCGCTATATTAGCATAATTTTTTATTACAGTAATGTGGCCCAACGATGCCAAATTCACGGTGCCATAGTTGCAAAGTCATGCATTGTGCCACTTTGTAACCCCTTGTGCCACATTATGCCTGTGCCAGGGGTGCAAGGGGGTGTTCCCCTGTTAGGAGGACCACAAAAATGGTGCAGTAGAATCCAAGATATTCCACTGTGCCATTTTTAGTGGCTATTTTTAACTCCTACACAGAGCAAGAGTTAAAAGGGGGCATACCATTGTTTTCAAGGGGCCCCAATGTACTGTACAGGATTAAAGAAAAACTTTTGGTGCTAGTCCTGCACAGTACATCAACAGCGTCAAAAATGTTGATGTTATTGCCCCTACCTTGCGCCATGGTGTGCAGTATATTAAATACAGCGTACACATGGAGGCGGCAGGGGGGCACTAAGGGGGGGCGCAAGAAAAGTGGTGCTGCATTGGATGCAGCGCCACTTTTCTTAAATTTGGCCCACATTGTACAGCAAACAATAGCTGTGTCTGCACACTATCCATGCTTGAAATTCTATTACTACAAGGTCCTTAATACTAACTAACAGGAGTTTATACAATAATTACTGTCTTTTCTTCATGTTTGACATAAAGTAACTCATACAATACTTTATAAGGATATTGGATGAGCATAAAGAAATCCAAGTGCCTTTATAGTTCATGGGACTCGGGAGCACAAGCCAGCTGAAACTTTACTTACCCCTGTTCAGATTGTGCTTTATTAGCAGATCATTAGGCTCTGCTGGAACATTTTCATCCTTCGTAGGAATCAGTGCTCATCGAGATCAATGGATCTTTGGACCCTGCATAGGATGTGGTCAAACCATACAACAGAATTTCAATACAAGCCAATTAAGCTCCAGAGTATGACCAATGTGGCCATACAGGAAAATTCCAGTCAGGCATTAAGTTAAGGGATTTATTACAAACTGAAGCTAAGAGTCATGTAGACAATTCGCAAGACAAAGTTATAGAGATGCAGAATCACTGAGGGTTGACCAAGGCAACGAAATAAGTTCAGGCGTACTAAAATTAGGAGAACTAGGCACTCAACATAGATTATGCAAAACAGAAAAAAAGAACTTGATGTACAGACCACAAACACTGCTCAGTCATAATAAGAATCAAGGCACTTTGAAATCATCAAAGTTCAATTTAGCTGGGCACAGGGATACCTTATAATAAGCAAATCAGGGAGAAATATATGTGCGGCTGAACACATGTGGGCAAAAGACAAAAAGAATTCGGAAATATGAAATCTTGGGCAACAAGTTACTAACTAAGTTGGGTAAAAGATAGGTTTAAAAAAAGATAGCATCAGCATGTCAGAAGCTTGGTCAAGATTCTTCTATAAGGGTTAGGAAGGAAAATCTCTGCGTCTAAGCATATTATTTCAAAGGGATAAAGGCAGAGAGAAAGATGCCTTTCTAAGGAGCTCAGCATACAGTGTTCTTCATCTCAGATCTGATATATTCTGACAGGATTTCTTCTCTGGGGTCTGCTGGGTTCTGCTGGGATTCTGACCAAAGTCCAGCTGGGTATTGACATATCAAAGTTCATATGGCAATGTGGTTTATCAGGACATCAATTCATTTGACATTAAATGGGCATCGTCCAATAGAAATTGGTCACACACCTCCAAGTTGAAATATCTTCAGGTTTTCCCAGGTCTGTCATGAGAACAGCCTCCATCCATGTGGCTCCACATAAGATTAAAACCAACGTGTAAATTGTTAATCCACAGTCCAGGATGTTCCACATCCAAGGAAGAATTCTTACACCTCTCTATGTGTAACACAATAGAAGCCTATTACTGAACTAGTCTTCCCATGGAAATAAAGTCTGAAAGGAAAGTTTACGTTAACAAGATGACTTGACATTTCACAGTCATGAGATACAATGCCTAGCAGGCCTCACTTAGGCTAATGCAAGTGAGTTAATGTAGCACATGAAAACATCAAATAAAACACATTTTAATATGCAAACTATAAATTCAGCATTGATAATTCTTCATTAGCATTCATGTTACAATAACTTTCAGATGAAATGACTCTGTTAATAAATTTCAATCAGCAAAATGTAGAACTACATTTCTCCATAGTTCCTTCAAACATTTCATTATCAAAATGGCTTTTCAGTGCATCACTCTTCAGTAAAACTGTTAGCACTTTGATTAAACTAATGCATCAATTAAAACAAATATCTGATCACTATGACATGAGGGAAAGCAATAAAGTTTCTGCTACACCTGTCCCCCCTCTGATGCGAATCATGCCATCACAAAATACTCAAACTCATTTTCAATGGGACAGCTCAAAATTTCAGAAGCTTATTCAGGTGAGGTCTTCTGAGGTCCTCTAACTGCTTGAAGTTATTATAGTATATGCTCCCTCTAGTCTCCATCACAATCAGTAGAATATGGGGATACTTTTCCTCATCAAACTCAAAAGTGACAGTTGTCCTGCCCGGAAGTGGTGTCACATTCATTACCGGGACTTCCAGTCCCCTGAGAGCCCGCTCAGGAACTGACTTAGGTATAAGTGGGACACGTGGGTTGTGACATCATGTGATCATGTGTTAGTCACATGCCAGGGTCCTTGCCATAGTGTCTGAGTCTATGGGGTGTGTAAAATGGTGGCCCTACATGTGTGCACCATATTTCTGCACCTAAGAGGTCAAGTGTGGGCGTGTTCAGGCCGTCATGGCCCTGTGGCTGTTGTGTGCATCCAGGGAGGAGCTGTGGGAATACACAGTCCTCACCCACCCTCCCCATTGCGTCCTGCCCTCTCCTGAACTGACACAGGTGTAGGAGGGTCAGATGGGTTGTGACATCAGCTGAACACGTTAGTCACGAGCCAAGGTCCTAATAAGTGGTTGGGGTTATGCGTCAACCCTCAATGAACCAGAGGCCCTCTGAGGAGTATGTGTTGATGAAAGATGTGATGTTGATGTGTTGATGCTGTAGAGGAGTACTCCTTTTTTGACCCATAGAATGCATAAAAGGAGCCTCTTAAGGGTCCTACATGAAACCCAGAGCCACAACCTGACAGAGATTACTCTTTCATTATGAAGAGAGGCAACACCCTCATCAAAAAGGCTGCCTCAGAGAGAAGTCTGAACACGATTAACAGATATTATTGTATACTAACATCTCCGGTATTGGATGATAATGCGCAGCAGGGCTGTCCTAAAAATGAGGGTGACAATGTTACGGGTTTTCAAGAGGACCTCTGCCATTGGCTTGAAAAGCTCAGCGTCAAGGATTAACCTCAGCTGATTATTATTAAGTACAACAGCAGCTGTGGTAACACATCGTGTGACGAATTAAATGGTGGAAACATTTTCAAAGACACTGGAAACGTAGAAGAATCTATAGCACCTCCTAACTCACCGGTCTATGAAAATATGGGGTTTCTGGAGGAAACTGATCCGGAGGCTGTCGTGAAGCAGCAGCGTGCAAGCACTGAAACCTGTTACGCACAGAGCCGCCACCAAGTGTCACAAAAATGAAGAGGTTAGTAAAATACACTCTAGACAGTTAACATATATACGGCTATATATTTACTTTTAACTAATAGTTTGTCTTTTGGTTTCTTTTTGAACCATAGCAAACATTAGCAAAAAGAGCTATGGGAGATGGGCTGCCGTCAAAGGTTAACAACGTAAATATTTACTGCTTCTGTTGTTCAAAACAGTCTGAAAATTCCACAAGCCAAAACAAAGAGCAGCATAACAAATGTGTTTGTACCTACAATGGCGTCCTTTTTGAAAGGGAAACTCCGGGCGTCTCCTTTGATGCCATATGGCCTGTTAAAGGTTTTGCAGCGTCTGTTGTGAACACATGTCAAAAGTGACTAGTATAATCTTTGTTACGGTCATAAAATTAATGATTCACAGCAGGAGGCTCAGAAGTGTCTATACGAATCATATAGATGAAGAACAATCAGTCATATACGTAGCAGGCTAGACATGTACAAGGTATATAAGCTGTTAAGTGTGGTATATGGGTTGTCTGAGGAAAAGAAATATGTCCACTCTGATATGGTTAAGCTCTTGTCAGCAGCCCTCAAAGAGATCAGATACTCAAATTAACCATGTTCAAAACTCAAGCGTATACAAGAAATGTGTATGTATTTTGATAGAAGGATGATAGAAAGACATATGTGTAATATTTATTTTAAAAATAGAAGAATCCGCTCATTAGCCCTACAAAGACTGTTTTAAAAAAACACGGTAACGGGTCATCACTGTGTTATTTAACGTACATAATTACTCACTTTTAGGTCGAGTATCAGAATGTCGCGGCGCAAGATGTCTATGAGTTACTTCAGGGCACATAGGTATTGCCAGATTTGTGTATGTGTCAGTTAAGGAAAGAATAGCCAAAATACTCCCTGTAACTCTGCGCTAGCTGAAGCTTTGTGAGCCCTCCACCGGAGATGCAGTGCAAAAGTTTGGAATGTATTGCCAAATTGTGTACCAACGTGTAGCTACCTAAACGGATGAGTACTGGAGCGTGTACAAAGGCCATACGCGTGAGTTAAGACTATCACTGTTGACCTGGTTACGCATCGCTTTGGAACTTCTGACCGAAGATTATTTAAAAAATAAAGGTTTTGTGTTGTCCAACCTAGAACTGTACAAACAGTTGAATGCCGTCAATAGCCTGAGTGCACAAAGTTATAGAAGGGGCGAGTGGGAAGTCGTGTCTAGATGTATTGAGTGTATATCTATAAAATTATCAAAACTTGCAACGCTGAGGCAGAATAATGGCTCGGCCCCTAGTAATGTATATAGCCTGTGTCATACTATGCATATATAGTGGAAAGACAACAAACTATCCAACAATTATGATAAGACGTGTACCAAGAAACTGTACAGTATGCCATGTTTATGTTGTGCTAACATTCTTTATTTTTAATAAAATGTCCTTACGTAAAACAGGCATCTTTCTTTTTATGGGTTGTGGCAGATGATAACATGTCAGTGGATGGATAAAGGAAGCTTTATTATGATACAAGAGGGGTTGGTAGCTTCGGGAGCACCGAAGCATGGTTTAGAAGGGCTCTAGCTGAAAATGAACCGGTAAACAGAATGCTGGGGAAGACTTGGTTATCTGGGGGAAGAGGTGTACTCACACCACAAGCCAGCCAGGAAGTGTTTTAAGAGGAGACCTACCATCGTTAAAGCACAAATAGATTTTCAATAACAGGCGGACATATTCAGTCTCCAAGATTTAGCAAAGCATAATAACGGTGCTCGATATATGTTAATGGTCATAGATGTATTGTCTAGTATGCCTTTGCAGAAGTGCTAAGTGATAAAAGAGGGACCAATATCATCGAAGCCTTTAAAGTCATCTTTAGGAAAGGTCGAACCCCTCAAAAACTACAAACAGACGCTTGAAAATAATTTTTAAATAAATAGTTTCAGAAATTATTAAAACAGCACAATGTTCTACATTTTGTAACACACATGGAAGTAAAAGCATTTTTACAGAGCATTTTAACACAACTTTAAAGTCTAAGATGTGGCAATATTTCATGGCCCACAATAACTACCAATCCGTGGATGTTCTACAGGCTTTTATAGATGTTTGTAATGCAAGTTACCACAGAACCATCAAAATGCCTCCCATAGAGGTAACACCAGATAATTCATTAAAGGTATGGAGAGTGGTGTATGGGAGCCGGTACCCTCCAGGTGTAAAGAAGCCTTTATTAAAAGAAGGTGACCTTGTTAGGGTTTCAAAGTTGAAAGGGATCTTTACGAAGGGTTACCAACAGACTTTTAGAAACAAGATATTTATAGTAGAAAGTGTGAAGCTTAAAGAGGATGTATATATTTATAGGTTAAAGGACTATGACGGGGAAATGCTGTTGGGCATCTCTTTTACAAGGAAGAGTTACAAAATGTACCTGATGATCCGCACAGGGTGTACAGGGTTGAAAAGATTTTTAAATGAAAAGGTAGCAGAGCTAACAGGCAGGTCTTTGTCAAATGGTGGGGATGGCCTGAGAAACTTAACAGTTCGATATTGGACAGTTCCATGCAGGGTGTGTGAGTACGGGAAGATCTCGATGTAGGCCTCAATATGGGGACAACGCCATTTTATATTACTCTACCATCCAGCGCCTCAAGGGACATGTTCCCGACAATCACATTTCTTAATATACTGTGAAAATGGCTAAACCTGTGGACCTGAAATGGAATTGGGAGGTAGCCCTAACAGAAATCCAATACTCTAGGACATGGAATACATTTTCAATGATAGAGGCCAAATTTGCTATAAAGTGTGATCAGGACCCTTTGACCATCCATGCCAGCTTTTCCTATGGCTATTACCCATCCATCACAGCAGTGGTCGAAGCCAGCAACAAATATTGCCAATATTGAGAGGTATACGAATATTCAGCTAGTGTTAGATAACGTTAGAAGGAAGGTATTTCATAAAGCTCCAAACTGTGATACCTGTTTAGCTGTACAGGTAAATTAAGAAGAGTTTTAGAGACAGTACAACACGTAAAAAGTCAAGTAGAACCAGATTCGTCCTGGCCCAATTTTAAAGGCGGCTTCTTTACACTGTACTTGTATAGCGACATCGTAGAGCCGCAGAATATTGGAAATAGTTATTCGCCACTGCTAAGATGGGTCCAGGTGAAGGGTCAAAATAATACAATGGTGAATATTCAATACAACAAACTTGACTACTTGGCAATTTCTAAAAACCATTTTGACACTATTTCGATCATGATCTTCAACGATCAGTCTGAGCTGGTGTCCTTTAAATATGGGAAAGTTATTGTTAAGCTTCATTTAAGACGGTGACGCGACAGCGACTATTAACAAGTCATCATGGTGATTATGAAAACAGATGATGACCCCTCTATTTACAGGGATTATTACAGAAACCAGGCTGGATATGGAGGCTCACCACCGGACTTTCAAGTGGCCCCTGTTATGTACGGGGCCAGTTTGGGGGGGCTTCTTCTGTAGTTTGTTTAGAAGTGCCATGCGGTTTTTGAGAAGAGGCAATGAAATTGCAAACCCCACGTTATAGCGAGTGCTACGAACATTGCACAGCATGTAGTGGGTTCGGTAACATCTGCTGTTGGCAAACGCATGAATAAACAACCCCAAGAAGGAGAGGATTGGTGTACAAGTCTCGCACACATGTTAAAAAAAAAAGCGAACGGTTTGAAGGCGCAGGGAGCCTATGGCCCCATAAAAAAGATGATGCTCTTTAAAAAGTGCTCACAAAAGAAGATGCATAAGTCAGAAGAGAGCTTCAAAGAAGGAGAGAACGGGCACTAACGTCAGTATTTTTTAAAGCGCAGCAACCTGCAAATATGGCCTTTGTACATAGCGCATCGGGTGAAAGCGCTAAATATGAGTTAGACTTGTTTTCTCTAAAACCCACTCAGACCAGCATCGAAAACAGTTTTTTCATGGAGGTATCACCACTAGCCGCTCCAAGTTTTTTGTGTCCAGGTCCACTGATATCTATGTGGACCTCAACAATACGATGCTTCACCTGTAAAACTGCAAAAGCGGATGGTTCCAACAAAGCGAACGATGCTAAAGTGGTGACAATTGCCTCCTCCTTCATACTAATGTTTAACGAGGTGGACATCACCCTTGGCAACCGACCTATCACGCAAAGTGATAACGTACAGGTATAGGGCATACATCAAGAGTATTCTACATTACAGCTGTGACACCCTTGACACCCAGGTTTAAGCATGGCTCTTCTAAAAAAGATACTTACAGCCATTTTGAAGCCAAGGATCTGGACGGTGCGCAGCCAGGGTTTTGTAAAAAGAGCAAGGTTTGCCGCAGGCAGTAGACAGTTTGACCTCCTTGGCTGCATACATTCAGACCTTTTCTACCAAGATAAACTGCTTGTCAATGGTATCGATCTTAAGATCAAACTCACCCGCAACAAGGACTCATTCTGCCTCATCAGTGGGGATGTGGAACAGCTTATAGTGGTCATGCTATTTGCTAGTTTGTTTGTAAGGAGAGTGAAAGTGCCACCAAGCGTCAGACAGGCGCACCACGAAGCTTTACAGCTATCGAATGCCAAGTACGCAGTTAAAAGTGTAGTTCTGAAGATATCCAGCATCCCAACCGGTGTCAGATTAACCCAGCAGCAAAATTTATTTCTGGGACAGATACCAAAACTTATCTTGCTTTCAGCGCATGTTCGACATAGTGGGAACATTAGCTTAACATTGACTCTGTACGGTAGCACAGGGAAGTAAAGCCACTGGGGCGAATAGATTAGGCATTTAATGAGCCCAAAGTATTCACCTATGGACTTAAAGTCCCTATATATGATGGTAGGGTGGCCTATGAGGTATAACTTCTGTTTGTTCACAAACAGATACAGACTCGTGAAGTCATAATAGTTTATTTTCTCATCCTCGCCCACAGCACTGTACAACTGTATACCGTTTGTACACCCCCCAAATAAGGTGTCATGGGGCTCCATAAGTTCGGGTAACTGGGGACTCTTAATGAAAACACGAGTTCCGCATCTGATGTTAGCATACCTAACTACTCATGCTCCCAAAGGGGTCTAATAACAAAGCTGTAGTTTTCAAGATATTGCACCTTCACCAGAGAACGCCGGTGTAAGTGTTCCAACTTGGTACCCAGCAGTCTGTTTAACTCATGGGGTTTGTTACGAGGACAACCGTGGTAAAATCACCCGTTGTGGCACCGCTAATTACAGCATAGCCATCTAGATAATAAGGCCCCAATTGGTATTCACCACCCTGTAAGGCATGCAGAGTGTAGATGTTTTCCTTGTCAGAGACGTACGTGAGCCATTGGATAGAGATGGTTGAATAACGCTTTGTTTTGCTTTACCACTGCTCGGGGGACTCGGTGTCCCAGGAACTATCTCACCAGGAAGGGGGCAGAGTCAAAGGCGCGAGCCCTACATACCGCCTTGCGGTCCCCCACAACGCAGGGAACTCTGTTTTGCTCTACCGCTGCTCAGGGGACTCAGTGTCCCAGGAACCATCGCACCAGAAAGGGGGCAGAGCCAAAGGCGCGAGTGCTACAAAGCTCCTCACACCCCCCGCAACGAGGGGAACTCTCTGTTTTGCTCTACCGCTGTTCAGGGGACTCGGTGTCCCAGGAACCATTGCACCAGGAAGGGGGCAGAGCCAAAGGAGCGAGCGCTACAAAGTGCGTTGTGCCCCCGCAATGCGGGGAACTCTCTGTTTTGCTCTACCACTGCTCAGGGGACTCGGTGTCCCTGGAACCATCGCACCAGGAAGGGGGCGGAGTCAAAGGTGTGAGCGCTACAAAGCCCGGGCCAAGGGCAGGCCTGTCCATGCTCGTCAAAAACCAGAAGAGGCTGGGCCACATCTCTTGACCCCCAGTTAGACGCTTTCCTGCTTAATTTTCCAACATTTTTCTTTATCTGTCCACCGGCTTTTCTGATATTATCTATAAGATGGGAAAGCGCAAAGTCCAAGGTAGTCCCGCTGTAGCAGCCATATCATCTAAAATCCCCAAGTCCCAAAAAAAAAAAAAAAGATTTTCAAACTGTGCCACCGATGAAATTGACACCTCAATTGAGGAGGTGGAATCGTTGTTAAATGGGAAGGAGAGTTGAGCTGCCAAAGAGTTAACCAGTGTCCCCCTCTTATCTTTCTTCAAACCTAGAGTATTGAAAAGGCCCATTGCAGTGGAATGGGGTCAGATGGCGCAGTCGATTTACTGGCTTTAAGCAAAGATCTTACTCAAATGGTAGCTATGGGTGTTGCTGATGGAAGCAATATAGTGCACGACATACCCTGTTCTAATTGTTTCTATGTTTTAGGAGAACTTGATCAAAACACAGAAGAGAGTCGCTCGGATCCCAGTTCGCGAATGTCTATCAGACAGTCTATGGGTGAAAATTTCCAGATAGAAGTGGTTAATCTAATTGGAGACCTAAAACAAGAGATAAAGGACCTTAAGCGGATGCTGACTGAGGCTCTTACATTACTTCGCCAAGAGGCCAAAAAGAGGGTTAAGGTGTTTCCTGATGGGAAAAGTCTTAAATTCCCTCTGCCATTTGCCAAAGATGGGAATAAGGAATCTGGGTGCGGGGCTGGAAATTTATTGACTAGCAAAGGCCCACTTCTGGGAACTATGGAAACTCTCAGAGCACCCAGTTGCAGTAACTAACTTCTGCAGTGTAGCTCCTACATTGGAGATCTACGGAATACTCCTCCTAGGCAACGCACAGAGAAAAATTATATTCACACATGTGACCATTCATTCAATATATATGTGTAATGTTCCGAAACTAGTATCAAATTCGTATGAAGATAGCCTGTCGTTAAGTAATAAGGCTATTCATTGGATCAGGCATGTCAGGAAATGTGGCTCCATTATTCATTCAGATAATATGTTTGCAAAGCGTCACATAGGCAAAATAGGCCATTTGGACACAGTTGAGCTAGTATTAGCTACTCCTGACTTGGCTAAAGGCCTGTTATCCATAGAGGCACAAAACCCACTACGAAATAGATCGAATATCACTGTTCAACCAAACCGTTCTTGTGGGGATACTTCAGATAAGGAACCTTTGGCCAACCCTGAAAATGGGGCGGCTCCTATGGGATCTGTCGACCTACCTTCTTTTATTCCAATGGCCCCTACTGCGGACATTCCCTGGAGGGAGCGTGAGACCTGGGCCCAGCAGCTTAAATCTCCAAGCAAAAGGCTAAGTTCTAATTCATCAGACATTGATTGACTCAAAGAAGAAATAGCAACCCTGAATACTATTTTATTGCAAGAGGGTGCGAATCCATCTAGGAATGAGAAGGACAGTCTCCAGGAGTCGTTCCAGAGGGGCAGCACTCTGGAAAAGAATTCAAGTATAAAAGATGGTTCACTATCTTTGCCTTTAATGTCTTGCCGGGGGGTTGCCAATGTCATTTGTCCAAGACCTAGGCCTCTCCATTCCTCCGTTAGCTCTTGGAATATAGCTGGCTTATGAAACAAGATTGGTGATCCAGACTGGGGCTCTCTCATTGATTCCTGCAGTATTTGCCTCTTTCAGGAAACATGGGCCACTAGAAATATATATAGGCAAGGGTTTATATAATTTTGCAAAGAGGCCATCCCTTCATCAGCGAGGAGGACAGGAGGGGGTCTTGTCACGTGGATAAAGACCTCCAAGGTAAGGGAAGTGAAGGAAATCACTGTGAATTCACCTGATATTTTGGCTGTTTCAATTAAACCAAAACTGGGCACCTTGCTTTGGTGTGTAAACCTCTATAACAGGCCAGGTCCCTCTAGCAAAACTTCAGAAACTATATCCCTGCTAAAGACACTTGTGGCTGACCTACTTCCCTCATATTTTGTCATCATAGCTGGTGACTTTAATGCTTTACTAGAGCCCAATTCTCTTTTTGCAGAGTTAGTCCAGGAAGAGGATGAAATATGGGGAATTCCAAATCTAGCCCAAGGGTGCTGCAGGTTATCGAGTTAATGCTGCTATGTGGCCTACGGACAGGAAACGGGTGTTTTCCCTCAGATATTCCAGTACATTCTACATTTTTTAGAGGGTCCTATAGTGGCTTGATTGATTATCTGCTTATTGACATTAGGATTTGGCATGAAATTAAGGATATTAAAGTGGGAGACCAAAGCTACAGTGATCATTTCCCCCTTTTGTTAGAGTGGGATAGGTGGTTTGCGCCAAAAAAGCAAGATCAGAGAGTCATGGCCGCCCTGGAGGTGGCCAGTAATCAGCGTATACTAATATGGAAGACTTTTATGAACAAAGGTGTCTTGTTAGCACAAATTTCTGATTTGTTTTTCAGATATGTAGTACCTAATAATTATTCTGCCAATCAGATCTTGGCTAAACATGTCGAGCTTTTTGCTTCCCTGAAGGCTCTTTTTATTAGAGACAATAGGGGAATGGGGAGGCCCTGAGTAGCTAAATTAAATCCATGGTTCAACAATGCTTGCAGGAGGGCCAAGAGTGGCCTTTTGGAAGCAGTTAAGCAATGGGACAGACTTACTCTAGTAAAGGCAAGGCGTAACTATGATGATGCAATCAAGTCTAGTAAGGCACAGTGGGCGGAGGACACATGGCAAGAATTGTTGGTAGCAGCCAGGGATTCAAACACAAAGTATTTCTGGTCCCTGGTTTCCAAAGAAGGTTGGAAATTGAGCTCTGGGCCTGACTGCCACATTCCCCCAAATACTTGGATCTCCTATTTTACCAAACTCTATAGCCAGGATTCTGACTTTCCAGTGGTTATAGAGGGTGAACATATGGATGGTATTGACTGGGCAGGTGCTATTGCACCGTTCACTGGGAAAGAAACTGAGATAGCTACTATGGCCCAAAAACCAGGAAAGGCTGCTGGGTTAGATGGGATTCCATCTGATTTCTACAAGTCTGATGTGGCACTATGGGGCCCTTATATCAATAGAGTTTCAAATGCTATCCTGGAAAGTAATATCTTTCCTCATTCTTAGAAGGGTGCAATAATTGCCCCATTTACAAAAAAGGGGACAAATCAGCTCTGGGAAACTACAGACCGATTAGCCTCTTAGATAACCTCCAAAAAATCATCTCCTTGCAGGTTTTGGGTAGGCTTAGAGGATGGATCGAAGAAAATGGGGCCTTAAGCCATTTACAGGTGGGTTTCAAGCAAGGGACAGCCACGGCAGACCAGGCTTTTCTCTTTCTCACAATAAAATGGAAGGTGGTGGACCTGGATGGTGGTAGGCTCTTTGTCGCCTTTGTTGATCTTGGATCTGCTTTCGATCTGGTCTCTCGTTCCAAGCTGTGGGAGACTTTGGCCAAAATTAGAGTCCCGGGCCCATTGCTATATTTGATTAGGGAACTGTATTCAGATAGCTTTGCCAGTGTAAGGTGGGGGAAGGATGGAGAACTATCTGATGAGTTTCCCTTACAGAAAAGTGTCAGACATGGATGTGTGTTGGCTCCAACTCTTTTTTTGCTTTTTATAAATGCCTGCATCCCGTATTTGCTTGATACCCAAAATGATGCACTGAAATTTGGTGGTATCAAGACACCATGCCTGATGTTTGCTGATGATACCTTGCTCCCGTCCCAAAGTGCCTCTGGATTATCTAGGCTTTTGGATATATTTTCAGATATTTGCAAGGATTACGGTTTACAAATAAATTGCACCAAAACCAAATGTATGGTATTTGGCGCCCCAAAATTTAGATCAAAGAAAAAAATTGTCCTTGATGGTGAGGTTCTTGAATGTGTCAGCGAATTTGATTACCTGGGAATTAGGTTAGATAACTCCCACAATTAGACATCACACCTGACAAAGTGCGTTATGTCCCTCAAACAAAAAACAAGAGGCATCTTGAAATTTGCTGCCAAAACACCTGCCTTTCCTATTGCACCTGCAGTGGATATCTATAAAGTGCAGGCTAGAGCGGGTGCTCTATATGGTGCTGAGCAGTGGGGCCATGGTAAACTCCATGATATAGGAAGAACAGAAAACCTTTCATTAATGCCCTGCTAAAAGTTCCTTTGAGTTCTCCTACTTTGCCTATCCAAATGGATCTAAACTTGCATTCTATTGTAGATATTGCTGCTTTGAGACCGCTCCAATATTGGATTCGGATTTTGTCCACAGTAGTGTTAGATCATTATAGAACATGGCTAGTAGCAATTTTAAGAGATTCTCAGGGTGGGAAAATCCCATGGTGCAAGTATGTAAAAAGGGGTTTCCTTAAACTTGGGTTGGGGTCCTACTGGGTGGACCCTTTGCACCTTCAAAAAAATGCCCCAGAGATGATGAAGGATGCATATTGGGAGAATGTACAAACATTAACTCTAGCAGCTGTCCCATCGGTTAGTATGACAGATAGCTTCTTATCATTCAATTGCCACTATGAGTTTGAGCACTTTTTGGATATCATTACACATCCGTTACTTAAGATTCAGACTAGGATCTTTTCCAGTGCGAGATCTTACCGCCTGATGGAAGCAATGTACTAGCCTGTCAGATTCTTGCCCAATGTGATACAATAGTAGGGAAACCATTAGCCATCTCTTATTCCATTGCCCGCATATATAAATCAAAGGGCCCGTTGGATAAGACCCCTTCGTAATACCATGAGCATTAGGGATCGCCACTCGGCCCTCAGGATTTGTAGTACTAATACCCATGGGCTGGTGGTGTGTGCTGTGGCAAAGTTTTTAGCAGCTATTTGGTGTTATAGAGAAGGTTTTACAAATTTATACAATATGTATTTAAGGGTAGTGAGTGTTTTTTGATTGATTTAATATTGCAAATTTTAGATTTTGAACATATGTCTGTATTACACCAGACTTTTTTAATACAGGGAGGGAAATCACAGGTTCTTAGAAATCCAAATGTACTCGCTTAAGTTTTATCTTGCTGTAGTTTGATCTAGAATCCAACTTTGGTCAACTGCTTACTATAGGCTTACAAATTTTAAGGGAATAAGCCACATATATTTTTGACAGAGACATTTGGCATGTGATCCTCACACCCTGGACATTGATAATGTGAAATGCTTTTTATCTTGAGGATCTTACTTTTACTTTTATTATTTAGCATATTTTTATATATGCTCTTGTGAACTTGGTTTTATGTGTGTATTTGTATTGCTTTTATGGTAGTTGTTGCCAAAATAAAGCTCGAATGATGATGATGTTGAATAGCGCTTCTGTTTACTGTTATAGAGGTCTGGCATTACTAGAGCTATGCTCTTGGGTTTCAAAAACATGTGTTTGTAAATAGACATACACATGGAAGCCAGCATAATATTTTGAAAAGGTTCTATATATTCCAAAGATTTTGTCACCTTGGATGTGTTGGGCTTCAAAACCTTTACCTGTTTAGTCATCTCCACCACTATGTTTCTGAAGCGATTGAGGCTTTTCGTGAGATCATTACATCTACCTGGCAGTAAGCTTTCAACTTGGTTTGAAAATGAAACATAATTTTCACGGTTTTCACCATACCGTTGTAAAATGCTCTCTTTCTTGGCAGGCATCATATACACAACACTGTGACATTCGGGCAGACGCATGGGCTCCTCATAATTCTGATTTGCCCAGGTGTTGAAAAAGTGGGGGAAATAACCTTTACACTCTGGAAAACCAAAGGCTTTTGGCAATTTTCTAAATTTCATGGGCAGCAAATTCAGAGTGTCGGTGAACCTTATTTGTAAAGGCACAGCCATTAACAACATCAGTTTTGAGCACTGGGTGATAAGCTCTACAGGCATTTTTTCACAAATAATGTTTTGCAACATAAAGAATGAGTCATATACTTTCGAGTTGTGAGCCATCATAGTATAACCTTTGAATGTTGGCTGAATGAAAGTGCTGAGTAATTCGTTCATGCACGGACGACCTTCAAACTCCCAGTTGTCATCGGAAGTTAGATGTTCCGCATAAATATAGTTAGGTTGGTGTACACCTGTTTCTTGTGTACACTCTATAGCAAACACTACATAGTCTTCTGTTTTGGTTTGGGGCCACCGTTTAGCCACATAACACTTGTGCTCTGTTCCTGCCTGAAAAGACACCTTACACCTGGGACATTTCAGGCCTTTGCATACATGCTTATAGGCTATTTAATGCCCGCATCCCCTACAGTCTGTTTTAAGGCCGCAACAAACAAACCTGCTGTGTATGCTTAAGCAGTTTTGCGAGCAACAAAACAGATTACATGTGCAACACCTCACCTGCTGCTCGACGACTACAACGCATCTGTCCCTCTGACACCTATTACAGTGCATTACACAGTAGTGAGTTGACTGAGCGTTGTAGATATGGTCGCAATGGGGGCACACATACTTGGCTCCTAGAAAACCCTACAGGTTCAAGTTGCCATAAAAGTGATTTTAATGATGGAGTTCACAAATGTCTTGTTTTTTGGTTGCTCCCTGGTTGTGAAGTACTTCCAAGAGCCTGTGTGGTGAAGAACTTTTACTGCAACTGCAAAATAGTTCTCAAAAAGCCCCAGGTCCCCAAACCCTACCATTATTTTGTGTGGTATTTCAAGAGCTGCGTGGGTTTCAGACGCTCTAAATATAATATGTGCATCAGCGGTGGTGCGATCTATCAGTAACCCACCTATGCTAGCTGCCAGACATGTGTTGGCCGTTCCCTTGTTAAAGTTGAACAACCAATGTTGTTTCTTACCAATGATTTTACTACTCAGGATACTCTTTAAAGGTCTGGAAACACCACCCTTGTGCCCTGAACAATGAGGGCGATGACTCTGAAGGCCCGTATGCTACTATTTTTGCCTTAATCTATAACAGGTTCTAAAGGTTTTCTAGAAACTCCACAGCGTTAAACACATCACGGGGAATTCGTCGGGTAAACAAGGGACTCTCAATGCCCTGCCCCTAGAAACGCAGTTGGAAGAAATCATTAGGACCCAAGTCATGTAATAACTTTTCTATGAGCATTTGTACAGCTTGGTGAATAGCTAAAACCCCCTGATCAGAGGAGTTTATACGCTCTAAGTTAACAAACCTGAATTCTTTGTAATGCTCTGTAGAGCTAAACCGCTCCACAGTACGACTGTACCTTCTAACACTTTCTAAAAACAGTGGTTCTGAATTCTCAGCTTGAGGATCGGTGTTGTATGTCCTTGGGGGGGATATTAGGGCTGGGGTGTGCAAGCTTCACGCTCGGCACCCCCTGCCATGAAGTGTAGAGGCCCTCAGGGGCTGGGGGCCCAGAGCACGAGGCTCACGTCCCCTGTCCTGAAGAGCTGTGAGGTCCGAGGACTGGAGGGTGCGAGCCCTGTGCTTGGCACCCTCCAGCACCCTCAATGCAGCGTCATCACTGGGGGGGCGGTTAGGGCAGGGGTGCATGAGCTTCATGCTCTGCACCTCCTGCCCCTGTAAAACAGTGGCCACTGAAGGAATGCGTGGCTCATCACTCCCTCCCCGATGATTGTAGGTCTGGGGGAATTGGGGTGGGATGTGTGATTCTCGCACTGGGCACCCCCTGCCCCTGTAGCGCAATGGACAACTGGAGAGGGAGCGCTGAGCACCTAGCTCGACGCTCCCTTCCTGATGATTGTAGGTCCTGGGGTGTTGGGGCAGGAGGACGCGATACTCTCACTGGGCACCCCAACCCATGCAGAGTAGTGAAAAACTGGTGGAGGGAGCGCGTGGCTCGTCACTCCCTTGTCGATGATTGTAGGTCCTATAGTGTTGGGGCAGGGGGGTGGCCAGTGCGAGGATGTGCTGGGCCCCCCCTTGCCCCTTTTATCAAATTAAAATATAGTTTGCACAAAACATAAAGACAAGCCTTAGATAATAGTGATCAAAGTATACAGCACAAACAATATGCTCTGGGTGGCATAGGGAAAAGGATGGAGACAGCGGTGGGTTGCAACTACATTTGAAAAAATACAAACAGGCTATAGTTATTTACCTTAAGTAGGAGCTTGTTTGCATCACCAGTTTGTGCTCTGCCATTCATATTCTTCTTAATGGTCTGGGGTAGCCCTGTTCTCTGCAAACTTCAATATGTAGCTCACAAAAGTCTTATGAATGTGGTTGTGTGTATGATCCCTTTGGGGACTTTTATACGTGCTGCACGATGCTAATTATGCATGGGCTTTGTGGAGAGGGTGGGCTCAAAAATATATTATACTGTAGGGTTACAATTTCATAACATAGGGATGTTTCAACAATGCAGTGTGTCAACTGAGGGCTGTCACCTTCTACTTTGCCATCTGCTAATTGGGTATGAGGCCTGTGACATGCAAATAAATGGGTTGAAAGTTCACAGTTTGACGTAAGCAGTACAAGCAGCCCAGATAAGATAATAGAGACAGTGGGTAGCAACTCCTCTTTAAAATACGTATCGGCATAAATAATCCCTAGTGGACAGTGAGGCCTCACTTATCTGCCCCTTACATATTTTTCCTCCTTAAAACAACTATAACTTGTATTTTTTAAATGTCCTGGTCTATGGCTATATACACTCTTGTTGACCTTTACTATACATGTAGAACTTGAAGGTTATAAAAAGAAAGGGCACATTCGAACAACCCCTCTAGGTAAGGCAACACTGGGGAGGGTGGGTGGGGGCTGTGTATTTCCACTGCTCCTCCCTCTGAGGAGGCACACCACAGCCACAAAGCTGTGAAGGCCTGAACATGCCCAGACTTGTCCTTTCAGGTGCGGAAACATGACGCACACCTGTAGGGCCACCCTTTTACACAGCCCATAGACCTATACACTATCGCAAAGACCCTGGCACGTGACTAACACATGATCATATGATGTCACAACCCACATGACCCATCTACATCTACTTCAGTTCTAGGGTGGGCTCTCAGGGGACCGGAAGTCCCGGTAACAGATGTGACATCACTTCTGGGGCAGGACAACTGTCACTTTTGAGTTTTGATGTGGAAAGGTATCCCCATATTCTACTGGAATCTACTCTTTTCTTTGTCTATTCTTAGCTCTCTTCTCCTTCAGCTTCTTGAATAATTTGTAAAGACCCGTTATCTGTATTTGATCCCATTCATAACCCCTCTCTGTGTTCTCTGGAGCTGTTTTAGTTCCTTTTAAAAGACCCTTCACTCACCAATCCAGTTGATGGCATGCCTCATGATAGGTACCTAGCGTCTCCGCTGTGTGGTTCTACACCTGATTGGTGTGGTTTGTGTCAATTGTTTTTGAGCACAAAACGTGCGTTACGTGCGTTTGTGATTTAAAGTTGTCCAAAGGACACCTACGTATTAGGGCACTTTTATTCTTCGTGTCCCCCGACAAGATTAAAAACAGTGTATGATGTATGCAGAGATCTTAGTGTAGTCCTACACCTGTTATGGTGAGATATTGAATGTGGGGAAATGAACAGGAATTATTTTTCTTTTTTCTCACTCTCTCCTCTGTTGCTATATATAATCTGTAAAGACCACCTGCAACTAAGGCACACAAAGTCATAATCAATAGCCATCTCAAAATGGTTCCCATAATTCACCTCCCTAGACTTACATACCACTTTCCAATCACTAAAAAAACATGATCTATTGCTTCCTATGCACCTGTTGCCATTAACTCTTTCACGTCCTGCTTCACGTCAGTCATGTTTGCAATGATTTTTCTTATCTTCTTTCTATTGTCAGGTATGTAAGTGCAGCACTGTGGGCATGCAACATCTTGCAAACTCCACCTCCCTTTATGAGAAGAATGTCTAACGCAAGGCGATTTTATAAAACCATGGATCTTTGGGCAACTATTTCTGTGTCCATTAATGAAATGGCACCTGCATTGTCTGTAGCTAACTTTTCTACTATTGTTGACAACTTCCTACAAATCTTGAGATCATTCAAGAAAACACCTACTGATGGAACTATGGTACCACAAATATTTCCTACAATCTTTGAAGCACTAGCACCTCTCTTAACTCTGATGTTTGATTTCTCATTCCAGATTGGATCATTAAAATGGTCCACTTGATAAATCTTTGGAAAAACTACTCCCAGGTAACATGTACCATACCAGTCTTTGGGCAGCTTGTGATATGTATTCTTTCCACGTATGAAATAAACACCTAGTATGGCGGGGTCTTGTCCATTCAACATAAAAGTCAAAACACTGTTCAATACATTTCTACATTCACTAGTTCCTTCAAAATGTGTCAGTCTTTGAACTAGGTCTAAATACACATAGTTTTCCTACATGTTGCCAATCTAAAGCCAAGAATCCTTGATGTACAGCTACTGAATGAGCTTCATCTTTTCCCCAATTTTGTAAAACTACTCCCTTTTTTATTTTAACCTTCATAGGTCTTTTTATCTCCTCAACTTCTCCAATGAATTACTTCTCTACAAGGGTAAGAATGCAGGTCAAATTGTTCTTGTGGGCATAAGCTGTACCAAATGTCAATTTAGGCTCAAAGAAATCTCCCACTGCGTAAAAGTTTTTCATCTTTACAATGAGACCCAAATGTTTCATGATTGGGACAGTCGAAAACACTAGGGCATAATAAGTGTAAAATCATTGATAATACTCCTACGGGTACAACAGTATTAATAACAGGCTGCAGGAAATTCCATAAGTTAAGGGTAAATTATGATATGTGATTCCCTCACTTCCTGATGAAGATAACTGTGTGTATACTTAACATTCTCTGGCTTCCATGGTATCTACATACTCGAATAACAACTTATAATACACATTTGCGGATAGATCACCTCTAGAACCATCCTTGTGTAATTACTTCTCATCATTGTATGGGAAATTTTCATTAGCAATGGGATTTGCCAAGTTTGAGACACTTGTGGATGTACCCTTCTCTGAATCACTTGCTATTCGCAGACTCAATCCAATGAGCATTAATATTATCATGAAAACTGTCACTACCATAAAACCTATACATATGTATTTACAGTTATTACCTCTAATTCAATATGACTCCCTGAGTTCTCTAATTTCAGAACAAAGGTTCGAATTCAAAAATAAAGAAAAAAATGTAAAGCAGGTTCAATGTATTACTGTCTCTTTCAGTCCTTTTTCCTTTGTGAGCAAAGCAGGATTTAAAAATAGTCTCTTTAAAAGTGTGAGTTATTTAAGCAAAGTCTTTGGTCTTCTAGAAAGTTCATCAAGAGCTTTCTCTACTTGCAATTTTCAAGACGTCTACTAACAGTTCAAATGTCTCTAATAAAAGCACACAGTTCATAATCACTAATAATTACTTCCATAACGTAATGTCTTTGTTCATTAAGTGGCAATGAGATTTCAAAGTTCAGCTTCACCACAATTTCAGACTCAAAATTATTGAACTGGATTCAAATTATTAAAGCAAAAGGTTGCAAACCCCTTCTCCAAGTCATTGGCAGCAGGATATGTCCATACAGGTGCTGAGTATTTTGGGCTGGTATTGACTTTCTCTTTGATCTTCTGTTCACTGGAATCTCAGCATCACTGTCACTCTGACTGAACTTTTCAGTCTCTTCTGCAATAATCAGTGGCACTTGTACTGCCTGCACAGTTTGCTCCTTAGGCCATTTGTCTCCTGGTACAACACTTTTATCTACAGCAACTGGTTCTTCACCAGCATTCCTACCATCCACTGTTGTTGGCTTTCTCAGACCCCATTCAGCCCGTACTTGTGCTGTAGCAGCCACTTGTCCAGCCCCAACAACTTGACTAACCTGAGCTCCCTTGATCACTGTAACCGACCCTTCTGGAGCAGGTGCTGTATCATCTAGGGAACTTGGAACTTAGCGTGCACCCAGTTAGCAAGACCAGCACATTTCATAGTTCGAGAGGTTACCAAGACCATTTGAAGAGGTCCTCCCCAACGTAGCTCCAAGCATCTTTTTCTTACATGCTTTTTCAGCATGATCCAATCTCCTGGACATAGGCCATGGCAAAGCTCCTGCTGTGGCGAATGCTGTAGTTTCTCCAACCTGATGAGACAAAGAATGAACCACGTCATCCAGTCCTTTGAAAAAATTCAATACCAAGTCATCTGTAATGTTGAGAAGTGCATTTGCAGCTACTGCTGGCAATCAGGTGGCTCTTTCCATGATAATCCCATGAGGGGTCAACCTTGTCCTTATGTCAGGTGTACTGCACATACTCATCAAGATAAGAGGCAACACCTCTGGCCATTTCAAAGTAGAGGATGCACATACTTTTGCCAATCTTAACTTCAGGTTGCCATTAATCTTTTCTACAAGTCCAGAAGCCTCAGGTCTGTAGCTGCAGTGTAATCATTGCTCAACTTGTAATGACCCACACAGTAACTTCAGAACCTTTCTGTTTAAATTACTTCCTCGGTCTGACACCACAGAAGTCGGGAATCCAAACCATGGAATCGATTCCTTAAGTAACAGCCTTGCTACTGTGACACTATCATTTCTCCTGGTTGGGTAGGCTTCAGCCCAGTGTGAAAAAAAGATCCAATGATTAAGAGGTATCTCAGGACATTGCACTGGCAGCTCTAAGAAATCCAGCTGCATCCTGTTGAACGGTCTTCCTGATCTGCCTATATGACTCAGTGTAACAACTGTGCATTTTCCTCCATTCACCTGCTGGCATGTGGCACATCTGTGGCACAAGGCTTCTGCAATCACTTTTAATCTGGGGTTAAACCATGTCTGTCTAAAGGTTCTAATTATTGCTTCTCTACCTACATGGCATGTCCATGATAGTATTTAGCCATGGGTGACAACAAGCTATTGGGCAACACTGCTCTTCCATCACTTGAAACTCATCTGTCTTGACACAAGCTGCTCTGACCCAGCTTTGCTGCCCTTTCTCTGTCACTTCATCCTGCAATCTCTTAACTTACTCCATTGTATCAACAGCAGCTAATAGGAAATTTTGACTTGTCTGATCCTTGCCGAGCATGATCAATAAATGTGTGCTTGTTGTTTTATTTGTGCTTTTATGCTACAGAAATGTAGCGAATAAAGAAACCTTGACTGACTGACTGACTTGCCTCATCACTTATTTCATTGTTCCACAGCTTAGTGCAAGATATCTCGCAACTTCATTGCCATACGTAATACCTAATGTTAGCACACTTGGGCCCATATTTATACTTTTTGACGCACAACTGCGCCAACGCAGTTGTGCGTCAAAAATGTTACCGCCGGCTAACGCCATTCCAAAGCGCCATGCGGGCGCCTTATTTATTGAATGACGTTAGCCAGCGCTGCGGACTGGTATGCGTAAAAAAAAATGACTCACACCAGGCAGCGCCGGCGTAGGGGAAAATGGAGATTGGGCGTCAAAAAATGGGGCAAGTCAGGTCTGAGGCAAAATTCAGGCCTCAACCCGATTTGCGCCATATTTTTTGACGCCCAACCCCCATTGAAATGACTCCTGTCTTAGCAAAGACAGGAGTCATGCCCCCTTGCCCAATGGCCATGCCCAGGGGACTTGTGTCCCCTGGGCATGGTCATTGGGCATAGTGGCATGTAGGGGGGCCCAAATCAGGCCCCCCTATGCCATAAAAAAAATATGAAAAAAAATACTTACCCCAACTTACCTCTACTTCCCTGGGATGGGTCCCTCCATCCTTGGGTGTCCTCCTGGGGTGGGCAAGGGTGGCAGGGGGTGTCCCTGGGGGCATGGGAGGGCACCTCTGGGCTCCTTCTGAGCCCACAGGTCCCTTAACGCCTGCCCTGACCCATGCGTTAAAAAACGGCGCCCATCAGGCTGGGCGCCGTTTTTTAAGGCCTGCCCCCTCCTGTGCGTCAAAATGATGTCACAGTATAAATATGGGGCACAGGCCTTAACGTCATTTTTTGGAAGGGAACGCCTACCTTGCATATAATTAACGCAAGGCTGGTTCCCCCTTCCAGAAAATGACGCACATGGTGGAACTTTGACGCCCGCGGGGTCGGACGTCAAAGTATAAATATGGGGCAGGGTTTGCGCCGATTGTGCGTCAAAACTTTTTACGCACATTCGGCGCAAACAGAGTATAAATATGCCCTTTGAAGACAGCTATTTTTTCAGGCAACTGTAATTCATTCAATAGACTGTAAATCTTATCACCGTTTCGAATAGGGGATCCAGAGGAGGTCATAAACCCTCTCTGGAACCACAACTGTCCAAAATCGTGAACAACACCAAAACCATATTGACTATCAATTAAAGATTGTCACTTTAAGCTGTTCAGAAACACAGCATGCTTTGGTAATAGCAACCAATTCAACTACTTAGTCAGAAAAGACTCCTCGAAGAGGCTTTAATCACACCTGAGACTGTACAAACTGCAAAACCAGCTCTTGTGATACCATCTTTATCTCTTAAAGAGGATTCATCAACAAGCATAACATAGGGCCAGATGTACATACAATTTTCCTGTAGCAAACAGCGGATTCGCAGAATCGGACCGTTTGCGCCAGATAAAAAACATGTTGCTATGTACAGACCCTATTTTGTGATTCTGGAATCTATTTACCGAATCGCAAAATAGGTTTGCGAGTTGCAATTAGGAAGGGGCGTTCCCTTCTTAATTGTGAGTCGCAGTGCGATGTAGGATTGTTTTGTGACCGTGAATGAAGTCACAAAACAATCACAGTTAGCACCAGTTTCAAAATGGTGCTAATCCATTCACAAACGGGAATGGGTCCTCATGGGACCCCTTCCCATTTGTGAATGGTAGCGAAAATAACCACTGCCTAGTCTGAAAAAATGAAAAGAAAACTTTTCATTTTTGTTTTTGAAATTAATCCGGTTTTCCTTTAAGGAAAACGGGCTGCATTAAAAGAAAAACTGCTTTATTTGAAAGCAGTCACAGACATGGTGGTCTACTGACCCCAGCAGGCCACCATCCCTGTGAGGGCTGCTATTCCCAATAGGGTTGCAAATTGTGACCTACCTCATTAATATTAATGAGGTAGGTCATTTGCGACCCCATTGGGAATCGCAAACAGTGTCATTGACACTGCTGTACATCAGGTTTTGCGACTCGCAAATTGTGAGTTACTATGGCTCGCAATTTGCGAATCGCAAAACCTAATATTAGTACATGTGGCCAGGTAGTGGAACATCTAGAATGTCAACCTCATCCACACAGTCATTGACATTTTCAACAGTTTTTGGCAATAACATAGCAGTACTCGAACAGTACATCTCTTGATATTAATATTCAGTGAAACAAGGATGACTTGCTCATAACAGGTTGAATGTGCACTGGTCAAATATTGAGTTTGTGTCGGGTTAACAGCATCTCAACTGAGTGGGGAATGAAAATAATTAGGGGCTGACTCATAACAATGCCTTTGCAATGTTCACTGCTAACGCTGAGGTCGGCGACTGCCTTCGAACAACCAGCACTCAAGCGATAGGATCAAGTGTGGCAGAAAAATAAGTCACAGACTTGTTCGCATTTTCATGCAGCTGTGTCAAAACTGAGAAAGCACATCCATTCCTCTCACAGGTAAACAAATATTTTTTTTGTTATAATCAGGCATTCCCAGAGCCGGGGCTCTGCACAGGCTTTCTCTAAGCTCAGTGTAGGCACATTTACAATTGTCATCCAGTGGTACTGGATCGTCTTAGTGTGTCAGCCTTTGTAAAGGTTCGGCCAAAAGGAAAACTTTTTAATTCTACTGGCGACAATAGCCAACCAATCCCAAGAACATTTGCACTTCTTTCTGCATTGCAACAGGATTCCTTTTCATGACTGCTGGGATTATTTCTTGTGACACCTTCCGCACACCTTTCTTAATGTGATGACCTAAGTACAGAACTTTATCTTTATATAATACTGTAGTTTGGTTGGGAAAACTTTATGTCCATTCTCCTAAATGATTCACAGCAACATCACTGACCTAGTCAGTGAACTGCTCTGCCTCCTCGTTGCTCCACTGGCAAGTAGAGCACTTCGTTCCTCTGAACCCTGACCTCTGTCAGGAGTTTGTGGCCCTCCTCTACTCACAGGCTTCTGCCTGGGCCTCATCCCTGGTGTCTAGTGGGAGAGCTCTGCTCTTCTGCTGGGCTGCCCTCTGCCTCTTTTCTCCGTTTCTGCTCTTTTGCCTCTGTTTCACTCTTTGTGTGCTTTTCCTTCTGTGTTCTGTCCCTTTTGTGTACCTTTTGTCTTTCGCTTTCTGCGTTTCACTCTCGCCTCCCTATTTCTCTCTCCTCTCACTCCACTCTCTCACTCTCACTCTCGCACTCCTCCTCTCTCTCTCCCCTGCTGCTGCTGCCACCACAAACCCACCCCCTTTTTTCATGCCATTTTCCACCCCGCTCCCGCCTCCCAGCTGTCCTCTCCTCCCCCTCCCTATTGAATGGCAGCCGCTGCAAGGCTGCACCGCTGGCGCACCGAAGGCGTGCCTAAGGCAAGCCCGTCTGTGCCCATCCGTGACTGAAATTCGACCAGCGCCAGGACCCCTGGTCCTGCCACCCGCCGCCTCTACACAGCAGACAAACTCATCACACTCAACCCATGACACAACAACAACTGCAAGCAAGCAGCTCCAGGCAACACACGCGGTCCATTCAGCTGCCTCCGAAGCAGTCAAACCTGCACCAATACCAAGACCTGGGTCCCAGCACAACTCCACCCGCAACAACTCATCGAACCCTAAACCCCTGAAGTGCATCCTCCTTAACGCCTGCTACTCCATAAACACGCCACCGAAATATGGGACCTCCTCGACAGCATCACCCCGGACGTCGCATTCCTCACTGAGACCTGGACCAACAGCACCTCAGGCCCAGACATCGCCATCGCCATCCCCTAGGGGTACAACATCGCCCGGAAAGATCACCCCAGCCGCCCTGGGGGGGAATCGCCATTGTCCACAGGTCCAACCTTCTCCTGAACACACACTCCGAAGACTCCAAAGAAGCCACTAACCTGATGGAACACCTCTACTTTAAGTTACACATCAGCCCGACATCCACCATCAGGGGAACCATCATCTACCGCCCTTACGGACCCCGCACACCTTTCACCGACTCCATCACGGACTTCATCTCCGCACAAGCCATCGCAGCCACCAACTACACCTTGCTGGGAGACCTCAACTTCCACCGCGAGAAACCACAAGACCCCAACACCGCTTCCCTCTTAGACAACCTCCACAACATAGAACTTCCACGGATCATGACAGAGCCAACACACTCAGCAGGACACACCCTTGATCCCATCTTCACCACAGGAACCGCCGCTACATTCAGCCACACCACTGAACTCCCATGGACAGATCACTGATGCATCCACTTCACCTTCAACTCACCCACTATCACCAGACCCCAACCCCAGCCATCGCACAGAAACTAGACGAGAATAATCGACAATCAGCTCATCGCCGCCCTCTCTATCGCTGCACCCACCATCGTATGCAACACGGACCCAAACACCGCAGCACACACCTTCCACAAGTGGATCACTGACTGCGCCAACACCATAGCCCCCCTCGAAAAGAACAACAACACCCACACAAAGAGAGCCCGCTGGTTTACCCGCTAAACTTCGGGAATCAGACACACCTGTCGCTGCCTTGAGAAAATCTGGAGAAACACTGAAGCTCATATTTATACTTTTTTAGCGCTGCATTTCTGTCATTTTTTTACACAAAAGCGGTGCAAACTTACAAAATATCATTGCATTTTCTAAGTTTGTGCCACTTTTGCGTCAAAAAAAGATGCAAATGCAGTGCTAAAAAAGTATAAATATGGGCCTGAACCCCTAGAAGCCCACTGAAACTTCAAACCCGCCACCATCGCACACCACCGACTCATCAGAAACACCAGAAAGAAGGCCATCCAAGACAGGATCTCCTCACAATCACACAAGAAACTCTTCAACATCATCAAGGAGTTCGCCCAACCCAACAGCAAGATAACGGGCATCCTACCCTCACAGGACCTGTGCGACAGACTCAACACCTACTTCCACTACAAAATCAAGGCCATCGACGACAGTTTCAACAAGGACAACCCACGCTCCGAAACCCGCCCCGTCCAACAACTGACACCAACAAACCCACTATCTACACCTGGACACCCCTCTCCACTGAAGATACATTGAAAACAATGAAGTCCATCCACTCCGTGGCCCCCACAGACCCATGCCTCCATCACGACTTCAACAGAGACACAGACACCATCGCTCCCAAGCTCTGCCTCACCATCAACTGCTCACTAGCTGCCGCCACCTTCCCCGAAGACTGGAAACACGCCGAGATCAACCCCCTCCTCAAGAAACCATCGGCTGACCACACCGACCTCAAAAACTTCAGGCCAATCTCCCTACTTTAATTTCCAGTGAAAGTCATAGAAAAAGCAGTCAACAGCCAACTTACCACATTTTTAGAAAGCCACAACATCCTTGACATCTCCCAATTCGGATTCAGGTCAAACCACAGCATCGAAACAGCCCTCCAGTCCGCAACAGATGACATCCGCTCCCTACTGGACCAGGGACAGACAACGGCACTCATCCTACTTGACCTCTCTGCAGCGTTCAACACAGTCTCTGATCACACCCTGATAAGAAGGCTCCACGAAGCCGGCATTAGAGACAAGACCCTCGACTGGATCCAATCCTTCCTCTCTGGCAGAACGCAACGAGTGAGACTCGCCGCATACCTCGCAGAACCCACACCCACCACCTCCGGAGTGCCCCAAGGATTCTCCCTCAGCCCCACGCTGTTCAACATCTACATTGCCACGCTAGCCACCATTGTCAGAGGCTACTGAATAAACATCATCTCCTATGCTGATGACACCCAACTCATCCTCTCCCTCTCCAACAAACCAGACAAAGCCAGACACAACTTCAACGAGGGCATGAAAGCAGTCGCCAACTGGATGAGAGATAGCTGCCTTCAACTCATCACAAACAAGACGAGGTACTCATCCTGGGCCCCTTACCCAACGCATGGAGCGACTCCTGGTGACCACCCACCCTTGGAAACCCACCCACCCCGGTCAGCCACGCCCGCAACCTCGGAATCATCCTGGACCACAACCTCAGCAAGAACCATCAGATCAACGTAGTCATCTCCACCTGCTTTCGCACCCTCCGCCTCTTACGCAAGACCTTCAAGTGGATCCCCCTCAAGCATAGAAAGACCGTCACACACACCCTCATCACCAGACTGGACTATGGCAACGCACTCCATGCCAGAATCAACAAAAAACTCACCTGCAAATTGCAAAACGCCACCACCAGATTGATCCTCGACCTACCCTGACACTGCCACATCTCACAAAACCTTTGCACACTGCACTGGGTCTCCATTGAAAAAAGAATCACTTTCCCTCCACAACACAGGACCTGCCTACCTAAACCAGCGACTCAACTTTCATGTACCCCACAGGACCCTACGCTCAGCCCAGCTCTCCCTCGCAGAAGTCCCCCACATCAGGAAAATCAGAACAGGAGGACGCTTCTTCTCCTACCTCGCCGCCACCTCCTGGAACACCCTACCCTTCCACATCAGACAAACCACCTCCCTCCCCAGCTTCACGAAGGAACTGAAGACATGGGTTTTCTAATCCACCTCCGATACATGCTACACCCTCCCCTCTAGCGCCTTGAGACCCTGACGGGTGAGTAGCTGCGCTCTATAAACTCTGACTGACTGATTGACAATGAGCAATTGTGTCTATCCTGCATGCTTCTTGAGTGTTTGATGCAACAAGCAAGTTGTGTATGTACTGCACTAAGACTGAGTGATAGCACTTTTTAAGTGATTCCAGATGGTTTTTCAAGATCTGGTTGAAAAGTGATAGACTCTCAGTAAACCCTTGAGGAGCTAACACCAAGTCAAAACACAACTGCTGAATTTGAACAGGAAGAGGAATTGACTTTCCTCATGCAATGGTATAGAGAAAAAAGCTTGGCACAGATCAACTACAGTAAACCATTCTGCTTCACAGTTAATTTGGAATGAAATCACTGCAGGATTTGATACCACAGACCAAACAAGGTAGAACAGTCTCATTTACCTTTCTCCGGTCCTGAACTATGCAGTACTTTCCATTGGGCTTTCACAATCCTAGAATGGGAGAATTACATGGACTTCCCATTAATTCTTTTAGGATACCTTGTTCAATTAAACAATTTATTAAAGTAGTGATTGCCAAAATTGTTTCAGGTGTCATATTATTATAAGGGGTGTTTTTGGCTATACAGCATTTGGCTTCCCTGTTATTTTTATAGGCTCAACTCCTTTGATGAGTCCTATTTCCTTCCTAAAAAATCCCAAACTTCAGGTGTCACTGTATCTATTAAATTTTCAGACAACTCGTTACATGTCAGTATTGGGTACTTTATGACACTCAGGTACTGCTTCACAATTTTACGGGACAAAATCTTCCTCATTTGTTTGGATTGTGATTCCTTGGTGTTTGCAGCTCATGTAACAGTTTAGTTTACACAGTAGGTCGCGTCCAAGCAAACTTACAGAACTTGAATCATAGACCACAAATTGGTGCTTATCTTCAAATTAACCTATTTTTATGGGACATGTTCTGTCACACGGTTGGTCAATTGTTTATTTGTCACCCCTCCAACCTGAATCATTTTTCCTGAAAGGAGCAAATTTGGCACTTCTGCTGTTCTAACAGTGGAACGTGTAGCTTCAGTGTCAACAAGGAATGACACATCATGGACCATAACGTAGGCATTTAAATAGGGATAACGTTGTTCTACTTTTAAGGATGCACTTAGCACATACTCCACATGCTCTGATCTATTTGCTTGAAGAAGGTCTGAAAACTCTTCATCATTCAATTCCAATAACTGAATCTGTGATGGTATCTGATTCACATTGTCATTTGCAAGTTGATTTAAACTCTGTTGGGGAACAATCACTTGCTGTTGAGTCATTGGGGCTTGTGGTACCTGTGTCTGATGTTGTGGGGACACATTCACATTTCATACTCGAGGTCTTTGAACTCTTTGGATTTGAACCTGATTATTGCTTTGTACCTGAGGAACTCCAGTATTCTGCACTTGATTATTTCTGCAAGTATGACACGGATTAGTTCTCTTTTATGCCTGAACATCAAGAACACCTCCACTTTGATCTACCTGAACACCACAATCTTTACCTGTAAGCTTGACAAACCTTGTCACCTGCTGCGGTACTCCTTACATACCACCAGTGTTCACTATCTTCTGTGAACACTGACCAACTTCCTGTGCAGGTTTAAATTGCATGACCAACACCTTTCCTTTCAACTTTTTCAGCTTCAATTCCAACTTGTCACTACAGTACTTTGCATATCGCAGGATTTCAACACTTGATTTACTCTGCCAACAAATTAGGTGTTGCTGCATCATCTTACTTCTGTCTGGCTTCAATACTTGCACAAATCTGAGCACAGAATGACCCATATCTTTAGCATCTCTTTCTCTGTCCCACTATGCTGTTTGATAGCCTGCAGCAATCTTTCATAATAAGCATGAATCGACTCCTTCAACTCCTGGGCTGTCCTGTCAATCTTCTGCCAAACAATATCTTTCATGGACACCTTGTTTTTCAAAAAATCAATCACCTTGTAATACTTTGTCATCACCTCTTCAGATTGTGTACCAGTAACTGGGTCTCTTCAAGGTTCCCAATAAGGCTGATCAAAATTCACCTTGCCTTCAGTCCACAAGTCCGTCAGAACCACAATTTCAAACAACGTATTCAAATCTTCCTACAGTTTCAATATCTCTCTGTTTCTTTGTACCACACCACTGGCTTCTCTCACAATCTTGGGTAACCATTTGTGAATGACAGAATATCGCTCCTACTCCGGGGTACATGATCATAACCTCCACCTGGTATTTCTCTCATGGCATCATTTTCACATTCCTAAAGCTTAATTTGATCCTGCCTGAGGCACATTTAGCTTTGTTTTCTTCTGATCTCTTTTCTTCGCCCAGCTACCTTCCCACTTATCTATAGCGCCCCATTTCTCTAATGTATGTAATCAATTCCTTAATGTGTGTTTTCATTCCAAGGGTTCTCATGTTAACTATATCTTTTGTGCAAAACTCCAATCTGATTTCTCCAAATATCCATCATATCTCCTGGCTAATCTTTCATAAGCCTGTCCTGTACATTGAGTAATATCTTTGCACAAGAACTGTAGTTCTTCTTCTGTGTAGGTTTTCAATTGGCAGTGTCTAATGTTCCTAATATCCTTTCATTTGGTTCCAGTTTCAGTCTAGGCACATTCAAAGAGCTATCTCTCTCTGGTGTCTCTTCGGTTTTTGTATTGCAATTTGTTATACCTGTCGCACCTTCAGGACCCACATTGTTTAACCAATCAGTCAGCTTCTGTTCAGTGAAACCTTGCAAGCTGATATTGCGATTCTGTGTTATTCCTGCTCTTAACGGTCCTACATTCTACTGATTCTGGGTATTAAAGTTGGACATGTTTTGTGGAGTGTTAAACGGTACACGTCCTTTGGGAGTGCAGCAATTTGCATTCAGGGTCTGATCAGATCTGGGCACAAAATAAGGTAAGGCTCCTTGAGGAAATCTCACTTCAGGGGTGAATCCTGTCTGCCTTGTCATCGGCTTGGATCTTCAATCTGTGTAGGGGTTAATGGTCTAATAAGAGAAACTGTTCTCTTAATTTCTGAGTTGTTGCAATATACTGACCCATGCATACAATTGGTGATATCTCATCTGCTGTAACTGGTGTTTCTGAGACTGACAGAACATTTATTGAATGTGCATTGCTTCCAGATGTACGTGGAGTACACAAAAGAACAACAAGACCTATAGTTACGGTGACTGTTAACGCATCTGGACCCATATGATTTGTCTGATTCTGAGGAATTGTCATTCCTGCACTCTGCCCTGTTAGGACCGTACCATAACTTTGTCCTGTTTGATTTGGGGTAACATTTGCCATTGACTGAACTGCACTAAACATTTGCACAGGCTGATTTGGAATAAAGATTTGCACAGGTGGATTCACAAAAAGTGATTGCACTGTCTGGTTCACATTAGAATTTGGAACAATCTGAGGGGATTTGGTATAGATTGAACTGCGTTAAAACTCTGAACAGGTTGATTCACTTCAGGAACTTGTGCCACTGAATTTGCAGGTGTACCTGGTACTATCTAATTCTGGGTCTGTGCAACTGGAGCATTTGGCACATTCAGGTTTACATTTTTTGCTTTTTCACTTCTTGCTCCCACCTCAACCGAATGTTAAAGAGGAAGACAATTCATCAGGATCTGATTTATAAACTCATCATCTGAATTACTCTGATATGTCGCTGTCTTTTTATCCTCAGTATCTGTTGCTTGTTCTGCCGTTCCTGCCCTTTTCTTGGTCTTGCGTTTTTTTTGCTTTCACCATCTTCATTTGAAATAACTGGATGCATTCTGACTCTCTCAATTGTGTCTGCTCTCCACATTTTCTGTTCTGCATACCATCTAGCCTCTGCAAGTGTCTCAATTGCTTTCTGCATTCTGTTCCTCTACTTGTTTGTCATTTTCTCTCGAGCTATCAGTTCCCAAATCCTAACGGCTTCAAACTGTGTGGGTTTTGTGAAACTTTACGAGCAATTCTCACTCTGGTTTATGTAGACCCTCCATTTGCACTTAGGGTTCACTTAATACCAACCACTAACTCACACTCACAAAAGAAAGCTATTGGCACTGTCAACAACGTCTCATGACAAGCACCTCACTGCAGACAATAAATTAACCAAGTGTCCTCTACACTTGTGCATTATCCCAGGATCCTAGCCCACAACGGACCTGTCAACACCAAGAACAACCGCAGATATTTTTTCGCAATAAACACCACAATGAAATGAGTATGAAGACTTTGCAAAGCACTTTACAACATCACACTTTACCGCAATCTTCAGGCCGAAAAGCAATGCAAGCTCAAAACCCTATTAATACTCACACATCTGCCTCTCGCAGGCACAATGCTGGGACTTCATCAGTCTTCAGAACAGACCATGGGGCAAATTCGGGGTGGGCAAAATTTGGACTCAGCAATCACATGGGACTAATCCTACTTCCCTGGTGCTATACTTAAATGGTTCTCCCCCTTGTGGGACTAACCATACCTCTGCTACCAGATCTGATGAAGCATTTTCATCCTTCACAGGAATCAATGCTCATCGAGGCCAGTGGATCTTTGGATCCTGCATTGGATGTGGTTGAACCATACTACAGAATTTCACACCAATTAAGTTATACGGTATGACCAATGTGGCCATAAAGGGAAAACACCAGTTAGAAATAATGTTAAGGGAGTTATAACAAACTCACGCTCAGAGTCATGTAGACAATTTGCAAGACAAAACATACAGATACAGAATTACCAAGGGCTGACCAAAGAGACAAAATAAGTTCAGGCACCTTAACATTAGGAGAGGTAGGTACTCAAAGAACTTGATGTACAGAGAGCAAATGTTGCTCAGTCTTAATAGGCATCAAGGCAGTTTCAAATCATCAAGGTTCAATTTAGCTGGGCACAGATAAACCCTACAGTAAGCCAATCAGGGAGAAACATGTTGGGGACGGAACACATGCGGTCAAAAGACAAAAAGAACAAAAAAGATGAAAATAATTTGGAAAAAGGAAATCTCGGGAAACATGTTACTAACTAAGGTGGGTAAAAGAGAAGTAAAAAAGAAAAAACATCAGCATGACAGAAGCTTGGTCCAGAGTCTTCTGTAGGGGCTAGGGAGGAAAATCTCCAAGTCTCAGCAAGGTATTTTAAAGGGGCAAAGGCAGAGAGGAAGATACCTCTCTAAGAGTCTCATCATACAGTCTTAAACCCAGACCTGGCAGGATCCGATGGGATTTTTTCTTTGAGGTCCAATGGGATCTGCTGGGATTCTGATGAAAGTCCAGTTGGGTACTGACATAATGACGTTCATATGGCAATCTGATTCATCTGGTCATCCATTCATTTGATGTTGAAGGGGCATCCTCCAATAGAAATCGAGTAGAAATGTCTTCAGATTTTTCCCAGGTCTGTCATGAGAGCGGCATCCATCCATTTGGCTCCACACGAGATTGAAACAAATGTTTAACTTGCTATTCCACAGTCAAGGATGTTGCACATCGAAAATCAAATTCTAACAACTCTCTCTGTATGTATAAAACAATAGACACATATTACCAAACTAGTCTTCTCATGGGAACAAAGTCTGAAAGGAATGTTCACATTGACAAGATGGCTTGAAATTTTTTGAGGTCACGAGATACAAGGCCAAGCAGGTCGCACTTAGGCTAATGCAAGTGTGTTAATATACCACATTAATGCATCAAATAAAACAGATTTTAATATGTAAACTATAAACTCTGCATTAATAATTTTTCATTAACATTCATGTGACAGTAACTTTTAGACAAAATGATTATGTTAATACATTACAGTCAGTATAACATAGAACTACATTTTCCATTGTTGCACACATTTTTGAAACACTGAGTATTAGAAATTCTATATTGTTTCAATACAGACTATTAGTTTAGAATCTAAACTATACCATGATGTCAATTTAATACTTCAGACATTTAGTTAAACTTAATCTAAATGAATGCACACCAAAATGGCTTCTTAGTGCATCACTCTACAGTCAAACTATTAGTACTTTGATTAACATAATGCATAGATTGTCATATATAGATGACAACTGTGACATGAGGGCAGCACTAACATTTCTGCTACATCAGTTCCTATGAGCTTGATTCTTCCTCTGCCTTTCCTTCATAACAGAAATTATTATGGCTTCATGGATGAGCTAGCACTGTATTGCTCTTTCTCGAATGCTGCATAATACATCATACAACAAGGGACATTGGAGAATGGCTGTCCTGGTCACTCTGTACATTGGCAGTAGTTTATAAAACAACCTGTGCTTCTGGTGCACAAATCCACTGCTGGGCTGCACACAACAGTATACCTTACACTCACTGAGGGAAGGCATTTGAATGTCAGTGACCTCACTAGTCACCTGTTAGAGCATATTGTAAGGGACTAGGTGTGTAATTATATTATTAACCGACACGTTATGATGTCAGAACCCTCCTGTAATAAGAAAATGAAGAAATGGTGTTTATATCTATTTTCTTCTCTCTCAGAAAATATAATGCATTCTTTTCAGGCAATTGATACTGTAATGTTATGTGACTTGTACAAATGTATTAAACCTAATAAATAAAACCCTATTGTTGCACAGGAGGCCTTTAGAGATGGATGAGAAAAGATACCTTTTGTAAAGTCCATTTGTCAAAATTAACACAACCTTTTCACCATTCTATAAACAACGAAGTGGATATTCAGGTAAGCCTAGGAGAAGTCCATTGACCTAAATGTTTATGAAACAAATCTAATTTCTAACCTACATTTCAGATATATTGCTTCTTCTTAATTGTTTATCAAATAAGGTTCCTCAATAGAAAGCAAAGAGAATGGATAAGCAGAGAAAGGAATATGATAGGAACAAACAGGGGAGGGGGAGATGTTGTGTGAGTCAAGCTATGCATTTCACAAAGTAATGGATTAAGCACACCTTCAGACAACTAAGCAGTTATCTCATATGGCTCTAAAATGTTCTGACTTGCCTTTGAGAGAAAAAAATTAAATGCCTTCTAATTTGGCAGCTCGAGAAAGTCCTTCATGCATTCATGTGCTCTCCTAAGCCAACAATTGGAGCTTAATTAAAACTATAATATCATTTATGACATGAACAGTATTACTGAAAATGTGTCTGTAATAATATTTACCTGTTATCTAACCCCAAATTAAAGGGACATAGATGATTTGAAATATTAACAGAGACTCTACTACTGCAAGAGACTAGTGAAAACACACCTTGTTACAGCATCAGTTTGAGATATTAGAAACATTACATCATCCTTGGAGACCTTAAAGAAACTACAGATCATAAAGGGGTTTTAGGATGGAGGAAGGTGGTCAAGAAAATGGGTAAGGGGAGTTCCAGAGTAAACCTGATAACTGTAGGGAACTGTTAGAAATGTTTTTTTCTGGTTGACAGGGGTATGCACCCTGATCAAGCAAGAAGCACAAACCTAGTCATGTTAAGCCGACACCCTAAATTAACCTGTGCTCACCCTCTGGTAGCTTGGCACACAACAGACAGGCGTAACTTAAGAGGCAATGTATAAAGTATTTGTGCAAAGTCTAAAGCAGTAAAACAGTGAAAACACCACACAAAAATATATAACACCAGGTTAGAACAATAGAATTAACTTCAAATATAGAACAGGACCAAGATGACAAAAATCCAATAAGTAAAACTTGAGTTATTAATTTTTAAAGAATAAACTGTAGTAAAGTGCTTAGAAGCAAAACGTGCCAAATGGGGCTATCTTGTTGTGCCAGACTGGGACAAAGCAAAATTTAGGCTGACCGTGATGGAGCTACAGGGACCTCATTGGGACCACTGAACCAAAGTGCCTTAATTTAGTTGAGATGGTGCATCTATTTTCCCCACGCAGTTGAAGAGATACATCAAAGTTTTCCACACAGTGGTGACAATGTGCCAGAACTGAGATGCAATGGAGTTTGGGTGCATGTTTCCCAGGTGTCTTAACATTGAGGCAATGAGCTGATTCCGATTAGCACAGTGGTTGCAATGCAGAGTTCGTCGTCAGTGCATCAACGGAGATATTGGGACATTCTGCTAAGATAACACCACAGTGCTGGTTCCATGCAACAACAAAGATGTGCTGGTTCTGTCCCTATAACAGCAGGGATGCAGTGGTTATTCTGGAGCAACACCTGAAGATTTACCTCCAAGGGTCCAGGACTGGGGTGGCACCATTTGGCAGTTCAGACTCACAGCTAGCAGAGTCCAGTTGGTTTGGTTGGAAGTCTTCTGTGTCCCTGAGACTTCAGGTTAGGAGACCAGTTGACTGGCCCTTGGATTCATGCTGGGCTCTGGGTTGGAGAGATGCAGGAGCAGTCCTTCTTACTCATGTAAGGAAGGCAGCAGGCAGCAGATCAGCACCACCAGGCAGCAGTTCTTCCAGAGCAGCAGTCCAGAAGAGTGGAAGTCCTTGTAGCAGCACAACAGCCCTTCTTCATAGCAGCGTACCGACAGGTCCAGACAGTGTATTGACGTTGTAGGGTCTGAGGTCCAGTTCATTTACCCCATGGTGCCTCTGAAGTGAGGGAGACTTCAAAGGAGTCTTTGAAGTGCACAGAGGTCCTCCTTCATGCCTTGGCTCTAGACTTACCACAGGGGGTATGCAGCCTTTTGTGTGGGTACAGGACACAGCCTATTCAGGTGTACGTGTGAGGCTGTGGCCAGCTCCTCCCTCCCATCCTATCAGGATGACCCATTAGGGCCCCTAAAGTCACACCTAAGCTCCCATTGTCTGTGGCTGTCTAGAGGGAATACATAAAGCCCAGCTGTCACCCACCCCAGATAAGTGATCAGAGACAGGCTGCAGGCAGGCACACAGGGCCAAGAGCAGGAAATGTCAATGTTCTAAGAGTATCATTTTCAAAATTGCAGCAATAAAAGAGGATATATCATTACAAATCCATAGGTACAAAACATGACAGGTGTATCTCCTTTTAATTAGGAATTACAGCTTATTAATTGTAATTAATAATACCCAATGCCATACTGTGAGAGGGGTAGGCCTCACAGTAGTGAAAACGAATTAGGGAGTTTTTCATTACCAGGACATGTAAAACTTAAAAGTACATGTCCTACCTTTTAACTGCACAGCACTCTGCGCTATGGGCTACCTAGGGCCTACCTTAGGGATGACTTATATGTCATAAAAGCGAGCTTAAGGCTTGGCAAGGGGTTTTAGATGCCAAGTCGACATGGCAGTGTAAACTGCACACACAGGCTAAACAATGGCAGGCCTGACACATGTTTTAAGAGGCTACTTAAGTAGGTGGCACAAGAAATGCTACAGACCCACCAGTGGCATTTAGGTTACAGGGTCTGGGCATATGTAGGGCACTATACTAGGGACATATATGTAAATTAAATATGGTAATTAGGTATATGCCAAACAAGCCATGTTTTAGGCAGAGAGTACAAGCACTTTAGTACTGATTAGCAGTGGTAAAATGCACCGATTCCTAAGGCCAACAATAACAAATTCAGAAAAATTAGAGGTAAGCTGGCAAAACATTTAGGGAAAGACCAACCTAAGGCTGACAAGTCTAGTTGGGACCCAAAAAAGGATTGTGATTTTTAATTGGCTCAGTATAAATCAGTTATTTTCTGTCTGTGACAATTCTTTCACCATTTATCCCTGGGGTACAAGATTTAAAGACAGGTGAATTGTGTGGTTTTAAAGATTGGTTGAACAATTGGATTAATGTATTGTATAATTTGAAGCATAACAATTTTTTGTTGCTTCTTCATGTGTTACATTCCTCTTCCCCAAATTAGAGCTAAGAAATACACTTCCTTCCCCAATCCAGATTTAGAGATAACTATTGGCCCACCTGTTATATTTGTACATTGAAAGGTACTACTGTCAAAGCAGTTCCTTTCAATGCACAAAAAGTTTGGTGGACGTTTGCTGTGAGCTTTGACAGCCATTTAGCACACTGAGAGACAAGAAAAATGACAATGCACTAAATCCTGCATGTCTGTATTTCAATTGTGCTATTTAACACATGTGATATTTACAGCTTGTGAAAAATTGATGCATGTGGTAAATAATGCCCAGTTACCACTATGAGAGGTCATTAAAAACCAGTGGAAAATACCACCTTAAAATACCTCCAGTCAAAAGCAGGAGGTAAAAAATCCTGAAAGTGAGGGGAATGAAAGAAAAAGTAAAAAAATTAAAAAACCTAGATCAACGCAATAATGCAAAAATCCCACAGTACATGCACTGTTTGAGCTGAAAAAAATAAAGTTTCACATAATCACACACCTGCACACAGACCCAGAACCTTCTTAAACAGCCATGGACAGATGAAGCTCTCTCAGGTTGGTTGCAGCAGCTCAAAAATCCATTTTGCAGTACACCCTCAAGACTGCTAGGCCACTATATCATGCTATGCCAGATCCATGTACAGTCACAACAAACTATGGAGCATGAAGATGGAAAGCAGGCCATCAATCAGTTACCTCAAATGGTGCAGCAATGCAGGGTAAGAACCAGGTTTGACAAATTAAGCCTGGAACCCATAAACATGATTCTGCTTGAAATCCAGAGGAAACCCAAAACCGAAAAGGGGGGCACACAAAACATATTTTCATCACTATATATAACCACATAGGGATCCAATGTGATCCCACCTTTCTGAAAATGTTAGCAGTGCTAGAATTATTTGTAACAAGCACCACACAGCAAACAGTAGGATTGGAGTGTGACGTCTCCAGTCAACCTTTAGCAAAATACTCTACTAAGTATATGATGCCTTGCAGGCAGTGAGTGAGCATCATACACAGTTCCTTTTGGACACCCACACAAATAATACTAGCAAAGCTACAGCAGGATCTTCTGACATCCTAGGGGGCAATTGACTGGACCCATGTACACCTGATGGCCTCATGTAGACAGGAACAAATGTGCTAGAACCTTAAAATGAAGCACACTGTTTACGTACAAATCCTATGTGATGTGGATCTGTGTATACTGAACTGCTGATTTGGGTGCTCAGAATGAAAATATGCCATGATCCTGACAAGTAGCAACATTAGTCATACTGTGGTTATGTAAGCCATAAGCTACTGGGCAGACAAATCAACCCTTCGTTATCAAGATTACAATGCATTATGATTGCTGTAGTCCAATCTTAATAAATGTCAGTGGTAACTCTAGAGAGTCACATACGAAATCACATACATGGATGAATGTAATTATGTGCAGCAAATCATGTCAGTCTTCACAATCATGATGATTCCCAAGTAAAGTTAACTGTTTATGATTCACATGTACTTAGATAAAAACTACCACCTCTCTTACCTTGGAGTTCTTGGACCTTGAGATCTTTCTTCACGTTTTCCACCACAGACATGTTTAGAATGGACATATTTTAGTTTCCCCACAGTCTGAGGTAGAGGGGAGGTGGAGAACTACCACTAGTAGTTACACTCTAGTGCTTGTGCTTGGCAACTTACTTAAGAACCCAAAATTTATTTCAACTTATTTAACCTGTTTTTAATGTTGTTGACATAATATTGATATGTTGATTCAGAATTGATTTTGTCCATTAACTCTTTCCACAGGCATGCTTTGTTTGATTTTGGTGGTATTTTTAGCACGAGCTGGCACATTAAAAGATCATGATGTGACTACTGTGGTGCCAGCTACCACAGGGTTTTGTACAGGTTAACTGAGCAACTATTTGTGATTCATCCTGACAAAGATTATGGCTGTTGTTTGAGAAGAGCTCACACCTCCCTCATCCAACAACCTCACAACTTAACTCATAATCAGGGCATAAACTACTTTTCCAGTTGACAAGCAAAGGGAGGCGATCTTCGGTCTTTTGTTTAACATTTTTGCAAGGAGATTAACACTGGAGGAGTTGATCACCCATAGGTTTGGTTATTCACAATCCTATCCTAACTTCATTCTGGTACTGTTATCTGAAGAATCACCCTGGGGCTGTTTTGTCTATCAACTATTGGAATTCTGAATAAGTCCTAGGTCATACCATTATGAGAGGAAACATACATATCTTTCAACTCACTTGAACTCATAAAGGCTACTGGAAAGGTTCATATTAGGAAAAGAGACACCAAAGGCTTCACAAGTTGAGAAAATACCAGTTTCTTAAATATTCTAGATTTGGAGTTAGCTAAAACCTCTGATTTTACTAAAATTATAGATATAATATGCTTACTTTGAAGGGCTTCCATCCACCCTTTTTCATTCATTGGTCTGTAGCTGTATAATCCTTATTTTACCTCCCTCAGAACAGAATATAGCATGGGATAGTGAGTCAGCCCACTTTAGCTATTGGCTAACTTCGATGAGAGCGACAGCATTCTGCTCTTTCACAAAGATCACATCAGCACACAAAATAGTTACCTTCAGTACATAAACCACTAAAGCAATGTGTGATTTTTTAGACCAAAAAAAAGTTTTTGCTTTGAATCAATGTTTTCTCTTTTATGGCCCAGTGGTTGCTTCAACAATAACGTTTTAGAAAGGTCATGAGAAAACAAGCATTGACAAAGTCAAAATAATAGCAACCAATGCCGGACCTATTGGTCTTGCCAACTCTTGTTTGCAGGTGAGGTTTGTTTTGCAACATAGACATATCTGGTTCCTCCTTAGACTTGTAATTTAATCGTAATTTCATAATGTTGGGTAACAAAAAGCAAAATTGAAATGTGGCTAAAATGTTGGGGGCCAGATTTATCAAAGGATTGCGCTGATCTTTTGTCACTCAAGGTGACACAGGGCAACACAATCCTTAAGTCAGATTTACCAAGCCACGCAAATCCAATTTGCATGGACTTTTGTGGCTTGGTAAATCTGGAGTAGCTCAAGGCAGCGCAAATTGTGCCTTGGTTACTCTACGCCGAGAAGGTATTATGTGGGTGAAGAATGGGTGTTCCAATATTTACCAAGACAAGTAAATCTGCTAATGCGAACAGGTAGGATCATCCCTTCTCTGAGGAAACTTGGTTGTTAGCTTCTGGGTTCAGTCCTTTCTCCTATGTGTCGGGCATTGCTCTTTCTGGTAAGAAGGGCCTCACAGGAAGGATTGTCCCTTCTATGAGGAAAGCCAGAAGGTACCACGCTTCCCATTCACTCCTGATTTCTGAGAAGATGTTCTTTAATATATGCATCAGGCATCAGGCATCAGGCATTTTGTCAAGCCAGTCTCATTCGTGAGACATAGACTCTTTCTACTTTTGTCCTGAGGAAAAGCCTGCTAAATTGTATCCTCTTGGGTCAAAGAGTTCACCAATACGTCTCAACCACATGTTCATTTGTTGAAAGGACCCTTTCCAAAAACCATATTGTAACAAGATATTATATTCTTGTGCTTTTAAATCTTGTCCTATTGATTGAGGTGCCAATCTGTGTTTTCCACACTGTATATATTTATGCACACTACTTCATTTGACTTCACTTTGCACTGCACCGTCACATATAGCATCTTGTCAACTGTTGGAATTGCCATATGAGGTTAGGAATGTGATTAACCCAATTATTACATTTGAATTTTTTTCACATTTTAGTACTTATTCATTCTTTGTCAATAGGGACCCTATGGACCTACTAATCTATCACTTCCTTTGGAGCACTTGTGATAATAATGGCTTGTATATTCTAGTAACTTGGGAGTATGGGGTTTATTCTGTTTTGTTATCACACTCTAAGTCAGGCCCATAGTCAGGGGCAACCCCTCCGCAAGGGGCGTCACTCCCCTGGTTAAGAGTCAGAAGATGAAAAATAAAACAATAGTTGACTATTGTTTTATTTTTCATCTGCTAGCTCAGCCAGCAGTACAGGGAGGGGCGGGCGGGGCTGGGCTACAGGAAGTGGGAGATGGGAGGAGAAGAGTAGTGCAACTAAGTGAGCATGAATGTTTGGCCAGCCATCCTAGGTACAGCCAGGCCAGAGAAACTGCACAGACCCCAGTGCTCTATTAGAGCAGCAGTCCAAGCCGCCCAGACCAATCCTGACGCTGGTTTCATGCCAGGTTTAGCATGAGAGCAGCACCAAGATTGCTAAGGGGGGCCGGTGCTGCTGTCCCAGTTAATTCTGGGACACCATCAGGAGCAGAGGAGCGAGGCGACAGGAGGAGGTGGCAGGAACGTTTTATTTTTAATTGTTTCCCCCGACCTTGTCATCCCCGCCACGTCCCCTGACATTTGCGGTGGCCGTCCCTGTCCATAGTTTCATCATGTATAAGAAAAAGATGGAATAAGATATTTCTGATAGCAAATTCATGCATGGTCAAATCAGCCATTCATCTTTCAACAGTTGGTGAATTGAGTGCTATTAAAAAGTATAATATTGACAACTTCCTTGAATCATAGAGAGGAAATACATATCTGTGTTTATTATTGCTTTATCAATGATATATGTATTGCTGTTCTACATAGTCTGCTGCTATTACTGGTAACAGCGGTATTAATATTGACATTCATTTGTAGAAGCAGAGTGGCTAATTTCAAAGAAGCAAACCAGACAATTGCTCATTCACTTTCAGTCTTTTTTCATCAGTTTACTATGTAAAGATATCAACCCTAAAACAAGAAAAATAGCAGCATCAACAAAAGGAAAAATCTGCACGATAATGAAAAACAAAAAGACTATCAACGTCATTGAGATAAATGAAGCGCATTTGTAAGCAGTTGTTCATTGTAAAGATTAGGCTTTCTGTACCACTGCCAACTGCAAAGTAAATCCAGCCATTAATAGCAATCCGAAGGCTGAGTTAAAATTACCATTCAAACGCATGGAGCCACGGTTGAACAAAGAATATGTATTTGTATTGGGTATGGAGGGATAAAAGTAATTGCCCCAGATAAATACATTCATATTGGGGAAGTTTATCTAAATGAAATGATGCAGTGTTTGTTTTCAAATGTTGCGCAGTTTTCTACTCCACATTGAATTCCACTACACTCTTCACGAAAAGTTAAATATAGATTGTTAGATCTGACAGCCTGAAGGCGGTCGTCCAGCAGTCTTTTAGCCTGTTTCCCTCTTGTTTTGCCTGAAATTCGTTTTTGTGGGTTTTAGGATTTTTTGCACTTCATCACTACTAACCAGTACTAAAGTGCTTGTGTTCACACCTTTGGCCCACACCTAATTTACTTTAAGTCAGTATTAACGTGGTACTACATGTACCAAGGGCCTGTACGTTAAATGTGAGCCAGCAGCATTTATTGTACCAACCACTTAAGTAGGCTTTTAATACACGTGTCAGTCCTGCCATTGCAGCCTGTTTGCAGGTTTGAACTGCCATTTCAACCTGGCAAACTACCCCTTTGCCAGACCTAGACCTCCGTTTTTAATACATATAATTCACCCCTAAGTAGACCCTAAACAGCCAATAGTGCAGGTTGCATTGTATTTAGAAAGCTGGACACTTTTAAGTTTTTATATGTCTTGGAAATGAAAAACTCCTAAATTGTTTTTCACTACTTTGAGGTCTACCCCTGCCATAGTATAACATTGGTTACCTTATTATATTTAATAAGTGATACCTTTTGCCTGGGTCAGGTAGCCAGGATGGGAGGGGTGGAGCTGTTCCCTGCCCCACTTACATTTCAAAGGACCTGCCTCACCACACTCACAAAGACCTTCACCCTAGCCTTTTGCAAAGCCAAATCCCTTGAAGCCTGGGCACGGAGGAAGTAGATTCCAGAACCATCTACAGGGGGGAACTTTAGAAGTTTTTTCTACTTCAAAACTGGCAGGAGAGTCCCTCAAGAACCCCTAAACTATGCAAAATGTTATCTTATGAGTCATTACGGTGAGGGGTCTATCAAGGTGGCTGTGTAGTGGAGGAATTATAATCTAGAAACAGGTGCAGGAAATGCTCTGCCATTCATGGAGGGCACAAAAAAAATGCTTTTTACTTTAAGAAAAAAATGCAGTCAATGGTTTCTTTTTTTAGGATTACAATATTAAGGAGTGATGCTTAAATAAAGAGAAATTGGTAACAGTTCTTTGACAAGAAAAGAGAGGAAATGGAGTTTACTTGATACTGATGCATTATATTTCTGCTTTTAGGTTGTAAAAACTCCTCTGGCTGTGATATTCTAAAGGGACTGTTCTCTGGATGTGGGAATGATGGTCCTTCATAAACTGAACAGCCATAGGATGCATTTAGTGGTAAAACTGAAATCAAACATGCCTGCCTGAAAGCATCAGAAAAACAGGTGCTGTGGTCTGTGAAAGGATAAAGGGCTTGATGGAGGTGTTGTTTTATACATGTTGGACGTTTGAGGGTTCAGAAAACTGAAAATCTTAATGGCAGTTTTATCATGATTTAGTTCTGATGCCCTTTTCACTGTGGCAAGATTATCTGCCCCATAGGAAACACTGGATTACACTACCATATCCTATAATGATAATTTCCATTTAGAAGTATCTAAAAATATAATTCAAGGATTTGTTTTACTCGTTATTCAAAATCCAAATTTATGATGAATTCTGATTAATGTGTTCGAAAAGGTACTTTTAGAAAAGTTACTTTTCCCTGCCCAAACCTCTGGAGGACTTTCAGCCAATAATCAACTGTCATCTGACTTCTGAAGGCTCCCCTGTGGTGAGATATGGATTTCTCCCAGACATAGGACAAAAGGATTGGGTGGAGAAAGGTGATGAACGTTCCTTGACACGATGGCCTGTGGCTGTGCTCAAGGGCTGGTTATACTTCAATGAGTCCTACGCTGTCACAAGCATATGAACCTGACACAAGGCCTTTCCCCTTCCTTTGGCTCTCTAGTCAGTTTGACTCCAAATCCAGTGGGAGAGATAGCCGCCCCAGTCCTGGTTTGAGCTAACCATAAGGGAGGGTAGGATCATTATTATAGCCACACTTCAGGTTGTACGCAAGGAGGTCTGACTAAGGGAGCAAAGGTCTTGTCATCTTGGATTTAGTTACAGAGGGCACTGTGGTATAGCTTACCGTAAAACACACCGGAAGTGATGTAAAAGTGGGTAGGATCACCTCAGGTAACTCTTACCTCATTGGCTAGAGTGTGGCCAGTGGTTGCCCCCACCCACAGGGTGTCACTGGGCAGAAATGTGGCATCCCCAGTACCCTTCTCAGAAGATTCCTAGGCCTGAGAATAATCAGAAGGAAGACTGCCTGCTGTCTGAAGAACCTGAAGGAAGACTGTACCTCCCTGTCTTTAACCCAGAACCCAAGAATTTACTCCAAGGGTCAGTGGGCTGGCCTCTTGTTTGAGCTACATGGCTACAGAAAGTTTCAAGAGGCTTTTTCCTGCTTTCCTGCTGACCAGTCCCAATCGAACCAAACCTCATCTCCTCTGCTGGCCTCTGTGGGAGTGAGTCCTGGCCTTCAAGTACAGAACTGAGGTCCTGGAACCTTGGCTGTGGTCTGAGGTTACACTGGATTCAACAATGAGCAACACCCGATTGACGGCTTCCCCACACTGAACAGTGAGCAACACCAGATCGACAGCTTCACTGGACTTGAGGCCAAGCAGCATCCAAGCAACTCTGGCAATCTGTCTTGACAGCTTCATGAGCCCGACGCCATGTAGCCTTCGATCAACTCTGAGACCTTGCATAGCGGCTCCCCATAATTGTCGAGCCTCTCCTTGAATCCAGTTGGCCTCCTGGCCCTGCTGAAGACTTTCTATCTCCATAAATGTTTTGAAGTGAGAAGGTCACTTTGTGAGCAGGATAAACCTGGTACTATCTGATCCACTCTTCATTGTGGTCAGCCTTAAATCTTACCCATGTACCAGTACAGCAAGACAAGTGATTTTGTTGGTGCTCTTTTTAAATACACATTTTAAAAATTCATACCTCCAGCTTTATTTATTGGATTTTTTGTCATTTTTGTGTCATTGTTTGTATGAACATGTTCTCTATTTTTCTAAATTGGTTTGAGATTTTGCCTTTAGTTGTGTTTTCACTTTTTTACTGTTTGAGTAATGCATAAATACCTTACACATTGCCTCTAAATTAAGACTGACTGCTCTATGCCATAGTTACCAGGGGGTTGAGCAGAGGTTTATTTAGTGACTTATGTGATTCACCCTGACAACATTTGTGATTAATATTTGAGGTGTACTCTCAACCACCTCAACTAATACTCAATTTTTTAACACTGGTGTTCACCAGTGGGATATAGTACTTATGCTTGCACAGTTCCTCTCGGCAATGTATGTAAAATCAAAAATCCTTTTGTGTAACTGACATCAAAATCTTTTTAAAATGTTTACATTCTCCTTTGCTTTCCAATGGTCATTTTTCAGATTTTTCCTAAATACCACTCCTCTCATATTTTTGCTACTGTAATATTGTGCAAAGATGGAGGTAGGGCTCAGCAGCATTGAGGGCTTCACCATAGCACATCTGATGGAGAGGTGTAAAGATAGGGAGTTGTGCTTTGGGAAGGGTTCATAAAGGTGGGCTATGAAATAATCCGAAGCCCAGCCACTGTGAGTACTACAAAGGAACAAGAGGATGATACTGAGGAGAAATGGAATGTGGTGGAGGAAAAAGAGGAGAATTAATCTGCGGGGGCTTTAGGGGCAGATGAGAAGGAAGAGGGGCCACAGGGTTGATGTCAGCTACATTATCTGTGACAGGAAGCTGTGCTTTGTCTGCCAGCCTGACCCTCTCAGAGTTGGAGTACAGGAAAGCTGAGAGAACCCTGAAGTTGCAACTAGCTTCCATGGGCCTGGAGGAGAAAAAGAAGGCTGTGGAGGAGAATAAAGCTGAGGCACTCGCATTCAGCTCTTTGGAGAAAAAGAGACTGGCCTTGGAGGAGGAGAAAATATGGTTGGCTCATACAGTGAGCTATTAAATGCTGGACCACGAGGCAAGACAGGTTTTGGAGTCCAATAGAGACAGTGGCAGCAACATAGAGGTGTCTAAAAGAAGCTCCTTAATGACTTTTGTAATTCAACCTGACAAGGATTGTGATTATTATTTAGGGTAGGTTCTCATAATGTCAATCAATACACCAATTTCCTACAGCCTGCATGTGAGCATCGCATGCTATGCCCCTAGTGCCTGGGAGATTCAATGTCACCATCTTGAGTGAGGCAGCACACTACCGCTGTATCTCCAATACATACACTCATTTAAAGACAGTTTCAAGGCAACCATGGGTGCCAGTGCCAGCATCCTGGGATCTTGATCACAAAACCACCTCTCTGATGTGGAAACTAACAGTAATTCCTAACAGATAATCAGTCTAGGGAAGATTTTTCACTCATCTATCAGATACTTTGTAGTTTCTCCTTTAAATGTCAGGACTGACAATTGACTTAGGTAGGGATGAGCAGTGAAGTCCTTGACTTACCAGAGTGAATACCTCAATAGTCATTTAATCTGGCCAAGACACTCAATTTTCCAGAGTTTTCTATTTCTAAATTTAACAACCATCACTATAAGCCTAGCTGAAATCCAGTTTAAGCATGTAGTTACACATCTCAGGATGAGAAATCTCTTTTGGCCAGGCTGTCATAGTCAGTACAGTTTTCTAAGATGCCTGAAATTCATTTTGAATTATGGAGAGATAATCTGCTTCACAATTCCCTAGCTGACACAAATGCAACAGGCAGGGGCTATACACATTGGAATTCATTGCATTTCTGTGGCCTTCACATGCAGTAAGGGCAGGCTCACAGTTGTAAGGGCAATCTTGGGAGGTCAAGGCACACGGTTTAGCAGAGCACATGTGTGATCAGGCTTCTATTGCCCCAGTGCAATCTAGGATTACTGGGCTGCAATTGTGATCGCGAAAGTTGTCTACCCCTGGAGTCCTTTGTATACAGCATTATTGACCCCAAAAACGAATTACCAAGTACACCTCTGTAGTACTTGATTAACATAGAAAAGAGGCAGAATGGTTGTAGGGCCCGCTCAAGGAGGTGATGAGGGTTAAATACTCAGAACAAAGTAAAACATGATAAAATCTTTAAATAAGGCTACAACTTCTGTTAGTCCTCTAATTTGCTAAAGAAAAGTGCTTTAATACACATATCACCAATATTAAAACAGGATGATTATTAGCAGAGACAATCAGAATGCTTTAGCTCCTTTCTAACCATATATTTGACTCAAAACGCTATTAGAACACAAACCTGTTAACGCTGAGTCTATCATTAATATTAGTCTGAAATGAAAGGCTGTGACCACCAGTCAGTTTTGCTAGCTTGGAACCATGCTTCAGAGATAATTTCCTATTTAATGCAATGGGGACAAGTTCACCGGCATCCTCGCAGCATCAGAGTAAAAATTAACCACTCCCCAATACAGTAGATGCGGAATTTACAAGCAGTAGCTGTTTACAAAGTCTCACAAGTGATATTTTTTCAAGAGCTAAATTGTGGTTCTCTATTTTGACAGGACTGAATTTTGACTTGTTCACTGCAATCAATAGTTTTAAGAGGTTTTGTTGCACCTGCCAAAAAACTTCTAAGACCCAAGCAATACCCACAGCCCACAAAAGATACGAAGAACCCATGCAAGCTTCACAAACTGTAACAGTCACTCTGTGGGTGATAGTGGCAAAGTCCAGTGTTCAATGCCTCGAGCTTTGGGATAATCTATGTGAGTCGACAAGCAGAGAGGCTATAAAAGGGCCGGACAACGGATGGTTCTGGTGTAAGTTTACTAGAATCCCCATGCAAAGGAAACCTCACACATCAGCCTCTCTGAATCCCCGAACCAGGGGTTCTAGCGCAGCTACCCCCTCAAGCCTCTGTGGGACAACAAAGGGTGAAGGTCATAGAATGTTTTTCTTGCTGCACAGTCTGTCATTGGCAAACATAAATCTTTTTGTTATAGTGGCATGAAATTCAGCTGACAAAAGTACAAATATTCTGAAACACCTTACTGGTCAAGGTGGTCAGTGTTTTGGAGCGAGCTGATCATTTACCTCTTCTGCAATATGCAATTTATCTGGGTCTCCTTCAATTAAAAGTGACACAGACACTACATGATCCCCTCTTGCCAAGGCCATGGACAACAAGAGCGTCTCCATGACTGGTTCCACTCGGCTCAGGTGATGTGTTTATGGATCCCAGGAATACTGACTCATTTCACAGAAATGCAGATCATTCACAAAAAGGGAGTAGAGATCACTATGTCAAAGTCACTGCTGTACCTTATAAAAGAAAGAGCCCTTACAGGCTCATCAATAGGGCACTCTAGTGGAGGTCATTAGGTAAAGAAAAGCAAAGGAAAGGCTACCATATCAGGAGAGGCCTGGGCAGCCTCACACCAAGCACTATACCACATTAGGTTGTCCCCACAGACGTTGAGCTCAAAATGAATTCTGCCATGCACAATACAAAAGGTGCACACATCTAGCTCTCAAATCTGATATGCTCAAACATGTACATACACTTTCCATATTTGACCCATTCACATGGAGTAAAGGTTGCCAGTTAAGTGAGTCTGATAGAACCTTTTACAAAAATAATGTCAGCAGGCATGCCCCCGGGAAGGTGACAGAGAAAACGTCTTGTACCTTCTCCAGATATCATACCGCTGATGCCAGTCTTATGGAGCACAGCAGGAAGGGCCTAACCACTCTTTTGAGGAAGGGCTTGCTTTGAGTGCTCTTGGGTTTAGTACATTTAACAGCAAGACCCCCTGGTTAATGTGCTTGTTTTCTCACTTGGTAAAATGTCAGATTATTGGATAGTTTATAGGTACAACCTTCAGGACAGTAAAGTTTCCTCAGAGCCCTGGAGGGGATTTTCCGTCCCAGCAGCACATATGGCTCTAATATAGTCAGTAGGCCAGTATCAAGGGTGCCCAAATGAAAAATGTGGGACACATACTGGGCAGCCAGAATCCCTACAGTGCATCACAGTGTATGTGTGTGTGTGTGTACATGGGATGTATGCTAAATAATGTGATGCCAGAGCATGTGTGTTTCTGTGTCCACAGTGTGGGTAGGTGTATGTGAGAATGAATGTGTAGACTCTCCTTTAACCTCCTGTCATTTTGAAGGTTCTTACTGGATTCATGGTGACCATTTCATACATACATTTCTGATCAAATAGTGGCCATAATGGTCAACCTTGGTGTTATTATGGTCATCATTGGCCACTCAGCAGAACCCTAGCATCTGGTGGACATATTTAGAATCTGAGGTAAGTCATGATTAAGCACAAAAGATGGTTCTATTCCAGACAAGTATGCTAAACATAACTGTCAACAAGTCTAGTGATGCAAGTCCAGTGACTTGTAGTAGATTGCTTTATTTCTCAGGCAATCCTCTCTGTGATGGGATGCAGAGCATTTCCAGTTTGTTCATGTGGAGCAAAATGAGACAAATGGGTCAGTACATGAAGATAACGTTATGAGTATTTTGCAAATACAGATCAAAATATTGATGCATAATAATGTGTTTAGTTAACACCCTTGTAATTTTTCAGACAGGATTCTCATTGTGCAGCTTTCCAAAGCAATATGATTGAAAGCTTGCAAGATTCAACTAGTGTCTCAGCATTTTCAAGAACTCCAGTGGCCACCTTAGGTGCTGGGATGATAAATTAAGAAGTGCGACTATTAGTGTTTGCGACGTTTTGTGATCCCCAATTTAGTAATCACAAACAAAAGTATGTTTTACACTTTTTGCTATTCCCAGTAAATATTAATGAAGTAGGGCACAGTTTGCAACCCATGGGGAATCGCAAATATCACAGGGATGTTGGCCTGCTGGGGTCAGCAGGCCACCATGTCTCTGATTGCTTTTAAATAAAGCAATCTTTTTTTCTGTAAAATTCCTTAATGGAAAACTGGATGCGTTTAAAAAAAAACTCCCTCCCTATTTGCGAATGAGTTACCACCAACGCTGAGTTGGTGGCAAAGTGTGAATGTTTTGCGACCGCATTTTGGTCGCAAAACATTTGTACATATCATTCAGATTCGGTATTTGGAAGGGACAACCTCAACAAGCCCCTTCTGAATACCGAATTGCAAAACCCAAATATTGATTCGTTAACAGGGTACCGAATCACAAATTTGTGATCTGTACATCCCAAAAAGTGTTTTTCTGGTCACAAACGGACTGCTGTTGTGAATAGGGCCATTTACGAACTAATAAATTCTTTGTACATCAGGGCCATTGTACTTTTCAAGATCCCCAATTCTAGGCAGACCGAACATGGAGCAAATTGATTTGATTTTTCACTCTAATTTTATTGAATTTATAAAGCAATATTTCCGAAGTGTTATATATTAAAATATAAAAGAAACCATACATTTATGTGTAAACCAGAGTTCTAGCATCATCTCAAGATGGTGTTCATCATGTTCATTTCAGAATTCACCAATTCACAATTCACCATTACAGTCAATAGCATTGCCTGTTCTAAAGGTTAAAATGAAGTTTAGGTTAGGACAGAAAGCGAAGGTAATCGCATGGGTAAGAGAAAAAGGAAAAAGGAAAGGGACAGGAAAAGAGAAAAAAAAATGAATCCAACGTTCCACTTTGGCTTGCTTAACAATACTATACTATGAAGCACGTGCAGCCAATTAGTACTGAAACAGATGAGGAAAGCCAGCAAGGTCCTGAAGAACCGTGCAGAGGGGAGAAGAAGGAACCTTGTGGTGAGTGTGGGATGGTGAGCTCCTGGGACCAGGATGATTGGAGAGGCGTAGACTGTGGGCTGCATGGAGCCAGTCTGCTGCCCACTCAAATACTAGGGTTCTGTGACATTGCTGTATGGTTATTTGGTGCCCAGAGAACACAAGGCACTGACACAGAGGGAGGGAGCTATAGCCGGGTCAGCACTGGGTTGTTACCTGCATAAGCAGAGGAGCATCATAGACCTGAAAAACCGTGGCTGGGTAATGCAGATGAAAAACAGAGGGGGGTTAGCAGCCTAGTTCTGAAAGATAGCTGTGGAGGTGGACTTGTGCTGTCACTCCTTCCCCCAAGAAGTGAACATTTGACTTGGAGAAGTAAGTGGAGTGCGGCTGGGTCAGAGACCCCAGAAGGGGCAGGCATGAGCCCTTGAGACTGCCATGATCAAAACTGGTTTAAGTATATATGAAAGTGATGGATGGCATGTTTGAATTATTATCAGCCACTGGTAGTTACTCAGGCCACATTCCAGTCCATCATTATCTTTTACATCATGTGACCTCAGTTTGGACACAGCTATGTAAAAATCAGCCTTGACCCTGCTCCAATAGGAACAGTCTGCCTGACCTGCATAAACAGTCCTGGGTTGCTTGTGTTCCAGTTCAGGCAGGAACTTGTTTGGCAGTTCAGGTTTCAGCCCTTTGCTGCCACTGATGGAACTGTATGGGATACAGTTGGGTCATTTTTAGGTTTTGTTTCAGACAGCAAAGGCACTGTCCGCAGTGAGGGGTATTGTTTGTGATTAAGGGCTTAAAGCACGCCCGTTGCTTGCCATTTGTTGGCATCATTGCCACACTTATTTGCTGCCTCCTAACTGGCCAGAGTGTGTTCTGCATCACTTCCTTTTCTGTCTTTGGCATATGGACCAATCACAGATTTATTCATTTTAATTAGTGCCCATCCACTTCTTCAGCTGTCATTAAGGTACGATTTATTTTTTCATGACTAAGCACAAAAGATGGTTCTATTCCAGACAAGTATGCTAAACATAACTCTCAACAAGTCCAGTGACTTGTAGTAGATTGCTTTATTTCTCAGGCAATCCTCTCTGTGATGGGATGCAGAGCATTTCCAGTTTGTTCATGTGGAGCAAAATGAGACAAATGGGTCAGTACATGAAGATAACGTTATGAGTATTTTGCAAATACAGATCAAAATATTGATGCATAATAATGTGTTTAGTTAACACCCTTGTAATTTTTCAGACAGGATTCTCATTGTGCAGCTTTCCAAAGCAATATGATTGAAAGCTTGCAAGATTCAACTAGTGTCTCAGCATTTTCAAGAACTCCAGTGGCCACCTTAGGTGCTGGGATGATAAATTAAGAAGTGCGACTATTAGTGTTTGCGACGTTTTGTGATCCCCAATTTAGTAATCACAAACAAAAGTATGTTTTACACTTTTTGCTATTCCCAGTAAATATTAATGAAGTAGGGCACAGTTTGCAACCCATGGAGAATCGCAAATATCACGGGGATGTTGGCCTGCTGTGGTCAGCAGGCCACCATGTCTCTGATTGCTTTTAAATAAAGCAATCTTTTTTTCTGTAAAATTCCTTAATGGAAAACTGGATGCGTTTAAAAAAAAACTCCCTCCCTATTTGCGAATGAGTTACCACCAACGCTGAGTTGGTGGCAAAGTGTGAATGTTTTGCGACCGCATTTTGGTCGCAAAACATTTGTACATATCATTCAGATTCGGTATTTGGAAGGGACAACCTCAACAAGCCCCTTCTGAATACCGAATTGCAAAACCCAAATATTGATTCGTTAACAGGGTACCGAATCACAAATTTGTGATCTGTACATCCCAAAAAGTGTTTTTCTGGTCACAAACGGACTGCTGTTGTGAATAGGGCCATTTACGAACTAATAAATTCTTTGTACATCAGGGCCATTGTACTTTTCAAGATCCCCAATTCTAGGCAGACCGAACATGGAGCAAATTGATTTGATTTTTCACTCTAATTTTATTGAATTTATAAAGCAATATTTCCGAAGTGTTATATATTAAAATATAAAAGAAACCATACATTTATGTGTAAACCAGAGTTCTAGCATCATCTCAAGATGGTGTTCATCATGTTCATTTCAGAATTCACCAATTCACAATTCACCATTACAGTCAATAGCATTGCCTGTTCTAAAGGTTAAAATGAAGTTTAGGTTAGGACAGAAAGCGAAGGTAATCGCATGGGTAAGAGAAAAAGGAAAAAGGAAAGGGACAGGAAAAGAGAAAAAAAAATGAATCCAACGTTCCACTTTGGCTTGCTTAACAATACTATACTATGAAGCACGTGCAGCCAATTAGTACTGAAACAGATGAGGAAAGCCAGCAAGGTCCTGAAGAACCGTGCAGAGGGGAGAAGAAGGAACCTTGTGGTGAGTGTGGGATGGTGAGCTCCTGGGACCAGGATGATTGGAGAGGCGTAGACTGTGGGCTGCATGGAGCCAGTCTGCTGCCCACTCAAATACTAGGGTTCTGTGACATTGCTGTATGGTTATTTGGTGCCCAGAGAACACAAGGCACTGACACAGAGGGAGGGAGCTATAGCCGGGTCAGCACTGGGTTGTTACCTGCATAAGCAGAGGAGCATCATAGACCTGAAAAACCGTGGCTGGGTAATGCAGATGAAAAACAGAGGGGGGTTAGCAGCCTAGTTCTGAAAGATAGCTGTGGAGGTGGACTTGTGCTGTCACTCCTTCCCCCAAGAAGTGAACATTTGACTTGGAGAAGTAAGTGGAGTGCGGCTGGGTCAGAGACCCCAGAAGGGGCAGGCATGAGCCCTTGAGACTGCCATGATCAAAACTGGTTTAAGTATATATGAAAGTGATGGATGGCATGTTTGAATTATTATCAGCCACTGGTAGTTACTCAGGCCACATTCCAGTCCATCATTATCTTTTACATCATGTGACCTCAGTTTGGACACAGCTATGTAAAAATCAGCCTTGACCCTGCTCCAATAGGAACAGTCTGCCTGACCTGCATAAACAGTCCTGGGTTGCTTGTGTTCCAGTTCAGGCAGGAACTTGTTTGGCAGTTCAGGTTTCAGCCCTTTGCTGCCACTGATGGAACTGTATGGGATACAGTTGGGTCATTTTTAGGTTTTGTTTCAGACAGCAAAGGCACTGTCCGCAGTGAGGGGTATTGTTTGTGATTAAGGGCTTAAAGCACGCCCATTGCTTGCCATTTGTTGGCATCATTGCCACACTTATTTGCTGCCTCCTAACTGGCCAGAGTGTGTTCTGCATCACTTCCTTTTCTGTCTTTGGCATATGGACCAATCACAGATTTATTCATTTTAATTAGTGCCCATCCACTTCTTCAGCTGTCATTAAGGTACGATTTATTTTTTCATGACTAAGCACAAAAGATGGTTCTATTCCAGACAAGTATGCTAAACATAACTCTCAACAAGTCCAGTGACTTGTAGTAGATTGCTTTATTTCTCAAGCAATCCTCTCTGTGATAGGATGCAGAACATTTCCAGTTTGTTCATGTGGAGCAAAATGAGGCAAATGGGTCAGTACATGAAGATAACGTTATGAGTATTTTGCAAATACAGATCAAAATATTGATTCATAATATTGTGTTTAGTTAACACCCTTGTAATGTTTCAGACAGGATACTCATTGTGCAGCTTTCCAAAGCAATATGATTGAAAGCTTGCAAGATTCAGCTAGAGTCTCAGCATTTTCAAGAACTACAGTGGCCACCCTAGGTGCTTGGATGATAAAGAAAGAAGTGCGACTATTGGTGTTTGCGATGACCAAATAGCGAAGTTTTGTGATCCCCAATTTAGTAATCACAAACAAAAGTATGTTTTACACTTTTTGCTATTCCCAGTAAATATTAATGAAGTAGGTCTCAGTTTGCAACCCATGGGGAATCGCAAATATCACAGGGATGTTGGCCTGCTGGGGTCAGCAGGCCACCATGTCTCTGATTGCTTTTAAGTAAAGCAATCTTTTTTCTGGAAAATTCCTTAATGGAAAACTGGATGCGTTTTTAAAAAAAACGTTTTTTTCATGTTTTAGAGTAGGCAGTGGTCCCACTGTTAAAAAATATTCCTTGGGGACCCCTCCCTATTTGGGAATGAGTTACCACCAACGCTGAGTTGGTGGTAAAGTAAGAATGTTTTGCGACCGCATTTTGGTCGGAAAACATTTGTACACATCATTCAGATTCGGTATTTGGAGGGGACACCCTCAACAAGCCCCTTCCGAATACCGAATTGCAAAACCCAAACTTTGATTCGTTAACAGGTTACCGAATCACAAATTTGTGATCTCTACTTCCCAAAAAGTGTTTTTTTGGTCACAAACGGACTGCTGTTGTGAATCGGGCCATTTGCGAACTAATACATTCTTTGTACATAAGGGCCATTGTACTTTTCAAGATCCCCAATTCTAGGCAGACCAGACGTGGAGCAAATTGATTTGATTTTTCACTCTGATTTTATTGAATTTATAAAGCAATATTTCTGAAGTGTTATATATTAAAATATAAAAGAAACCATACATTTATGTGTAAACCAGAGTTCTAGCATCATCCCAAGATGGTGTTCATCATGTTCATTTCAGAATTCACCAATTCACAATTCACCATTACAGTCAATAGTATTGCCTGTTCTAAAGGTTAAAATGAAGTCTAGGTTAGGACAGAAAGCGAAGGTAATCACATGGGTAAGAGAAAAGGAAAAAGGAAAGGGACAGGAAAAGAGAAAAAAAAAATGAATCCAGCGTTCCACTTTGGCTTGCTTAACAATACTATACTATGAAGCACGTGCATCCAATTAGTACTGAAACAGATGAGGAAAACCAGCAAGGTCCTGAAGAACCGTGCAGAGGGGAGACGAAGGAATCTTGTGGTGAGTGTGGGATGGTGAGCTCCTGGGACCAGGATGATTGGAGAGATGTAGACTGTGGGCTGCTTGGAGCCAATCTGCTGCCCACTCAAATACTAGGGTTCTGTGACATTGCTGCATGGTTATTTGGTGCCCAGAGAACACAAGGCACTGACACAGAAGGAGGGAGCTATGGCCGGGTCAGCACTGGGTTGTTACCGGCATAAGCAGGGGAGCATCATAGACCTGAAAAACCGTGGCTGGGTAATGCAGATGAAAAACAGAGGGGGTTAGCAGCCTAGTTCTGAAAGATAGCTGTGGAGGTGGACTTGTGCTGTCACTCCTTCCCCCAAGAAGTGAACATTTGACTTGGAGAAGTAAGTGGAGTGTGGCTGGGTCAGAGACCCCAGAAGGGGCAGGCATGAGACCTTGAGACTGCCATGATCAAAACTGGTTTAAGTATATATAAAAGTGATGGATGGCATGTTTGAATTATTCTCAGCCACTGGTAGTTCCTCAGGTCACATTCCAGTCCATCATTATCTTTTACATCATGCGACCTCAGTTTGTACACAGCTATGTAAAAATCAGCCTTGACCCTGCTCCAATAGGAACAGGACCTGCATAACCAGTCCTGGGTTGCTTGTGTTCCAGTTCAGGGAGGAACCTGTTTGGCAGTTCAGGTTTCAGCCCTTTGCTGCCACTGATGGAACTGTATGGGATAGAGTTGGGTCATTTTTAGGTTTTGTTGCAGACAGCAAAGGTGCTGTCCACAGTGAGGGATATTGTTTGTGATTAAGGGCTTAAAGCACGCCCATTGCTTGCCATTTGTTGGCATCATTGCCACACTTATTTGATGCCTCCTAACTGGCCAGAGTGTGTTCTGCATCACTTCTTTTTCTGTCTTTGGCACATGGACCAATCACAGATTTATTCATTTTAATTAGTGCCCATCGACTTCTTCAGCTGTCATTAAGGTACTATTTCTTTTTTTACTTTGCATTTTTATTATTGCGCAAACTCCATTCAAGTCCAAGTTATGGGAGCGCTTTACATGGGCACCGCTTACATTACACAAAATCACATTCATTTTTTTAGACACTTATGAGATATTAAGTTATTTGGCAAGAATCACAAGATGTTGGGCAGACACAGAAATTCAAACTTGTTTCTCCAGTTACAAAGTCGGCAGCTCTCGTTGTAATGCCACATCCATCGCACGCCCTCACACCCACTGCTTCCCCATTTCGGGGTTTAAATAAAAAAGGAATGCTGGGTCCAGAAGGTTTTCTCAGAGCCCCCACCAGCTGTGCCCAGCATCAGGGTTTCTGAACAATAAGACTCCTGTCAGGTCTTGATTCTATATTCCACAACCTTCACCCCTTCTTTCTTCTTTTGTCACTGCTTCATTATCTTTCTCTTGCTACTTTATTTTCCCTTTTCAGCCTCCCACTGTCTCCCGCTTGCTGTGGGTCTAAGTGTGATCATGCTAAAGTCCCAGGCTACAGAAATAAGTGTGTATGCTCACCATCCGCAAATATTAAGCACTTCCAGTACCTTCTTTGCACTACACATGTTTACTCGATCACATGCACTCATTCATATACTTTGTTTATTACAGTGTTTTGTGGCCCCCCTTTGAAAAAACCCTCCTGCCACAACACTCACTCTGCACCTAAAGGTATAGCCTCGTGCACTGAGCAGTAGGGGGTGACTGAACCATTTTCAAGCTGTTTTTGATCTGAGCTCCAGCTGCAGGTACTGCAGATAGACTTGCAGGCTTCTGAGGCACACTCGAAAAGCCACCCGTATCTGTGAAGTTGTACACGTGCTATATGCTTGTGTTGGAATATATCATTATGTATGCCCAGCAGTGCCTTTGCTGCTACCTTTGTCTCTTATGCCACATAATTCCACTCCACTCCACACAATGCCACTCTACTTCACTGTACTCTAATATACTCTATTCAAATCCTCACAATTCCACTCAATTCCTCTCCACAAAATGGTACACAATTCGTCTCAACTTCAAACAGTGCCGCGCAATTCCATTCCAAACTACACACTGCTACTCAATTCCACGCTCACTTCCCTCGATACAATGCCACACACTTTCCACTCCACATGATTCCACTCCATGGCACACAAATACACTCCACTCCATGCCACACAGTGCTACGAGACTGCATTGTACTCCACACAGTGCCACACAATTTAGTTCTGTTACAATTCCACACAATTCCACTCCACACAATGCCAAACAATTCCACACCACAATACACACTGCCACACAATTCCACTCTACACCACACAAATCCATTCCACTCCATGCCACATACTGACACACAATTCCAATCCACTCCACTCCACTCCACACAATGCCACACAATTCCACTCCACATTGTTCCACCCAGTGCCGTGCAAAACCACTCCTCACCTTATAATGCCATGAATTTTCCCTCAACTGCACTGCAGTCTTCACCATGCCACACAATTACACACCAGGCCACACAATTCCAATCCACTCCATACAATGCTACATAATTACACTTCACACCACACATTTCTACTCCACTCCACTACACGCCACACAATGCCACTCTACTCCACTCCACACAATGTCACTTCACACCACACAATATCACTCTACTCCATTACATACAATGTCACTCCTCTCCAAACCTCTCAATGCCCCTCCACTCCACACAGTACCACTCCATCCTGCACAATGCCACTCCATGCCACAAAATGCCACTCCACTCCATGCCATACAATGACAATCCACTCCACACAACAACACTCTACGCCACACCTCCCTAATCCACTCCACCAAAACCAATAGATTTCACATAGGTGAGGCCTTTTGGCCTTGCCAATTTATTTCATTATGACAGCCATGCACAAATCTTGAATGATAGATGTGAGAATGAAACAGTGCAAGAACCTGCCAGTAGCAGTACATTCTAGCTAACATGCACACTTGCTAATGGAAGGAAGGCCATAACACAAATAAATAGAGCACTGACATTAGGCCTTCATGGTAAATTGACACAATTAAAGAAGAAATAGGGACAGCACCTGCTCTGTAACTGATAGATGAGTAATGAGGGGGTGGTGGTGTGATATGCCCCTTGGTCCTCTTGCAAAGCAATGTTCAAGTTGCAGCAATATTACTGTCTGCAGAGAGGGCACCTGACACCTAAAAGGTTAGGAAAAATATACTCAAACATAGGGTCTAATTTCACGAGGTGCAATCCTGAGAACACAGGCATCTTTCACATCATATGGGGATACCCAATAGTGGTAGGCTACTGGAAGAGAGTGGTTGTAACAAATGAAAGGGTCACAAGGCATACAGAATTACTTAACCCCAGAAGCTGCTTTCTGAGGTTATTCTCAGGACCTTGAAAGAAAAAAGTAGGGAACTTTTTTTTGGATCATGCACTACTCTTGGATAAAAGATGCTTAGCATTGAAGTAGAGTTCAGTGTCAGGCTGTGGAAAACTATGGTGTTCTGTTTGGTGGACCTGGAGGTAATGACCCTCTGGTTAGAAAACTGCAAAGGCAGTGACAAGAGAGAATTTTCCCAAGGATGGCACGAAAAATCAAAATCCTTCAAGGAGCAGGTAAACCTATCAGTAGACCCTGAGGTTTTTAGGAACTATAGAACAGAGACACCAGATTAAAAATTAACAATTTTATGTTTCGGGTCTGGGATCTGCTGAATCTTGCTTGGACAGGCCCATTCTCACTCTAATCATCATGTGCATCACAGGATGACCCGTCCATTTCCTTGTCAGGAGGCCGCAATACATGCGCTGACTTGATTGTCGGTCACACTGTTCAATGCATTCACCCCACAGCACACACCCACATCGAAATGAAAATTAATGTAAGTAATACATTGAATATTTTTGTGTATACATCTCTACCATCCATCTAAATTAAATGCTTAATAGCTATATTGATTTGTCATCTAAATGTTCACTAAAGCTAAGCTCAAATTTTAAGACTGGTTATTCAAGTTTGGTACTACTGATGATGCATATCAAGCACATGAGAGGAAGTTGTTTTTGATTGTCATAGGAGAATGCATCACAAAATTGTACTCAATAATTTGTTATAGTTGATAAATAAAAAAACCTGAAAAATCCTCTGAAAAAAGAGTAAGGGATAAGGAAACAGAAAAGGAAAGGAAAGGAAAACTAAACAGCGAAACACAAGATGGAGATTAAGGGAAGCCGAAAAAATAAAAGGAAGAGGCAAGTTAAAATAAAAGGTAATGAAACAAGAAAGAGAATCAGGAAAAGTAAATTAAAAATACAAATGAGATTGGTATAGATATAAAAAATGGAAAAGGATACGAGGTAATATGTTGTATAGCCATTTTAGTGCTGCTTTTAGGCACAGAATTTTGGAAAGTAGGACTGCCACTTACACCCTTTAGCACGGTTACATTTTATTCTGCTTCATTTTTATTATTTCAGCATCGGCCACATTCATGGTGCTGTTTTATTTTCTTTATCTAGTTGTCCTTTCACCTAGGAAAGAATTGCGTTCCTCAGAGGGACATTCTTCTCACTTTGTGCTTTCCTCAAGGCTGCAGCAAGATAGAGTTGCCGGCAAAGTGGTACACTAAGTCTCAACCATTCACAGAAACATACACATTTTTACGTGGGGACATTTTCCCAGAACATTACTTTTTTATTATAAAACCACTTCTCTGTATCATGTATGTTAGAGGGAGATTCTAGCCAGATGACCACAACCGCATGCTGATTGACTTTGCTACAGCTGCTTGCTGAGACTACCGGTTTCCTGACCTATATGGGGGATGGTATCTTTCTACAAAACAGGCTTCCTTGCTCAGGTACGGGGGATGATGTCTTCCCAGGGGAATAAGCTGAAGGGTGGATTAGGGCTTATCATGCAGTGCTCTAAAATAGCTTAGGTAGGAACCACATATATTACGCATAGTGACCGTATGGTGGGACTTTTCTTGTGTTTCACTTTCCTTGTCACCTTTTTGCTTCTAATGTGTTTTATCATCCTAGTTATTGCAATTCATGCCATTTTATCTAAGATGCAGTTGTTTCAATAAATCGTATTGAACCATTCTCTGCCTCTGTCTGTCTTTGCATGTGTGAGACTAATGTAACAAGAGAAAAGGATAAGATCTGATACACCATGATTTCCTTGAGAAGTCATTCTTGCCATGCACCCAGTTGCCACAAGCATCCCCTGTTCCCGGACTTAGATGAGGAGCTGCGAGTTGGCCGGAAATGGATTAGGCCGGCAGTTGACACATGATGTGGGATTGGACAGAGGTCCCCACAATTCAGGTGATGCTGCCGCCCAAATCCAGCAGCCTCACTAGGATAATGAGAGCCCACTTGACAAATTATAGTAAAGAAAAATGTAAAAGGCAATGGCTGCCCACGTAGTGACAGAAATGTAGGTCTTGATTAAAAAGAAAGTACACATTTTCTTAGGTTCGTTGTTATTCACCAACTTCTGAGACATGCAGTCTTAAACACCGTTTTTCGCATGAGTAGATTTTCTCACATCTAAAATAACACCAAACTAGTGTCATATTACACCTAGGTAATTCCTTTAAAGAACACACAATGTGGAGTTACAGTTGTAAAACCAGGTATTTGGTCATGTTAAGTACAACATAAGTGTCAAAATAGCTTTGTGCTTCAGGCCCTTAGTCTAATAACATTTCATCTGCTGAAAGGAACCATAATCTGTGTAGGAAACATTAGAGAACACTTGCAGGAATCAGATCAGAATAATCACTTCTTGCACGTTATTCCTCAAAAAACTGTAATCCCTTTTCTTACCTTCCTCCTAGGACTTCTTTTGTAAGCAATTGGTTTCATAGTTGAGAGGGGCAGAAGCCCCACTAAAATAATAAACTCAGACCTTGTCAGAGTGAACCAGGTTGGTCCGGTCCAAGAGTTGTCTTCTGACTTAGAAGAAATTCAGAGAAGGTAGAGTCTTCAGTGGAAAGTGCACAAAAATGGGGTTGCCGATGACAGGAAGCCACTGCTCGAAGTGTCGGTGAGGCCATCAATGAAGGCAGGAAAAATGTTGAGCGGGAAAAGTCAAGAGTTTGAACCAAAGAGGTCGACGTTAAACCCCATGAAGCTTTCTACGATTGGACTTAGAAGTTTTTCTGGAGCTCAGATTTTCACAGTCAGACAAACCTCAGACTGTACACGAAGAAGGCTCAACGAGGGTTGGATACTGCTGTTGGAAGATCCCGCTGAGCAGGGTTTGAGGCTGCAGATAAGAACATAGTTGGAGCTTCGGTGGAGTCGGTGGAGTCGGTGCCAACAGTGATGCACCCTTGGTAGATCAGGTTGCAGGTAAGCCTTAGTTCCATGAAGGTTATCAAGACAAAAACTTGCAGAAACTTTTTGAAGTATCATCTGTTTGGATTAGGTAGGAGTAGTAACCACTGATGCCAGCCAAGGGTCCAGGACCTGACGGGCACCACTTGAGACACCATCCAGCAGAGGCCAACAGCAAGGTCTAAGCAGGTCATGTTCATTCTGGTCAGCTAGGGAGGCCTCTGGAACCTTGTTGTATCCCTGTAGCTCAAACAAGAGGCCAGACAATTGACTCCTCGGACAACAGTGGAAAGTCTGTGTTCAAGGCAAGCAGGACCAATCTTCCTTCTTCAGACAGCAGGGCAATCCTTCTACTGAATCTACCACAGGCCCAGATGAGTTCTGAAGTAAGATTCTGAAGGTGCAACGTTTATCCAGTCATTGTGTAAGAAAAGTACCTGACCAACCACCCAAACTGGTTCTGGTCAGCTCTACTCCTTTCCCCTAGCCAAGACTCTGAACTGTCTATGGTGAAAAAGTAAAGGGCAGACCTAGTGTCAGTTTCTTGGGTGTGAGATGCACACAATGCCTTTGAAGTGTGTTCAGGGTAGGGAAACACTCCTCCCTAACTATTCTGTCAGGAAGACTCCATCACCTCACATGACTCCATGTCTGGAAGCAATACGCAGCCTTCAAGCACAACAGGAAAGCCATTCACAGCCATGTGACCCAGGACATTGGCAGAAAGGCACAGTTGTCTTGGGCAGAAAAATCCAACTTGACCATTACAGAGGATTTTAGTTTATAATTCAATTGAGTGTAAGCAGCATGTCTCTATCTACTCCCATACCGAAGTTTTTACTTGTTAAGTCTAATAAGGCAACCCAGTGTTACCCTATGGGAGAGATAGACTTACAGCAGTGAAAAATGACTTCTGGAGTTTTTTGCTGTATGAACATGTAAAACTTAAACCCACACATCCTACTTTTTAAATGCCATGCACCCTGCACTATGAGTGGGTAAAGCTACCTGACGGGTTACTTATAAGTATTAAATGAAGGTTTAGGCAGTTTAAAACTGCATTTTACGTTGCTGTTGTAGGCCTGAGACATATTTTGAAAGGCTACTTTAGTGGAAGGCCCAAGGGTGCTGCTGCCCACTAGTAGCATATAATGTACAGGCCCTGAGTACATGTAGTACATTTTACTAAGGACTCACAAGTCAATTAAATGTACCAATGAGGTGTAGGCTATTGTACCATGTTTAAAGGAGAAATCACAAGCACTTTGTCCCTGAAAACAGGAGTAAAGTGCACAGAGTCATAAAAATCAACAAAACGGGTTCAGTAAAGGAAGGTAAAAATCTGGGGTGACCCTGCAGAACGGCCCAGGTCTAACGCCTAGTATCAGTAATTTCTTGAGTGAAGAAATAATGGTGATTCTTCCAGGCCAATCGTACTGAGCTCCAACAAGTTCATGAATGGCCTTGCAAGACTCTGAATACGTTTGAACCATTCTCTTGTCCACACTGACAATTTGAAAGTTGTGAATATATAATTTATTGTATATTCATATGCTAAGTGAGATAGTCAATCTCAGGCAGATTTGAAAATGTCCTTTGCAGATTGGATTTTCATTGTTAGATCATCTAATTGTTCCCATGGATTGCCCTGCATGTGAATCCAGAATTCACATGAATCAATTAGAAGTTTTATTGTTCCTTTGTAACAAAACCTCTCCTGATTAGATGACACACACATTTGCAAAATGCAAGGACCACGTTTCGACCTAATGCTCCATTAATGACCCACGGTACTTGATAATAACTACTAGATCCTTTTACTACCCTGGTCCGAGGGAGAGAGGAGGTGGCTCCTGGCATGTGGTCTGCATATTTTCAACATGCATACATACGTGGGAAACAGAACTCCCTTTGACAAAAGAGGAAAATGTGTGAAAACATGTCAGGTTTATATAAATTATAGGTCATGCTTTAAATTTCTTAATTACAGAAGTGGTACTGGAACACTTTTCAGAGTGGGTGGTGCTTCCATCAATGTTACATCACTTAAGTGAAAGAATGGTGTGGAGGCACACTGTTATTTACAAATTAAACTGTTCATTTGAAATAACTACGCAACTCACACTGACATGCCAATAGTAAAACGATATAATGCAGAAAGGATAATTTGTGGACATTAGGATTCAACATATATTTATCACCGGCACATCACCAAGTAAAATGACTTGATTTGTTTTGATCCTATGAAAATGTTTTTTTTCCATCACGCTTTGAAACATTTGTACTGTTCATTTACAGGTATTTACATGTTTTCTGTGTTAAGAAAATTACATTCTGTAGACTTTCTTTTCATACTAACTTCACTTCAGGAATTCTTCTAACTTTGCAGTTGGAGAAAGAAACATCACTCTTCATGTTAAAAGAAAAAACAGCTATTTGCCACAGAATGTAGCTTGATATTTGACTTTTTTATTTGAATCCGCAGGCAAACGTAACAAAATAAAAACAACATTTAATGGCATCCTTATTGCTCATTCACAGTCTGAACTCCCGCATGGTTTTTTGGGGGTACTGCAGCAACCCTTCCATCTCTACTTCAAGCGCCTATGCGTTACAGAGCACCCCACAAAGCTGAAAATATTGCACTTTTAAAAATAAAAACGATAGTTTTAATCTATAACTGTTGTTCCTTATCTGGAAATACAATTTCTTATCGCTCCTCATTAATCCCTGATTCCCACACAGCTAAAACCTGCTAAATATATAGTACAACAGTATGACAGTTTTACCCCTGTTGCTTTATGAACCTGGCCGGTGAAAATACAGGTTGTCTGGTTTGAAATCCATCGGTTTAAGGCATCCCTTTCAGACAATTCAGCTCCGTCACGTGATTTGAATCCTTTTCATTTCTCACAGACCACTTCCTGTAGTTATGAGAGAAGCTGGGAAAACACCCACAAACCTTGTTCCTCCTTGCTGGCCTTTATAAGTGAAGAAATGCGACCGAGTGGGGCGGCTGTTATCCCATTTCAAGGTACGTGCAGGTTCACTTTCTTTCAGTTGTTTACCTATGTGGTGCTTAACATACCACGAGAACTCTATTAAAAGATTATTTGCCGAAACAGTAATTATTTTATCACAGTTTCAACTAAAGCACAGTATGGACATGAACATGGATTTATGCAGCTAATTTTGTCTGGAAGTTAAACATTTTGAGATCTAGGGGTAATTTATTGTTCCTGACTCCACCATCTCTTCCTCTAAGGTCTACTTTAGGTTCACTGGCAGCATGTTTGTTTTGTAAAACAAGGGAGCGAATTATTAGGCAATACAGTTGTTGAAATGTTAATAAGTCCTTTTCCATTCAGGGCGCCAACACTTCCAATGGCTATGGGACAAGGTTCGCTGATGATGCTTGGTATTTTCGTTTGTATCCTGTGCCTGAATTTTATCGAGTGCCAGCCACTAGTAACAAGTAGAGCACCAGGTAAGTGTATTATGAAGTTATAAAAAAACGATGTATTAAGTACAAGAAAAACGTTTCTGTCTAAAGTTGTCAACTGGTATTTATGATTGTGTAACGTCTAAGGCAGAAATATGATTTACGAATATGTGCATGCACGTATGCTACTTTGTATGTATGTATTTTAATCCGTTCACCCATCCATCTAAATTGCCATTTAATGTGTGCCTATTCATCCACTCACCTAATACATACATTCAATGCATCCAGCGATTTTCCATTGAGCGTTTTCTGCAGCAGTGTTTTAATTCACATGTATTTTGATATTTGTAAAAGTGTTAAAGCTCTCCATTTTAAAACAAATTTCAGTCCCTTTGGAATTGTTGTAGGTCACTGACATTTTTTTTAATTTAAAGATGCATTTGATTTCATTCTAGGAAACTGACCTTATTTAGGGAGCGTCTATCCCAAGGCAACATACCTTAGTAATCTAAAACCCAGGTATAGGAAACTGATTGTTCATTAAGGAAATGCAGTGTTCAGTGTCTGCTGGCTGGGCCTCGTGCATCAATACAGGATGTAACCTACTTTATAACTGCACGCTTTCTAGAAACAGGGTCACTCGCCACGCTGGGCTGTTTCAGAAAACTCAGTTCGAAAATCACGAATGATGTACAACAGCAGTTCCCAACCTTTTGACTTCTGTGGACCCCCACATTCTCATTACTGGAACCCGGGGACCACCACTGAATCATTATACGAATCCGGGGACCCCCACTGAGCCATTACTGAAAGCTGGAGACCTAATATGTTAGTATTATTTAATTTTCTAAGCAGTCGCGGAACCCCTGAGGAGGCTTCGTGGACCCCAGGGATCCCCGGACCACAGGTTGGAAACCACTGATGTACAACATAACATACCGGTGGACATATGAATAAATTGTAATGTTCTGCAAATATATGTAAATCTAAGTGCAACTCATTTGTAATGCAAACCTGTCATGGTTTACTAGTATAACTGCAAGGCAATTGTTTTAATTTGCAACTTAGTAAATTGAACTATGTTACTTGCCATATGATTAAACAGTGTGCTCTATGTATGCATCTCTCTTGCAGAGAGGTTGGAAATTGCACAAATATCCACATTGTTTCTACCTCACCTATTCTACCTAATTTGGTAGTCTTTTCAGCTCTTCTTATGCACACACATACATTGAGAGGTTCAGTTGTTTAGTCTGTGTTCGTAACGTTTGCAAGGGCCTCTGGATGTAAATTAGTTGCTCATTAAAATGCATGACATATGAGTCAAAAACCAAAATGTCAGCTCTTTGTGGGTGTATCCCACTAATATAGTACTGAGGGTTGAACGTACTCCATTCCAACATGAGGCATGCATTTTGAGTTTATATATTTCATTTGTTATGCACACATCGAAAACACTCGATGGATTTCCTTTGAGCATCCGGGAAGGTTCTGAATGTTTTCTATTACTGGTTTTACTGGCTTTTGAATGACCTGTGGTTGGAAAAAAGGTTTTGTATTTACTGTCCTAGAACTTCCGGTTTAGGTGTAATTCATTGTTCCAACTAGTTGGCATTTGACACACACAGCCAGAATCACTTCAAAGGGCTCACTATTTATAGTTGACTTAAGACACTTGGGCTGGGATTAAATAAAATGGCGGGCGATTTCACGGTATTCTAGGAAGCATTCTATTACATATTGTAATAAGACTATTTTTGCTCCAGTACCTGCTTTTATTTAACACTAAAATGGATTATTTGTGCCTTAAAGCACCACTGGGAGACGGCATAAGCAAATGGGAGGTGAGTCCACCTTACTCTTTCTTGCAGGACAAATTTAATATCATGCTCCGTATAGAGCCATGCAGAGCTGGGCACCTGCCCCATCACACCTATGGCCATGTTCATAGGGTTACAACATTCACTCCCATGTGCCCAGTACTAAAATCGCGCCAGGGGCATCGAGTTTCACACTTGGGCGTGCTCAGTCTGCCATATTGGTTTGTTGCATAGCAGCCAGAGATGGGACCCGCAGCATCAGCCGCCAAATGGCTTATCCCTGCAGTGTGAAGTGCTTCCAGCTCTTTCTTTAAATGAAAAGGATCAGGTTTCGGGGTAACGTTCGGATGACCACCTGCAAAGACCGCAAATTCTGGACAGTGACAGTAAAAATTCAGGACAAAGGGTCAAAATTCAGGACAAAAATTCAGGACAAACAGTAATTTTTACAGACACATCTGCGGACGTTCAACGATTATAAAATAGTTGACAGAAGTACAAGCCAAGATAGGCTCGTATTCTTTAGTTTGTGTTACACATTGGAGTGTTGATTCACAAACAGCTGGACACATTTAAAGATAAAACACCTAGTAAACATGTATATTCCAAGCAGAATTTGACAGCTGGCATAAGAGGAGGATTTCACAATTCTACCTCCATACCATGAATGGTAGTGCAAAAGCATGGCTCGGTTGCTGAACATAGACTTAGAGCTCACAAAACAAGCACTACTAGAGAGTATGAAAAAGAGTTGCGTGAAATGTTAGTAAATATGTCCCTCAAAGATTTGGCACAGGTGTCCAGATTTAAATGTTGTCTTGGACCTTGTACATTGCTCCGCTACCTTTTGGATAGTGTTGCACTATTGATACAACATATACATAAATAAATAGAGGCAGAAAATCTCTCTTAAGCAAAAGCAATTTTTCAAAGAATAAAGGAGAATTCCCTCCAAGGTTTCAGCCCGGAGCATTTTTCTAGCAGTTTACATTGTGGCACTAGAAGATGCTGGGTTTTAGAGCTCATCAGTCATGTTATGTAAGCATTTTTACACGTGCTCTTTGTTCTTTATTAACTGGAAATGTTTAAATAACATCTTTACAGAAACACTGATTGCAATAAAATTAAATCCCTCCATTGATGAACTATGCCTTCCTGCCAGTCCTCCCGCAATCAGCTGCTGAAGTGCTTTTACCTAAGGGCCTGGGGCACTGCACAAGCTGCAGGATTGATAGCACCGCCACTGACAGGGCTGGCTTTATTGTTAGTGCCAGATAGTGTGAGAATATTTGTTGTGTCTTTCCCTAATTAAAAATCTCCTCCATTGGTGCCCTTCATTTCTATATTGACCCTCTCTCATGTATAGTTAACTTCTTTTACAGAGCTACTCATTTCAAGTATGAAGAGTAGAGTAGGGTGTCGGAATGCGTCATATCATACACATATTGTGCAGACAATAAACCTTGTATAGGTGTGTAAGCCAATGTATGGGAAATGTTACTTGAGACCAGGGCCACTGAAATTATGCAATTGTGCAGCTGTAGCGATATTAACATAAATATATGTTTGCTGGATTTGCCACAAAATCAATCATCTGCTGCATAGTATGTAGATTTTAGCTCAAACAATTCAAAAGCTGCTAAAAATGCAGCAACATATGTTTCTGCATAGTGGAAGACACTTTGCAAAGGGTAATAGGTCACTTTTCTGTTGCTTATTGCTTTATTTGAGTGTTAACCTGGTGTTAATGTGGTGCAATATAATCCCAGACAGTGTTAAAAAGTTTAAAAATGACAAAATAACTAGTAATATTAACACAAAATGAGCCATATTACGCCACATAATTTGCCCTTTCTTGATGCATAATTTACTTAACCCTGCCGCATAATTTGATTCGCCGTGGAGGTTGGACCGCCGTGGATGTGGTGGTCTGACTGCCACATTTCGACCTGATTACAACCTTGTTCTCCGCCAGCCTTTTCAAGGTGGTTCAACTGCCATGAAAAGGTTGGGGGAGAACCAGTATATGGGGCCTCTATGCTCAGCACCATTGAAATGTGCATTTCGAGGGTGCTGGTGCCTCCTGTGCATGGCAGCAGTGCTCTATTATGAGCCGCCGACATTGGTGCTGCACCTTTCCCACTGGGCTGACAGGCGGGAACCTTGGTTCCCAGTGGGAAAGTCGTAATTGGGCCAGTTGGGAGACCACCACCTTGATGGCAGTCTCCTCGCCACAGGTATGGCGGTCGGCAAAGCCGAACACTAAATTTATAATCAGGTCCCTAGTCTGGAGAAATACAATTTCTGGATTTTAAACATAACATAGAGGTTGGGGCTGTACATACTAATAAGTAAATATTATCATTAAAATAAATCCTATTTAGCATCCTTAGAATAATGAAAGATTAGAGAAAAACAATATGGCTGTAAATCCATGCCTTGCAGTTCCCATGCTGTTATTTGATTTTGGTTCATAGTTCACTGAGCTGTTTATTAGGATTGTATTTTATGAACTGTAATTAAGAAAAGGGTCCCTGTGACAAAAAACAGTTACTCACTGAGCTGTCTACATGAAGAAAAAACAATCCTTTGAGCTGTATGTTACACATTGTGCTTCGCTGGAGGCACAATATCCCTCTGCCTATGCTATGATGAGTCAAAGAGATACATTAATCAACAGGGTTAAACTGACGTTTTTATCATCAAATCGCTGACACACAAAGGACCTGATGTATGTGCCTTTAATCCTGTAAGAAGTGTCAAAATGCAGTCACCCCCTCAACTTCCACAGAACTTTGCTGTGGTGATGTGGCCCTGGCCCCTGAGTAAAATCAGAATGCCATGCCCTAGGCTGGGGCAGGAGGAGAACCAGCAAATAATGTAAATGCACAAAAAGGTCCATTATCATTCTCTATGTGATAATGGGCCGGCAAACAGAATGATAATGGGCTGGTAGCAGTCTGTGGCAGTTCGGCAGTAGTGAGTGTTAAAGAAACTCTGGGGCTCCTAGAAGGGCAATGGCTCAGCTCCCTGCAATGTCCCAAATTTTTGGCAAAAGGCGTCCGTGAACGAGATCATCATGGACAATGGACATAAGGACCAAATTAGGGAAGGTCCATGAAATTTACAGATGGGTGGTCACCCTAGATTACATGAGGGTCCCGGGCTTTGAGGGAAAGGTATCTCTCGGAGGCGCGGCAAGGCACATCCACCTACATCGCCATCACAACTGACTATATCCCATCTGGTAAGACTTTATATAGCCAGTGCTCAAACCTACAATGCCAAGATTGAGGACTGATCTCAATCAGCAGTTCAAAAACCTTAATAGGTCAGTGGGCTAGTAAATATGGAAGATGTTCAGCGTCAAGTATAATACAGTGTTAAAAGGTATTGTATAACACTGACACTTTCTATGCAATATACTCTGGAGGCTCTTGCTCTTAGTACCTTGAAAGAGATGGCCAGAAAGTCCTCATATGTTTATGTTTTTGTGTGCTTGCCTTTGATTAGATATTTTTAGATATTTTTAAAGAGCGAGTCCAGTAGAAGTATCATAATAAGTTTGAGGATGTAACTATGTCATACATGCCAACATTTTAGAACAGGTAAGTGGGAGAATAAAAAATAATAATCAGGAACATATTTCCCCCATTGCCTTCTATTGAAGCAGCAGCAATTTCAGACGGGAATCAGCCAAAATAAAGCCAGTTTTGGCTTCAAAAATGGAGTCTCCCACCTGAATTGGGTCTGTTGGCATATATGCTATGCTCCTATTTCATAGACTCGGGAGACAGACCTATACCTCAACCAGGTTACACTATAGTTATAACAGTATATCTACTAGGTCTTAGAATCCGGAGGCTTAGGAAGCTATTATTTGATTTTTATCATGCTTGTAGTAGGACTATCATTATAGGCTGTATGCTGTATCTGGGGTTGAGGTGAAACAATCCACTGGCTTCTCCAACAAAGCATGTAGAAAATAAACTCCTGTACTGCCCTGGTTATACACTCCCCCTCAGGGCATTATAAACCACACCACAAATGTATGAAGGACTTGGGACTCCAACTCGTTCTTTACAGGTTGAAAACCTGTGAATATTTGCAACTCCTGAAAAGAATTCACCCAAGGGAAATAACTGGTAGCATGCCTACTAGTCATTCAGATAGCAACATCATTAACAGAGCTGGCAGATCTCTAAAAATGCTTTATTCACAAGCAAATAAGCAGAACAAGGATGTTTGATGTTTCTGGATTTGTATTTGGCTGTTCTCCTGCAGATTCCCCCATGCAGAGTTATTGTTGTTTGTTGTACCTTTAGCTGATTAGCTGTAATACATATCACACCCCCTCAAGGGTATTTGGTATTAAATGCAATTAATTATGGCTATATTTCCTGGACCATATATTTCCTTATTATTTCATTCTGGATTAGTCTGTACTCGAAAATAGAGCTCATGATAGTTCACATTCTAGTTCAGAGGCTTCAGTCTGTCAACATCCAACAGTCAAACCAGAATGTAGAAACTATGGCCTAATTACGAGCTTCTGGAGGCGAAGCTAAATCCAGAAGTGGAGGAGACTGTCCAAAGGCATTCTCCTATAGCTTTCACTTTTCCTTCAGAAAACAGTGGGTTTACATTCCTACCCATGTTTAAATCAAACTTTTGTTTCTACCTTTTTAACTATTAAACCTATGAGACTGATGCGTCACATGGGTCAAAGCAACCATTGGAATTATGATCAAGCATCAGGCTCCCACGCTTGTAAAGCTCCAGTGCAAATACAAACTCAATATCACTACTTCAACATCAGTGTAGGGGCAGTTGATAGGTCAGTGCTAATTGGTTACACACCCATCTGCTCTGTTACGCCTCTAAAAACATTGCAGGCCATTTCTGTGTAAGTTCCCCTAGGCCTAGCTGGCGCTCTCCAGGCTCAAAGCTCTCTGCCAAGATACAGCACCAAAGAGCCTACAATGAAGGTCCTGGAGGCTCCTAAGTAGTCTACGTATAGTGCGAGTGTCCACAAAGCCCAAATAATAGCAAAATGGCCAACAACATACTGTGACTGGGCAGCAGTGCTGTCCAGAGGTGCCAAAATAAGGTAAAGCTCCTTCTTCCACTGATAGATTCAAACTTTCAAACTGCTGTGTCTGACAAAGGGGGCGGACCTTGTTTTTGTGCCTTTCTATCTGTTATTTCAATGTGGCATTTGTTGTATGCATACTGTATTATAAGAAAGTGTTTCCTTTAGGCTTCCTATAAAAGGGAATTACATTCTCCCCAAAAAATGCAGTTCATATTGTGTCTATGTATTATTATGAAAGAAAATGCTTTGAGCACAAGCACACAAAATGTAAACATTACTAAAAGCAACTTATTTGGGTTTATCTTTGCAGATTCTTTATTGAAGGTCAATGGCAGTCTTAGCTCCTGTGTCTCTCAAACAGGTAAGATGGTGGATGACTTTATAATCAATAATTTCATGTTTAGCAGTGAGGCTAGGTACAATTGAACAACTACGCATCAGTGTTGTTAACTACAGACTCCTGTTCTGTCAAAGTCTATCATTTTGATAAAGGTTTTCATCATGGGTTTTTTGACAATGAACATTTAAGAGCAATTTTTTGATTGTTTGATCCATTAATACTACCCACATTCATCAGGTTTACTAAAATTTTGCCATATTAAAGGAAGTAAGTGTTTATTTGATTATACTTTTAGCGACCAACAGAACTGTGTTCTTTATAGTTTGCATGACATACATTTCCTTAGATTATCTAAGTGCCAGAGCATCGGATTCACAAACTGTTTCTCAGGGGCCAAAAGTACAGTCTGGTTTGTGGTTTAGGGCCGCACCAAAGGGGGCAGGGTCAGGTAGAGGCAGGGTTACTAGAGTAAAATAAAATCAACACCTTGATGCAGTTGACTCCAGACCATGAAAGTGCCAAAAATGGATGATTTCTAAAGTTTTTTTTTCAATAAATGGACATTACTGATGTGTTCTGCTCCAAATAAAGTGCCACTCAAAATGGCACACATACAGCATTGAGATGGCATATGTAAGCACACCGGAAATAAAGAAATGTCACACACAAGCAACCTGACAAGAACAAATCAATTGAGGATTTATAAAGCGCTTGAGTTGCCAACTTCTTTGTGGTGATCCAAAACACAAGGAGAAAGCACTCAGAAAACAGGGGGAAAGGAAGGGGAGAGTGGTGGAAAAATGAGGAAAATGCAAGGAGAAAGCACTAGGAAAATGGGGGAAAGAAGGAGAAAGCAGGGGGAAAAGGAGGGAAAGCAAGGAGAAAGCACTGAGCAGTCCTACCTTGAAAGGAGCACAAAGCTGGTCTGCGGGCAGCGGTGAGGGAAGAAGGCTGCCAGGATCCAGGCTGGCCCCCTGCAGCAGTCCTCAATGAGTCCAAAGAATGTGAGCAAGAGCAGGCTGCAGACAGAATCAAAAGAGCAGGCTGCAAGCATGATGCCATTGGCAACAAAGACCACGGGCTGAGATGCCGTTGCCAACAAAGGAAGCAGGAAGCTTTCTGAAAGGCCCCCTAAAGTCAGCTTTACAGCTAACCTTTAAAGGACCTTTGCCTCCTGCAAGTGACATGCGTGACATCATAGAGGCTTTCTAAACACAGAAGAGGGCCACTGGAGCATGCACAGTGAAGCTGCTATTGTGCATTGCTCCAGCAGCCCTCTTTTGTGTTTACTGACGCTCTTTTGTGTAACACCAGTACATTGACTGCAAGGTCCACGGGCCACCAAGGAAGGTCTGCTGGGCGCTGGGGGCCTACGGGCCGTACTCCGAGTACCATGGAGATAGAGAGTTGATTTAAGTGCAAGCAACTGATAACAATGGGCCCGACATTTTATAGTTAGTCCACTTCTTTGACCCTAAATGTTTGGAACACTGAACAAGGGCAAAACGGCTGGTTCATTACCTCCCACACGCATCCAGCATTGCTGGCAGCGGTGTTGCAGGTATGTTTCTGTGCAACTAAGTTGCACTGTTCAAAGTCAGCCTCTGTCCAGTAGTGTAGGATGGTTGACTGTGAAATAGATGCAGTCAGGGCCAGCTTTAATGCTGTTGGCACCCAGTGCGACAATGATTGTAGTTGCCCCTCTAATGACCACCTCAGCTATGGATTCCCTCACTATCACCCTTTAACAGAGCTACTCAAGTCTCCAAAACTAACTAAAAGCATTTAATTTGTTTTACAGCATCACTCCTACCAGGGTAGGGTGTCAGAGTCAGGAGGCAACCAATCTTACTTGTGTAAATCACTGTACAGGAAATGTTATGCAAGACCAAGGAGTCATAGGGCATCCATACTGATAGGCAGTTCTAGCGTGCCTGGTCCTTAGTAAGTAAACTTACAAGGGGACGCGTATAGGCCTATGAACCTTTTGGATTGCATGGAGTATCCTAGCCATGTAGTGATCAGTGTTATTAAAGTGTTTTATACCAATCAACAATCTCTAAGGGAAACATTAGTCATTAGACAACTAGATCAACATTTCATCAATAACCACAACTCAATATACGTTTTAACAATATTTATTTCCCTATTAGTTACAATTCTAGTGCATAAGGTTATTTCAAACTTTATTCAGTCAGTTCAGAATTAATTCATTAGCGACCACCAGTAACATAACCTAATCAGAACTTGAGAAAACATATGCTCTCATGCTTCAGCATAATCTAACAAAGAAGAATATGTCAGCATCAATAGCAGAGTTCAGCAATCAGTTTGTCAATCATTTGTCACTGTCTTCGTCACCCAAAGAATCCTACGTAACCCAGATTAGCATCAGCATGTGGGACTTCAGGCGAAAACAATTTAGAAATGTGAATTTGGAAAACATCTAGCTAAGAGAAAAACTATAAAACAGCGCAGTTGGTACCTAGAAAGAAAGGCGCAAAGTTACTCAGTCACATTGTCATCGCTACCTGTCCACAGAATGGATCAGCAACAAAGTCAGTCTTTGTCTTTAGGTCATCAATCGATCAGCAACGCATCAGGCTCTCAGCACAGAAGCCCAATGACAGAATCTCGAATTGTGTCTCCTGACTTCATCAGCATTCACCCCTCCCATCTCACGTTTTAGCCCCTTGTCATGACGTTTTATTAGAGTTTTTCAGTCCATTCCCCCTAATTCCTAATTGGTCAGACAATCACCAGTTATTACTCTACCCAATTAATTTTATTTAACAAATCTATAAATTCTAATATTACGCTGTTCTCAGTTCATTGATTGGTTCACTGTATGATGTCCTCATCATCCGGCTCATCAGGTATCGAAAATGTTGCATCTTCTTCTCCAGTCAGTGTCTCTATTGTTTGAGTCCTGGGAAAATACATCGAATCTGCCTTACACCAGATTGCAAAATTTTTAGATCCATCATCTCCTGTCCGTCGGTACATTTCAGAAAACTCTAGCAAAGCAAATTTTATTAAGCAGCTAACGGTTCACAGTCAGTTCAATGCACCAGCAACTTCTACATTGTGCGTTTATTAATTCAGCTCCTGCATGAGGCCTGGAAAGACTAGGCCACAATTGCGGCTAAATTAACTCTACAGTATAATGCAAAACATATGTTATACATCTTAATATGACATACTACTACATTATTATTACATACTTTCGTTACTTCAAGCATTTTTTATCATTTTAGTACAAGTTCGTATAAGTGGCTGTCACTCTCCGTGGGCACATTTTCAAACGTGTACATTATTTTCTCTATAATTAATTTCTCTATGAACTTTTTATTAATCAAAACACATAAACATTCATTAATAATTTCTAATTAGCATATCTGCTTCAACAGCAGAATAGTTTAAGAGTGCTTGTTCTGGAGAAGCACAATCTCATAATTTAAAATGTAACACCATGGTTTGGAGTTCTATTTAATAATAAGAATTGATGTCTACCCGAATGAACCCTTTTTGCAATATTGGGATAATTAAAGACGGGGAAAAATCATAATACTCTAATCTATACCCTGCTGTTTACATGCAGCTTTTTAATGACAGTTAATATCTTACTGTTCTATATTAGGATTTTAACTTATAAACTGCAGGTAACAAAGGTAACTCTCTGACAAAAGCTGTAACATTCTGACTTACTAACATTATATACACTTTGTGATCTGCATGCCAGACCCTCTTTGCAGCAAACACAGTAACCCTCTGTGCTAGTGCTACCTTATGATGAGTCAAAACTTCCAATGGAAAAAACTCTGATCTCTCTCCAGCAAGAACATTACTCACGGAGTGATCTTGACATTTTTATTGTTTCCTGAAAATAGCCGGACACAGCAGCAGGTGCCCTTGAAATCATAATTCAATTGCAAACATGCGCCACTGCCCGAAATCGCGGGCACTACTATTATGTAATGGTCAGATGGAGGGGAAGTCCACCCGACTCCCCTCATGCTTGAGCCCCATGTGATGACCCTGTTGGTCATGAGGGGCCAGTACTTAAATAAAGATAGGTCAGCAGGTGGAGTCAGTGAAAAGCAGGATGGCGGTGAGAACGGATCCCCCATCTGGCAGGTTATCAACCGACGGCCTGGTGTCGTGTGCCCATTTATGCTGCACGTGGGTTGCAATCGCCACACGCATCACCTCCACATGACACAACAGCTTGCCGACACGTTTGGGCCGCCACCCACCTGCTACTCCATGCTTCAGCGGCAGCGCTTCACTGCGTGGTGATCATGCCACGTGGTCACGCATACGAGGCATCCTCCTCTGCTGTCCGGCATCCACGGGTGCCAGAGCTGAGGCCCGCTTGTCCTGCTGAAGACACCACTGCCTCGCTCCACTGAGGAGCCCTACCCCAATGTGTACACGGCCGGACCCTGTGCCGGCCCGACTGCACACGAGACCGCCGTACTGCCGCCTGGCCCCAGATGCCTCATGTTGGAAAACAGCAGATTCAACACTCTGCTCGGCAAACTCTGGTAAGAGTTCAGCAGATTCCACAAAAAACAAAAATAATCCTTAAAGTGGACAGTCGCATTACTATTCAAAGACAGCAGTCTTCCTAGCATTTTGCAAGGAAAGTGGGAGTTACCAAGTCAGCCAGAGACATTTGAAGTCACCACTCCACCGCTGCCACGGCCACATGTGTTAAGAACACACCAACTCATACATCGTGGTTTCCAAAATGTCCAACATTCCCTCAGTTTAACCTTTTGTTGTCGAAGGGGCCCGTCTGCACAAGCGTCCAGATGGAAAGACTGGATGGAAAGGGCCCTACTCTCCTTTGAAGCCACCGGAGTCGAGAATTCCCAAAAGGGAGCCATGCTACTACACCTAGGGGGAAAGACATCTATGAAATCTCAAAGAATCTTACGGAGGCCACTCCCAAGACACACCGAACTCTCATAGCGGCCCTCAACATGCACTTTGAACCCAAGGCCAACACAGATTATGAACGGTTCATATTCCGGCAGGCCCGCCAATAAGCAGAAGAATCGATTGACTCGTTTTATATGCAATTAAAGGAGCTGGCTAGTACCTGCACATTTGTGGATGAAACCGAAGAAATAAGGGGTCAGATAATCCAGGGATGTGCCTCGGTGAAGCTCAGAGAGAGAATCCTCAAAGAATCAGGTAGGTCACTACCTGACATCTTTACAATGGGGCACACTAAGGAACTCTCTAAAGCTAGAGCATCCCATGTGGAAGCTGCATTTCAAAGACCTGTTAAAGAAGAGCCGATCAGCGCTGTGATGGAGTCCCCCAACAAGACAAGACCAAGAAACACTGGCAGGACACCAAGATCCTGCGGTTACTGCGGAGGGCCTCAACATAAACCCTCTGACTGCCCAGCATGAGGGAAGAGATGCACAGGATGCAGGAAGGTCAATCACTTTGCAAAAGTGTATAGATCCAGCAAACCATGACCAGAAAGCAGCGTTTGACAATACAGCCATGAGCCAACCAGATAGAAGCAGTGATATGGACGGCGCCGATGCTGAAGAACACGTCATACACTCTCTCCTCATGGTAGGTGCAGCCAGCCAACCCTCAAAACAGCTCCTGTGATGCCAGATACGATTAGGTGAACATCCCACCCTTGCTGTTGTTGACACAGGAGCTTCAACTAATCTCTTAGCAGCAGACATATATATCGCCAGATGAGTCCTGCCCCCAACCTAAAAGCCACCAACGTGAAAGAGTATGGCTACGGACAGAATACCCCCATTGCACTCGGAGGCCGGTTTGAAACATCCATCGCCTATGGACCCTGCTCGGTTAATACTCCTGTATATGTGGCTGAAAGAGGGCATGGAATGCTGTTAGGATGCTAGACCGCCGAAGCCCTAGGACTTGTGTCGTTTGCTTTTGGGGTACACCAAGAATCCATGGCTGATATCCTACAACAGTTCCAAGAACTGTTCAGCGGCATAGGCTGTCTACGCCACAAAGATATACAGCTACAGATAGACGAGTCCATACAGCCGGTAGCACTCAGACATCGGCGCATCGCTTTTTACTTCCAACCGCAGGTGGAGAAGGAACTGGACAAACTTGAATCTGCTGGCAATATCGAAAGGGTCTCTGGACCCACACAGTGGGTGTCGCCGATTGTAGTTGCGCGAAATTCGAAGCAACCTGAAGAAGTGCTAATATGCCTGGACATGCGCCTCCCCAATGTTGCCATCAAACGCGAAAGACATCTGACCCCCACCATTGACGACTTGATCAGCGAACTTAGCCGGCCCTGCTGGTACTCCAAGTTAGATCTACACTCGGGATACCACCAACCATTTCTTGTGGAAGAGTTGTGCTATATCACAAAATTTTTGACTCTTGTTGGACTCCGGCGCTACAAGAAACTCAACTTTGGCATATCCAGTGCTGCCGAAGTGTTTCAGAACATAATCCACAAGCTCCCTGCCAACCTCCCTGGGGTCATGAATGTCAGCAACGATATTCTGGTTCATGCAAAGACAATTTCAGAACACGCTGCCCGACTCCGAAGAGTGTTCCAAAAAGCAGGACAGCGGTGAGCACCGATCCCCCATCTGGCTGGTTGTCAACCGACGGCCTGGTGTTGTGTGTTCATTTATGCCACACGTGGATTGCAATCGCCGCGCGCATCACCTCCACACGACACAACAGACCTGGTCCGGTAGCACTGGTCGCACTGCCCTAGAGCAGGCCTTGGATGCATTTGACAACTTTGTCTAGTCATAAATGCACCCCAGGTGTCACCTAAAAACGCTTCACCGGCACAAATCTTTCAAGCAGTTAAGTTACCCTTTGAATGAATGGTGCTGAGAATCCCTTATTTTTCTGTCTTCTCCTGAATTCTTGTGTTTTTGAATCCCACATTAGGTATTTTGAAATGTGGGCAGTCCTAAACAATTTCCAACTGCATGTCCTGAAACCCAGGAAAACAATTTTGCAAATAAATTGGCATGTTGGACCTTTTGGTAAATCAGCTGTAAGGTGTGCAGAGATGTCTCAGGCTGCGGAAAGGTCTGATTCCAAATAGAAGCCTGTAGGAGTTACCCCACTCTCATCTGGGGCATAACTGCAACCTGGGCTTCAATGAGCCAAGCTGCTGCACAGGCCAGACGTGTTTTGACAGACAAAGCAAAGAAGGTTTTTCAATTAATGTCAGCTTTAGCGCTATATTAAGTCAGCTGGAAAAGTGCATGAAACAGTTATGCACAGCTCCTTACTTTTTAAATTATCAAAGTAAGATATTTTTTACTTGCATCCAAAAGTTAACATGGGCTTAGAAACTGTGTTATGTGCATGTGTCTGCAGCTTATTGTATTTTAAAATGAGGCCTTTGCCTAAAGCCTGTTTTTCCTCTGTTAAGAAGAAGCCGCAGACTCAATTTTTGCAGCGCGGACATATGTGAAAGCAACGGTTTCATTAAGTTGTCACATTACCAGCCTAAAAGTTTAAGTCAGTGAGAATAGGTGACATAAATACCTCCTCTAGCACGACCCTCTATAGCACAGAGATCAGTGACAGCCTTTGTATTTCATCATCAGTGGAGCAATGTGGCACGTTTAAAAGGATTTTGACACAGTGCTCTTCCTGTCAGTTCGACCCAAGTCATTCCCCCATCTGCTTGTCAATTGGAACACTTGTTCCCTTTCAGAGGAAGGGAATTTGCTGCAATTAAATGTGCGATCACAGAATAACGATGCAGTGTAATCCTAAAGCCATCTCGAGATTCTTTAATCCATTTACAACCCCTCCCTGCCCCTTTAGCTCACTCTTGCAGCTTTCTGCTCTCTCCCTTTGTGACGCTTTTCTCTTCCTCCTTCTTTCTCATATGTGTCTTTTGCTCGCAGTCATTGTCTGATGCAGAAAAATAAGTGTTGGCAATCGGCTCAAATTAAGCACTGGAATTTGCAGACTCAGGTAAGTTCTTCACTCTGAATGGTGGAAAAAGAAGTGTAGAGAAGTGATGGGATGCTATTCTGATCCACAAGAGGGAAGTTTCAGCTGGAGTTGGGTGAAGTTGTGGTAGAGAGAGAGAAAAATCTAAGCAAACCTTAGACATGGAAGTTTATTGAAATGTATAAAATTTCACCCTGGGGTTTCCTGTACGGTAGGGCCCATTTGTCCGTTAGTAATTCAGTATTTGAGGCACTGTTGATCTCCTTTGCTACGCATTTGGCTTCTCACTTGTCACTCTGTCACACCTCCTACCCATCCCCACTCTGTCCCCAGACCTCCTATTTGTTAGTTGTCTTGTGGCCCTAAAGTCTAGGTCTGTCCTACTTCCAAAGAGAAATACATTTTTATGTGACCTTTCCATACTCTTAAATAATTCTGTTTTGTAATTAGCTACCCTTATAATTTAAGTAGGATGTCTTTCTCGTGGGAAGCATAACTTTACAAAATAGGTCTTTAGCACATGTTACCACCAATTACTCAATTAGCAGAATCATTTCTGCACATGCCTGCCATTTCTTTGAATTGTCTGTAAAAAATTTTATTTTCTAGATTTCTTCTTCTCCCAATTATTTTCTAAAGAGTACTTAGCTTAAATAATCATGCAGAAAACCATAATAATAAGGGATGTGAATGAGCCAAAAACCTATATTTCTATCTGCCTACGGCTGATCTGCCCAGCTCAGCCTGTTTCCTATTTTTTTTTAATCCTTTCTCCAGCTCGATATACATCCATTTGCCACTTTCATGCCTGGTCTCATGCCAGGGGCTCTTTATAACATCTATTGCTGGGTTCCAGTCTATTTTCTGTTCTCAAGCCCACATGTGGTTCTTCAGTCTCTCAGTATCTTGGCGAATCCCAGGACAGCTTTCTCTCTCTGACATTGAGAGAAAAAATCTTCCAATGATTTGACTCAAGCTCTTTGCGCTGAACTACAAATGTATTGGGAGAACACCTTTCAAGGCTTTATTCCGTAACAGGATGCATTATGAAATTAGGTGCAACTATTTTCGGCTCATATTTAAATCCTTTGGTATTGTTTGCTGTTACCATCACGAGGACTTGATTGGCCGAACCTGGAAAAGAAAGGGGCCATCTTTTTGTAGAACAGGCGCAGTCTGTTCAATGAAGCATACTTTTGAACTAGAGACAGCTAAGGTTACAGTGGGAGTAAAGACATTTGGAAAAATATGGGGTCTTTTAGAACAGGCTCATCGCATTGTTAACGAATTTTAACTATGTTCAGTACCTAATTGTCACTTTGAAACAGTCAACATGAAACTTGAAATGTGTAGGTTTAATTGATTTTGATGATGTGTTATATTTACATTAACTCATAATAACATGACATTAAAAAAAAAAAAAACGGAATTGGGTCCCACTTTAGTAAAACCTGTGTGAGGATTTGCTATTTGAGTTGTACTATTTTGGAACAATTTATACTGAAGAATCATAGAAATCTCACTGTCAATAAAACTAAAATTTAAAGAACCAAGAAAGGAATCTGCATTGTCTTACTTAAGGGTGACTCTTACAAGGAAGTGGCGCATCATAGATGATGCAACACTTTTCTTGCACCCCATTGTGCCCAGCTAACAGCACCAAATGTGCGCTGTATTTACAATAGGGTGCTCCATGGCGTATGTTAGGCCAATAGTGTTGGTGGATTATGTGAATAAGGTATAACAACAATGACATAAATGGTTCAGTGAGACAGGAGACATGCTCAGATTAAGGTTGCATTTAATTAAATCCAAGGTTGTGACAGCTCACGAGATTATTACCAAGGGCACATTTCTTAAAGAAAAGAGAGGTGGAAAGCAATGAAATCGCAGCCATTGCAAGTGGTCCATATGGCACAGTTTCAAACGGTGGACTGTGCCCTCCCTAGAGTACTTGGAGCCACTTCAGAAGGGGGCAGGGGGCCATGATTCACAGCAGAAAATTCATGCTTTATTCACATGTCCGCCATGAAAGACCTTGTGAAGTAGACCCTTGAGTAGTGAGATAGAGAGAGAAGAGAAACTTCTATCTTCACTTTTGCCAGTGTTGTTTACGAGGAGGAAGTTAGAAGGAGCAACCTTGACACACATTGAGGACAAAGAGTCACTCTTGCACATATGTGCAAACTATTTTTGCGATCCGAATCGGCTTTATTCGCAGACCAAACAAGAACTGCAGTAGATTCTTTGAGGTATTTTTAAAAACCCCATAACAAAGAGGGGGGCTATCAAGGGCAAGGCAGACAGCGACTAAAACAGTGTTAAACCTGTTGAAGTGAGGCAGAAGAGACAGCCAACTAAAAAGTTTGCCTGTGGGTCATTCTGGATACTCTAAATGCAGGGACATTTGAGGTAACCCCAATGTGGATACAGATAAAAAGAAAAACGAATCCAATTTAAACAGGGGGTTACTTATTGTACCTGGAGTTGTTCTAAGATATTAAGGCAAGGGCAGATTTTAAGAGTGTAACATTTGTATTTTAAAATTGTACTTATGGTTTCGAAATGTAGGGTAAAAAATATTTGTAGTTTCAAATAAAAATGCTTATTAAGGGACTGCTAATGAAATCCTACCTAAATCTCTCCAGAGGAAATAAACTCCTGCCTAGTCATTTCAATTACATTCAATATCCATTTTCTTGATGATGGAGAGATTTGAATGTTAATGAAGTACTAGATATTGGCTGGAGTGTTTTTATATAATTTTATATAGTATTTAATTAGCTGGATGATTTACATTTTGGAATACATGTTAGTAGGAAACTGTGGCCTAGAGTTATGCTAAAGTGGCGCAGGGCGATGCTGCGCCAAAAATTGCAGCGCCGCGCTGCACCACTTTTGAAACGCAGGGGTGCGTCATATTTAGAGGAATACGGTGCACCCCTTCGTTTCCCCTGCGCTGGTGCTGAATTAAGCTGTCTAGCGCCAACGCAGGCATCCTTGCCCCTATAGTGCAAGGATGTCTGCGTTGAGGGGATAGATTGTTTATGTGCAGGAAGGTGTCCCTTCCTGCACATAAACAATCTATAATGGAGATTTGGTACTTCTATGTGTGCTGCAAAATGGAGCACACATAGAAGTACCAAAGCGTCATTTTAAACAATTGTTTATTTGCAGGAAGGTGTCCCTTCTGGCATGTAAACCATCGTCCATGACATTTTGCTTCCTCTATGTGTGCTGCAGAATGCAGCACACATAGAAAAAGCAGAAAATGAGGAGGAATAAAAACATTCCTCCTCGTTTTACCATGCTAACAATACCCCTGGGGTGGCGTTAGTTTTTGGTGCTTCCCCAGGTTCATGACAACTTGTAAATCTGAGGCAGCGACAAAGGAAATGGGAGTTGCATTGGAATGCTCACAGCAACACCCATTGCATGCCCCTCTGATGCAGAAAACTGCATCAGAGGGGCCCATATTTACAACTAGGCGTAACACCACAAAAACGTGGTGTTACTTCTCCTTGTAAATATGAAGCAGTGCTTAGCGCCACCATAGCGTCACAAAAAGTGACGCTATGGTGGCGCTAGGGGTTCTTAACTATGCCCCTGTGTTACTAGTTGAGGAGGTAAAAATCTACGCAAGCAGCAACCAAAATCCTTGTCAGGTTGAAGTCACAAGCAAACCCCAAATTAATCTGTGTTCAACCCTCTTGGCACAGAGCAGTCATGCTTAACTTAGAGGCAATGTGTAAAGTATTTAAGCAGAACTTCAGATACTAATAAAGTGAAAACTCAACTCAAGAGAAACCCCACACCAATTGAGAAAAAATGGAATACATTTTAAATAAAAATTTAAGATCAAAACAACCAAAATCCAATCAGTAAAATTGGAGATATGTAATTTTAAAGATTTAAGTGAAAATTGCGCAAAAAAACAAAAAATGCCAACTGTGGCAATCTGGTTGCCCTAGGTGGGGACAAAGTCACAAGTTCAGGTCGACCATGATGGTTGAACGGGCCAGCTACAGGGGCCCAGTTAGGCCTGCTGTAGATGAGTTCTTTGAATCATGGTTGCAGATGTTGCGACATGGAGTCCTGCGTCGTCATTGAAGCTGCCGTAGAGGAGAGGCTGTGATGCAAGGACCTGCATCAGGGATGTGTAGCACATCGGGATTCCAATGAGGCTGTGGGCTGCAAGGGCACTGCAAAGTCCTTGTTCTGGGAAAGTCTAGGCAGCAGAAGCGATGCATCGGTTCTGTCTGTTTTGCTGGGTCCACAGATGGGCTGGCATTTTCAAGTCGACTTCCAAAGGTCTAGAACTGGGGTGGTACCACTTGGCAGGTAAGCACTCAGAGGTGGCAGAGTCCAGGTGCTGAGCTCAATGTTGTTAGAATCCTGTTCTGTTTTGTTCGTGAGACTTCTGAGGAAGAGGCTAGACAACTATCCCTTGGAGTTACTCTGGGATATTGTGATTGAAGTTGCAAGTCCAGTCTTTCTCACACAGACAAGAGGGCAGCAGGACAGCACAGCAGGACGGCAATCCTTCAGAGCAACAGTCCAGCAGGCTGGCAATCCTTTCAACAGCACAGCATTCTATATTCCTGACAGAATCCATAGGTCCAGAAGTATAATAAAGAGTTGGTATCTGAGGTCTAGTATTTATACCTGGTGCCCACTTTGACATGGGAGAAGTTTCCAGAGGGTTCCACTCCCATAGGAGCTTGAAATTTCTGCCTCCCTGACCTGGCTCCAGATTGTCTGGAGTCATAATAGACTAGTGTCAAACCCCTTTGACAGGACCTTTGTGATGTGCAAGTGTGGTAGGTGACAGCTCCTCTCCCTTGGTAACTCAGATTGGCCTATCCTGCCAATACCTACAATTCCTTTGTCTCACTATCTGGGAACAATACACAAAGTTCAACTGCCATCTACACCTAGCCATGTAAAGAAGGAAACAGGCAGCAGACAACAAACAGTTGGGGCAAGAACATTTCATCTTTCTAATAGTGGTGTATCCAGAATTGTGATTAAAAACATAACTTTGCCATCAAATAGATTTTTTAATTGCAATTATTTAGACTCCAAACTCAACCTATCTACCTGATCCCAATTGGAAATTACAGCTTATTAAGTGTAATAAGGTAACTTCAATGTTATCCTATGGGAGAGGTAGGTCTTGCAGTAGTGAAAAACACATGTCCAACTTTTTAAAATACACATGCATCTGGCCATCTGGGCTGTGTAGGCCCCACCTCAGGGGTGACTTGTATGTATTAAAAAGGAAGGTTTGAGCATGATAAGAGGTTTATCTTGCAAGGTTGAAATGCCAGTTTACATCTGTACACACAGGCTGCAATAGCATGCCTGAGAGATGTTTAGAAGGGCTATTTAAGTGGGTGGCAGAATTAGTGCTGCAGGCCTCCTAGCAGCATTTAATTTACCGACCATGGGTACATGTGGTACCACTCTACTAGGGACCTATATATAAACTAAATAAATGTGTCAATTGATTATAAGCCATTTCCCCCATGTTCAAAGCTACTGGTAAACAATAATAATGTGTGCAGAGTCCTAAGGCTAGTAAAAACAAAATCAGCAAAAATAGGAGGGGAGAAAGCAAAAAACCTGGGGAAAGGCCTCACTATGGCTAATAGGTCTAACGATTTTGAAGTCAGTGACTGTGCTCCTGTCTCTTGCTAGTTTATTCAGTTGTGCAGTGTATTTGGATATATTTGATTTTGCTTAATTTGTTGTTTAAAAAGTATTTATTTGAGAGTTTTACAATTTTAATTTGCAAGCTTTGAGCACTAGAAACATTTATGTGCAGTTCTTTATTTTTGGTTGTCCATACACAGCTTATTGTAACAACTTTCTAGCCTTTCAGTTTTAGTGTGACTTTCTGCCAGTTAACCGCCTGTACCATTGCATTGGATGTTTGGGTGCTTGGTAGTGTACACTTTGGGGCAGCAGCATAAACCTGGCTAATTGTCAAAGCAACACCAATATAAATCAACACAATTTTCTTTGAATTGTACAATTAAACAATGAATGTTTCAAGGGCTAGACTAAACGTTTTGCTGCATGAGATTATGCTGTAATCTATTTGAGTTATTTAGCACAAAGTATTTATCACAAGCAAAATGGTGCAATACACAAAAAAGTAAATTGAAAATAGTTTAATTTCTTGTCATTGTTTAGAAAGTTTGTATGTGGGGTTGTGTGAATGGATGATAATGCTAATGTGAGAATGAGTCATTGGTTCGATGGAACAGTAAATTCATGGATGAATGAGTGAATTGCTGAGTTAATGTATGGATGACAGAATAGATAAACACCTGAGTATATGGATGAATGGATGGATACATTAGCGAGTGAATGGGTGGATCGCTACAGACACCTTAGTTTAACTTTACAGGCTGTGGCCTCAACACCACTACTAACAAATGTATTGTGGATAGAAAGCCCAGACCTGGGAATAAGGTGTTCCCTGTCATGGAATCACCTGCTTCTCCATTAAGGATTGTTGTGATAGTAAATTAAGTTTTACAAAAAATAGTAATTGTTGACATGTAGCTTAATGCATATGTGTGCTTGTACGGATATGGAAGTGTGGAGTACTTATTTGACAGTTCTAAGTATGTGTGCATTGCACGGATATGCACTGTTTTTTATTGTGTGACTGTGCGCAGATTATGTGGCTACCACATGCTTGCCACCTATATTTGAAGCTCCCACTGTACTTGCCTGTTGATGTGATGTAAACTTCGCAGCTTTGCTAGTGCTCAGTAGGTACTCAGGGTTTGAGTGGATTTATTCTATCTCCTCACCTGCACTATGTCTAACCACATTAACCCCAAGAAGACTCATTGGAGGAGGGGATAGGACATTGCTTCTTGCCTTGGGCTAGCTCTATAAATATATGTCAACTTTGTTTTGTGTTGCTCCTTTTATGATGTTTGTGGGGTTGGTAGACAGACAGCACACATTCCCATAGACCTTAAGAATGTGTTTTCTCTTCTTGGTCAGGATTCGAAAACACTTCCACTGAGGTCAAGGGGATCTTTGCACCTAGTGAGGAATGTAGTTAACCAAATACAATCATTCCAATCTCAATCAATACAACAACACATTTTATCTCCATAACCAATTGGGCCATGGAAACAAAACTCAAATCAATAAAACGTTTCAAAGCTTTATTATAACCACAAAGTTAAGGTCGCCTAAATAGAGCGTAAGACTAAATTATATAAGTAAATGAAAACCACAGGCTGTCCAAATCTGTGAAACCAGTTTAATCGACTCAAGATCAATACCATTAAACATTCCAGAAGAATTATACACACAAGAAATTATATAATTTAGTCAACAAAAACTGATTTCAAATCACTAGATATTGACATCAGTCAATATCCAAATTCACAGACCGATGCATCTAAATTTATGGACAAAACACATGCGGGAAAAAGCAAAAAGAAAAGGTAGACAATCTTGGGTTAGATTAAACTAACTAAAAATAAAAATAAACAGGTATCAGCATGCTAAACGAATGAACCCCTTAGCTGCTGGGCCTCCCCCCAGTGCTGAGCCATTTTTTGGCTATTTGGGGTAGTTTGCGCTTAGGCCTTCATAACTTTTTGTCCACATAAGCTACCCACACAAAATTTATGTCTTTTTGTCCGATATCCTAGGGATTCTAAAGGTACCCAGAGTTTGTGGGTTCCCCTGGAGGAGACCAAGAAATTAGCCAAAAGACAGCGAACATTTCACGTTTTTTTCAGAAAGATTGGAAAAAAGGGCTGCACAAGAAAGCATGTGGCTTTTCCCCTGGAAATGGCATCAACAAAGGATTTGCAGTGCTAAAATCACCATCTTCCCAGCTTTCAAGAACAGGCAGTCTTGAATCAGAAAATCACATTTTTTCAACACAATTTAGGCATTTTACTGGGACATTCCCCACTTTTACTATTGTTGTACTTTTAGCCTCCTTCCAGTTAGTGACAGAATTGGGTGTGAAACCAATGCTGGATTCTGGACAACTAACTATTATTGAAAAGTAGACAAAATTCTGAATTCAGCAAGGGGTCATTTGTGTAGATCGTACAAGGTTTTCCTACAGAAAATAACAGCTGAAAAGAAAAGAATATTGAAATTGAGGTGAAAAAACCCAGCCATTTCTCTCCACGTTTTACTCTGTAACTTTTTCCTGTTATGTCAGATTTTCAAAAGCCATACACCCTTATATCTGCTGGACTCTTCTGGTTGCAGGGGTATATAGGGCTTGTAGGTTCATCAAGAACCCTAGGTACCCAGAGTCAATAAATGAGTTGCACCTTACAATGGGTTTTCATTGTAAACTGGATATACAGCAAACCATTTGGTGAAATATCAAGAGTCAAAAATAGGTGTCAAGGAAACTCTTGAATTTCCAAAATGAGCACAAGAGAAGGTGTTGAAAAGCAGTGATTATTTGCACATCTCTGAATTCGGCGGTCGCCATACTAACATGTGAATTATAGGGCATTTATCAAATACACATCTTTATTACTCACTGTCTTACATTTGGAAGGAGAAAATGCAGAGAAGGACATTGAACAGTAACACTTGTTCTTCTATTCTGTGTTATCCCATGTCTCCTGAACACTTGTGTGGTTAGGCCTAGTGCACGCGACAAGAAACGCCCCTAAAAGCAACATGGACACATCACATTTTTACATTGAAATCTGATGTGTTTTTTGGAAAGTGCCTACCTGTGGATTTCGGCTTTTGGCTCAGCCGCCATCCAGGGAAACCTGAACAAACCTGTGCATTTTTTAAAACCAGACACCCAGAGGAATCCAGGATGGGGTGACTTGTGGGGCTGTCACCATGTTCTGTTACCCAGAATCCTTTGCAAACCTCAACATTTGGGAAAGACACTTTTTCCTCACTTTTCAATGATAGAAAGTTGAGAAATCTGAGAGGAACCACACATTTCCTTCCACCCAGCGTTCCCCAAAGTCTCCTTATAAAAATGGTACCTCACTTGTGAGGGTAGGCCTAGTGCCCACAACAGTAAATGCCATAAAACACAAAATGGACACATCACATTTTCCCAAAGAAAATTGACTTGTTTTTTTCAAAGTGCCTAGCTGTGGATGTTGGACTCTAGCTCAGCCAGCACCTCGGGAAACCTAGCAAACCTATACATTTTTTCAACTAGACACCTAGGGGAATTTAGAATGGGGTGACTTGTGGGGCTCCCACCAGGTTCTGCTACCCAGAATCCTTGGCAAACCTCAAAATCTGGCAAAAAAAAACAGTTTTCCCCTCACATTTCGGTGATGGAAAGTTCTGGAATCTGAGGGGAGCCACAAACTTCCTTCAACCTAGCATTCCCCAAGTCTCCCGATAAAAATGGTAACTCACTTGTGTGGGTAGGCATAGTGCCCGCGACAGAAATGCCCCAAAATACGACGTGGACACATCACATTTTTCCAATGAAAACTGACATTTTTTTGGAAAGTGCTGAGCTGTGTATTTTGGCCTCTAGCTCAGCCAGCACCTTGGGAAACCTAGCAAACCTATACATTTTTTAAACTAGACACCTAGAGGAATTTGGAATGGGGCTCTTGTGGGGCTCTCACCAAGTTCTGTTACCCAGAATCCTTTGTAAACCTCAAAATGTGGAGAAAAAAAAAACACTTTTCCTCACATTTCAGTGATGAAACGTTCTGGAATCTGAGGGGAGCCACAAACTTCCTTCAATCCAGCATTCCCCCAATTCTCCTGATAAAAATGGTACTCACTTGTGTGGGTAGGCCTAGTGCCCATGACAAGTAATGCCCCTAAACGCAGCATAGACACATCATATTTTTACATTGAAAAGTGATGTGTTTTTTGGAAAGTGTCTAGCTGTGGATTTTGGGCTGTAGCTCAGCAGGCACTTAGGGAAACCTACCAAGCCCACCACATTTTTCAAAACTAGACACCTAGGGGAACCCAAAATGGGGTGATTCGTGGGGCTCCCACCAGGTTCTGTTACCCAGAATCCTTTGCAAACCTCAAAATTTGACAAAGGAAACACTTTTCCCCACATGTCGGTGATAGAAAGTTCAGGAATCTTAGAGGAGCCACATATTTCCTTCCGCCTACCATTCTCCCAAGTCTCCCGATAAAAATGGTACCTCACTTGTGAGGGTAGGAATAGTGCCCGTGACAGGAAATGCCCCAAAACACAACATGGACACATCACATTTTCCCCCCCAAAAACGGACCTGTTTTTTGCAAGGTGCCTAGCTGTGGATTTTGGCCTCTAGCTCAGCGGGCACCTAGGGAAACCTAGCAAACCCATATGTTTTTGAAAACTGGACACCTAGGGAAATTCAGAATGCAGTGACTTGTGGGGCTCTCACCAGGTTATCTTAACCGAATTCTTTGCAACCCTCAAAATTTGGCAAAATAAATACTTTTTCCTCACGTATCGGTGATGGAAAGTTCTGGAATCTGAGGGGAGCCACAAACTTCCTTCCATCCTGCATTCCCATAAGTCTACAGATAAAAATGGTACCTCACTTGTGTGGGTAGGCCTAGTGCCCATGACAAGTAATGCCCCTAAACGCAGCGTAGACACATCACATTTTTACATTGAAAAGTGATGTGTTTTTTTGAAAATGTCTAGCTGTGGATTTTGGGCTGTAGCTCAGCAGGCACTTAGGTAAACCTACCAAACCCACCACATTATTCAAAACTAGACCTAGGGGAACCCAAAATGGGGTGACTTGTGGAGCTCCCACCAGGTTCTGTTACCCAGAATCCTTTCCAAACCTCAAAATTTGGCAAAGGAAACACTTTTCCCCACATGTCGGTGATAGAAAGTTCAGGAATCTTAGAGGAGCCACATATTTTCTGCCGCCTACCATTCCCCCAAATCCCCTGATAAAAATGGTACCTCACTTGTGAGGGTAGGACTAGTGCCCGTGACAGGAAATGCCCCAAAACACAACATGGACACATCACATTTTCACCCCAAAAAACTGACCTGTTTTTTGCAAGATGCCTAGCTGTGGATTCTGGCCTCTAGCTCAGCCGGCACCTAGGGAAACCTAGCAAACCTATATGTTTTTGAAAACTAGACGGCTAGGGGAATTCAGAATGCGATGACGTGTGGGGCTCTCACCAGGTTCTGTTATCCAGAATCCTTTGCAAACCTCAAACTTTGGCAAAATAAACACTTTTTCCTCACATATCAGTGATGGAAAGTTCTGGAATCTGAGGGGAGCCTCAAACTTCCTTCCACCCTGCATTCCCATAAGTCTTCGTATAACAAATGGTACCTCACTTGTGTGGGTAGGCCTATTGCCCATGACAAGAAATGCCCCTAAACGCAGCATGCACACATCACATTTTTACATTGAAAAGTGTGTGGATTGTGGGCTGTAGCCCAGCAGGCACTTAGGGAAACCTACCAAACCCACACATTTTTCAAAACTAGACACCTAGGGGAACCCAAAATGGGGTGACTTGTGGGGCTCCCACCAGGTTCTGTCGGTGCTGCAAAGTTCTGGAAGCTGAGGGGAGTCACAAACTTCCCTTCACCCAGCATTCCCCCAAGTCTCCCGATAAAAATGGTACCTCACTTGTGAGGGTAGGCTAGTGCCTGCGACAGGAATGGATCACACAAGGGTCAATGGTAGTCCTTGCATGAGTGCTACTGTTAACCCTGGAGTGATCCATTCCTGACGCAGGCGCTAGGCACAGGCACACAAGTGGGGTTGCGTTTCTATCAGGACAAGTGGAGAAACATTGGGTGGTAGAAATTTTGTGGATCCCGGCACATTCCTATTTCTGTGAGGAAAAAGCAAGGAAAAATAGTGTTTTTAATCAACATTTCACTTTTGCAGGGTATTCTGGGTAAGAAAACTTTGTGAAATCCAAACACACCACACTTCCGTGGACTGTTCCGGATGTCTAGTTTTCAGAAATGTCTGGGTTTAGTAGGTTTCCCTATATGGCCGCCGAGCCCAGGACCAAATACTCAGGTGACTGTCTTACAAAACCAGGCTGTTTTGTGGTAGGTAATTTTGATGTCTCCACAATCCGTTTTGGGTACTGCCCTGTTGTGGTCACTTGCCCACCCACTAAAATGAGGCAATGTTTTTCTCTGGAGACTTAGTGGATCGCTGGGTGTTAGAAAAATTGTGGCTGCCTGCAGATTCCAGGACTTCCTCTCATTGAAATGCAAAGCAAAGGTGTTTTTAAGCAAAGTTTGTGATTTCAAGGGGATTCTGGGTGAAGGAAAACTGATGAGAGCCACGCAGGTCCTGCACCCTTGGACTCCCCTGGTACTAGTATGTTAAAGTTAATCCCCCACTCACACTGGTTGGTTTTAGCACGTCCAGAAATTATGGTTTCAAAGCATGATTACTTATCAAAGTATCTGAACATTGAAACCAAGCCTCCTGAAGATGGGCCATAAAGCCACGTCCAGGCACCAACCTCTTTAAGGTCCATTCACACGCCATTCACGCACAACAAACAACCCTTTAATACCGCCAGCCATGGGCCCAATCCAACCAATCACTGCACTCACATTAACTTACCGCTGCCAGACAAGGGTCCATCACATTCATACACCACAGGACGGAATACGTTTTACGACATTTTACCACCTGTCAAGTAACCGCCTCCTTCTTCCTGAACATTAACAAAGGCATGCGTAGCAAACCATTTACTAATGACTTCCATGACAGCCACCCGAGGCTCAGAAAGAATTGTTTTTCATGCATCTTTAGCACACTCACTGTGCTAAATCCAACTTCTTCTAGTTTATGGATGCAAGTTGGTGGTGTCCGAGTATGCTGTACATAGTAATTCCTCGAACTGAGTGAGCATATCTACCTTTGAAACTAAGGCAGACATGCTGGGGAATTCTCGCTGTGTTCCCTAAAGATAAGGTCATAGTCTATGAAAAAGGGTAGTCTTTGGCACACAGGGGAGTCCATGAGAACGTAGCATATGTCCCAGCCAACATTATGTGCAGTGCTGTGACGGTAATGCACTTATCATACAGAAAATGTAACATCTACTAAGTTCTGATGGAGGATGAACATGAAAACCAGGTCAAACTCTGACCCATATTTGTCATTGTCCTTTAGTGCTGGGATAGCACTAATGGATTTGAATCCATATTGTAGATGTACATCTGTGCTACCTTTACTATTTGCCTTCTACCTGTGCAATATCCCTGTGAAGGCACACCTACCATAAGCTTTCTGCAACCATTCATGTCTCTATCCTCATCAGAGTCCTGACTAATCCTGTATAATTGCCAAGTGAACCGATACTGGTTTGTGGATGCAAGTTGGGGGAGTTTGAGTATGCCTTGGGAGGCCTATTCCTCAAACTGAGTGAGCATATCTACCATTGAAACTAAGGCAGAAATGCTGGTGAAGAAATCATAAGGTCTCTAAAGTAAAAAGTCAAACAACTGTCGTGGGGGACTCACTCACCAACACTTCTACTTTTGATTTGAAAGTGAACCTACAAATTGAGTTTGCACACTTTCAAACAAGTAGTAATGTTGGTGAATATATCTGACAGGACATTTGTTTGACTGCACTTACTCTGGTTCTCGTTGGTAATCATGGTGGTCTTTGTGCAGCATACATAAGTTCTCTAACAAGCACTTCAAAGTTAATTTTGCCACACAGGGTACTCCATGACAATGTGGCATATGTTCTGTCCACTAGTATGTGCAGTATGGGGACTATAATGCAAGTTAATTGAACAGAACACCTACCACATTCTGATGGTGGATATAGGTCTCAAGCAGGCCATAAGGAAGTCCATGATTTCCTGAAGTAGATGAAGTAAAATTCTGTGGCTGCTTGCCTACCGAAGCAGTGGCCCATGGACGTTCGGTATCCATGCACAGCCACTGAAAGGATTACCCAACGTCAGCTCCACCTCAGTCGATTTCCCTGAACTTTGCTTTAGTATGATACAACGTAAAGCAAGTAGGGACACGGAGGCCTGGTTGAGATGGGCACTGGGGACCGTAATACCGACTCCCCTGCCAATTTCTATGCTTCAAGCACACTTTACAGCGACGACATGGACGATCCTTTTTGATTGTTTTAGGAATGTGATCAGCAAATTGTCGCTCCTGCAGCCTTGCCCCATCCTCCTGAACATACGAGTGGAGGCTGCTGCTGCTTCTGTAACAGCAGTGAGGCTTTCAATTACTGACAACTGGAAGTCAAGGAAAGTCATGAGTCTTCCTGTGGTTGTCTGACGGTAAACAATATACGTATTGTATGCTGCCATCTGGATCAGGTGGGTAA